>NC_138891.1:39615546-39748046 GCF_965194825.1 Balaenoptera physalus
GGATATAGTGAAAAAATTATGAAGTCTCTTAAAAGATAATTGCTAAAATGTTGTCTAATAAGTTGTTATCCACGGAAACATAGTGCTCATCTTACATGGCAAAGTTTACACTGAATTTTCTTTTAACATCTGCTTTTAATGCTACTTCAGTGTAATTTATTGCTTTTTTCTCTCCTTCTACCTTTATTACAATTTATAAAAGGTTTATGTTAATCTACCTCCTTGTTTTGTCAAAGTTTCTATATAAGTATATATTCCTGGAAGAAACTCTGCAATGACAAAAGTGGGATTTATTAAAATACAAGTTCTTGCTTTATCAGCCACTGATAGTCTATTATTTAGAGGCAGTAATGCTTTGGAATCATTTAATCCAATTTAGAACATATATATCTTTCTAAGTAGTTAACCTAA
The DNA here is from genome assembly GCF_965194825.1 of Balaenoptera physalus. Taxonomy (NCBI): domain Eukaryota; kingdom Metazoa; phylum Chordata; class Mammalia; order Artiodactyla; family Balaenopteridae; genus Balaenoptera; species Balaenoptera physalus. Next base: position 39,615,958 of record NC_138891.1, read on the forward strand.
TAACATTTAACTATATACCCATTTATGGTATTGTGACTGTTGACATGGTAGGTTTTGTTTGTTTGCTGGTTTTGCTCTTTTTTTTGACTTGATGTTTTATATTAAAGTTAAATAGCTTTACTGCCTAATATTACATGTCTTCTGGTTGTTATTGGGGACTTCATTTTTTTGCAGTATTTTTGTTATTGAAAAATATACTTATAAATTACCTTTTGACATGGCTACATACTACCACTTTCTCTTCAAAGACCAGCTTAAATTCAGTTTCCTCTATAAAGTAATCCATATATATCCAGTAAAAATTAATCTTTCATGGCACTGAACTACTTTACCAATTTACCTCTCTAATAGTATTAATACATTGCATATATTTTTATTATTATTATTATATGCATATCTTACCTACCATATTAGTACAAAGTAAGTGCTAAAATATTTTTAAAATCAGTGCTCTGGAACAGCTTATTCTTTAAATATTTATTATGAATAGAAGGTCTATCTAATTTTTAAATTCAGATTTTTATGTTTAGGTTTATTAAAATAAATCTGTTTATTTCCTTTAGTCTACATTCATTTTTTTCCTTGAAATTCCAAGGAAACTGACAGAGAAAAATCATTAGAAAACCTGGGTATGTTTTAAAAAATGCAGCACCCTGCCCTCCCCTCTCCCTCCACACACATGCTGTAAGTAATATTTTGCAGTGTGAAAGTAGGGGAAAAATTTTTAAGGGACAGTTAAACTGGAGAGAATTGACCAAATACTGTGGTATCTTAAGATAGCCTTGAGAAGAGAAGATTAAACCTTTTGAATAAATTAATATCCATGAAAAAAAAAGATGCAAGGAGACGTAGTAGAAGCCCTGGGAAGACTCAGAAAGTGAAGGAGGAAACTTACTGTTTCTGTAGAGAGGTGTTTTAGTTGTCCATGTTGAAGAAAACTGACCCGACCAGAGAACGCCTATTACACTGGAAAACAGCTTCTAACTTGACATGTTGAAAGGCTTATTCCTGCCCTGGTGAGAAAAGCTGTCACTGAAAAAAGCTAACGTACTCAATAAATAGGCTGCATCTCTTGTGGATATGCTTTACTAAATGGGGCCTAAAGTAGTGTTTGATCCTGATGGAAAGTAATCAGCCAAGCAGAATGTGATTAGAGCTTGGAACTTCAGAAATATGTGTTTCTTCAACAATATTTGTTGAGCATCAGCTACCTACCAGACTAGGTGCTAGGCATGGAATAGTGATCTAGATCAAGAGAGATGACTTGTCCTCATGCAATATAATCTAATAAATAGAAGAGATGACAAACAAATACATAATAAGCATATTTTGTGATAATTCTTACAAATTCTGATAAGTGTTTTGAAGGTAAAGTACAGGATGCTACAGCGGGTAAAGACTGGATGAATAAGAGCAGGTCAACAACTTATACTTTATATTAAAAAACAATGAAAAATGGTGAATCAATAAAAAGTAACCTGTGGCATTTCAAAAGGACCTGTGAAATATATCGTCTTGATTGTCATCCTTGATTTCATCTCCCTCATCTCCCACATCCGTTTAAACATCATATCCTAAAACATAGCCTTTAAACATTTCTTAAAACTGTGTCTTCCTCTCTATTCTTTATTGCCGCTGCTCTGGTTCAGGGATCATTGCTTGCTGCCTGGACTACCACAACTGTGTTGGATTCCCACCTCCAATCTTATCCCATTCAAATTCATTTTTATATAGTTCCTACATTGATCTCTCCAAAATATAAATCTGACTATGCCAATCCCCATTACTCCTTCAGTGGACCGCTATCATATGAAGATTGAAGTCCAAATTTCTTAAGATAAGAGACCCTTTGAGTGATGCAGAGCTCTTCTTCCAGGTTTATATCTTGCCACGTTCTGATTCATCCTTTCCACATTATACTTTTATACCATTTCTTCCCTTCCTGTTCTTGCTGTTCCTTTTCCCTTTGTTTAAAATATGAATGTACTTGACAGACATTGCCCCCACACTCCCATCCCTAGGAACTAGCTCAGGCATCATTTTTGCAAAAATCTTTCACTTATCCATTCCATCCCCCAAATGAGCCCCTGTGCTTCTCAGTGCATATCTCCATTATTAGCTTTATTTATTACATTATTGTATGATTACTTGAGACCAGGAAATATCTTAATCATTGTTGTATCTATAGTGCCTAATGATAGTAGGTACTCAATAAATATTTTTAGGTGAATAAATAAATGGTTTGCCTTAAGTTGGTCTCCATATTCTGAAACTATTAAGTGTAAATTTTTAAATATTTAATTTATTTCAATATATGTTCTCCATCATGAAAAATTCAGATTCACTGATTTGAGCAGATATTTGGTCTTAATAATTTGTGCCTGTAAAGAGACCTTTATGAGGTCTTGGCTACCTAGTGCGCACAGTGCCATCTATTGGCAATTATCCAAATTGTATCCAGTATCCAGGATGGAGCATAGAGCACTAATCAAACATTTTTAGGGAAAGCACATCTATGAAAAATTTTCTGTGAATTTGTACAAGAAATAAACTAACCACCACACGTATGGCAAAGACAAATTTTAATTATGTATCCCAGCAAAAGAAAATACTGGGTCCTGATATAGTAACAGAATATGTACCATCAGTTCATTCTTTTATTTATTTATACGTGAGCTCATTCCTAAAGAAACTAAGATGCCTATTAGTGTTTGATATAAAAAGACCATTTAAGCCAAAATACAAATGAACACTCACTCTTATCCTTCTTTAAAAACAGACTAATACTCTGTGATTCAGATAGTATTTTGTTTCCAAATACTTTTAAAGTTTTGTTTCCAAATACTTTTAAAGTATAAGAAAAAAAGAATCTCCAAACAAAAAGCCTCTAAACCATGGATGATTGTCTTTTGATGGTATGAAAAGATGCCACAGCCCTTTTATGAAAGGTGGTGGTTCTATTTGTTCTGAGTAACTTATGGTACATTATTGAAAAATGAAAAAATTGTTTGTTGTTGGTGTTTTTACTTTATTCACTCATCTAACATTTAAATTTAATCAGCAGAAATAAAACCGCACTTGATTTTGGCTGATGTCAAGCAGTTGCCTGCCTAGTAGCTGCCATGCTGTGGGCACGCATGGTTGCTACAGTGTTTCGTAAATAGACAAGGATGATTTGAGGTGAGGGTAGGCCACCAAAATATTAGTGAGCCTTGCTGTGTTGCCAGATTACCATTGCTCTTAAAAGTTTCAGAAATAACATTTTCACTATGGTTAAAACATAGTTTAAGATAAACAGTATGGTGGAGATATAATTTAAAAAATAGTTTCTTGAATTTTAGTCATACGGACACTCTTTGAAGAGAAAAATATTCCTGTCCCCCCACCCACCTGATATGCTTTGATTCTATATCATAATATTGCTTAATACATATATATAACCAGGTTTAAACTCCTTACAGGTGTAGTGTTTATATAACTGTAAAACCATAAAACTAATGTTAAAAGTGAAATTATAGTAACAATAATATTAGGTAACACATAGAACACATGCTAGGTACTAGGCATTTTGGATAGATGGGTAGGTAGATAGATACGCACACACACACAGACATTCATCTCATCTTTACAATAACCCAATGAGGTAGGCACAATAAAATCCTGCAGTAATATACCCCAGGAGAAGAGAAATTGAGTTATAAAACCCAGGCAGTCTGGCTCCAGAGCTCATACTTTTTTTTTTTTTTTTTTTAAATCCCACTTACGACATTACGGTAGGATTTTTTGGGTAATATTATTATCTCCATTTTATAGATAAGGAAACTGAGTCACAGATAGGCTAAATGACTCGTTCAAGACCGCACAGATAATAAATGTCAGCTCTGGGATTTAAACCCAGGCAGTCGAGGGTCCAGAGCCTGTGCTTTTAGTATACTTAGTTACCTCTCAAGTTTACGTATTAATACAAATTCACTAGCTAAGTTTACGAATTAAAAATAAAATTTCAAAAGGAAGCAACCTAAATGCCCATTGACAGACGAATGGATAAAGAAGTTGTGGTACATATATACAATGGAATATTACTCAGCCATAAAAAGGAACGAAATTGAGTCATTTGTTGAGACGTGGATGGATCTAGAGACTGTCATACAGAGTGAAGTAAGTCAGAAAGAGAAAAACAAATATCGTATATTAACGCATGTATGTGGAACCTAGAAAAATGGTACAGATGATCCGGTTTGCAGGGCAGAAGTTGAGACACAGATGTAGAGAACAAACGTATGGACACCAAGGGGGGAAAACTGCAGTGGGGTGGGGATGGTGGTGTGCTGAATTGGGCGATTGGGATTGACATGTATATACCGATGTGTATAAAATTGATGACTGATTAAAAAAAAAAAAAGTAAAAAAATAAAATAAAATTTCAAAATCAATGAAAATAGGATTTAACCAATATAACTTAAATGAATTATCTCAATTTAACATAGATGATACTGTTTTACTTACACTGAATTTCTAATGTTTGGATTATTAATAGACAGATTTACTTGCATGTTTTATGTTTCTGTGTTTCCTGGATGATTTCGAGATTTATATTATAATTATTTAAATTTTTCTATTTTGATAAATAAGCTTATTTTAATCACTGAGCTATTGTTTTGGTGATCTAGTAATAATAATAATACAACCAAAAGTAATAAAATACTGAAAAAAATTTTAAAGGTCTATTTAACAAAAATAGTTTACCTCTATCTCATTGCAGTTACAGTCATTGCAAGTGGTATATGCAGAGACTAGCAGAACATCAGCTCAAATGATGAATACAGAAAGGGCTGTTGTAGCTCAGGTTTTTTGACTTTGCCCTGTCTGTACTACCCTACTCTGTTTCATGTGATATGCCTCATTCTCCCTCCACTTCCCTCTGTTCAGTCTGCTGCAGAATCCCTCACTTTTTACCAGAGTGACATTGTTTGGCCTGCTCTTGATGCAAACAAAGCTTTGACATAAGTCCAATTTTTTCTCATTAGCCCAGAATAATACTTCTGGTACTAAATCAAATAGTACTTTGATTTACCTTCATAAAAATGACAGAGTCTCAATTTACTATATAACTTGAGAAATTAAAGACTTATTATTTTGTGAAAGTGTCTTAGTTGCAAATTATAACTGCAATAAGAGTCATTTTGTCTTTATAACTGCCAGAAAATTTAACATGAGTAGAGCAGTGGATGGGAGGCCATTGTTGTCATTTGACATTTAGACAGGCCTCCTTAGCAGCAGTTAGACATGCTTACAGACACATTAAAAGCAAACACCAGGACTTGAGGAGATCACATGGTACCAAACTTGATTATGAACATAAACATGAACCCTGGCATTGAAATTGCATTGAATTGCTTGATGATAAGTGGGGCACTCATATGCTTATATTAATAGTTTTTAGTGTAACACCAAAAGTGTATTTTAGAATTCTCAAAAAAAACATTCTCACAGGGATCCTCTTAGAACATATTCAAGGACTCTCAAGCTTCTTGGACTCCAGGTGGAACTCTGCTTTAGAGCTTATGATAGAGCGATTAATCCACTGAGATGTTACCATCTGACAGCCTCCTAGCAACACACAGAGACATGGGTGATATTTGAGCATTGTGGGTGTACCAAAGTATTTCTGTATTCCCAATTTTTTTCTACTTTTTAATCTGAACCATTCTAAAAGGCAATGTTCAAATAAAACCAAAATTCTTTTTGCAAAAGGTGCTTTACTGACTTTTGCCCTTCTAGTTAAGGTGGATATCAGTGTCCCCCAAGTGTCTGTGGCAGTTTTGAGGAGAATTGCCTCATGTGTTCATAAACAACATAGGTGGTTTGAAAAGTTAAAAAACAACAACAACAACAACGACGACCCTCACCTCTTATTTTTAAATCCCTCTCTATTTTGACTCTCCTCTGCCCTGTTCTACTGCTGATCCCACTAGGCACCACCACATGAGCAAGGTATTTCTCTGTGTGCCAGGCCATGTGATTGATCTTCCTGCATGAGCCTCTGTCACAGTTTAGGAAGGCTGCCTGTCTCCCTTTTTATACTACATTCTCTTAAGGGCAGGGAGTACCTTAGCATGAATGCCTCGAGTGTTTTAAAGAAGATTATAGTGAAAGTAACTTTGAGTTTTTATTCCCACCCCTCTCTTGTCCTAGGACCCATAAATAAGACCCAAGGTAGAGGAGGGGCTAGGGCAGAAGCCTGGATCAAAGAGAAATTAGAGTGATGGATACGTATTCTGAACTTGGAAATCACCAAATCTGATGGCTAAAACATTGTTATGAAGTTCAGCTTATCTACTTTAGCTCACATCTCCCTGAGGAGTGACTTCTTTTGCAAGCTACTTCTTGGTCAAACACTAGATTTCTGATAGACCCACTCCAAGGTTGACCTGGCAAACCCTGAAATGTATGAGTCTAACTCAGTTTTAGTCCATTGTGAACCATCCCCTACATTTGTAGTGTGTTTTGGTGAGTAAACTATTGAGTGGACCAAAATACCACATTTTGTGTTACATTTCTAATCAGGATAGTGTTCTACTATACTTAATCATTAAAAACATACTCTGTCTCAAGATTTTTTCTCCATGCAGTTAGTTTTTTGTTGTTGTATAATTATCATTGTTAATAATTCCAAATTTTGAAATGAATTTTATAATAAAATGGGTTTACTAATAAGGTCCACTACTAGCATGCATATATGTAGTGCTTGAAACGTCTCTTCCCACAGGATTGGGACCCTTTGCATGTTCAGGATGGAACAGAGTAAATGGGTTGCTGGGTTTTCAAGGAATGGTTTCTCTATTCTGTGAATTGCCTGATCAGATAACCTTGTCTGAATATCATGTTAAAGGTACCTTTTATACTTTAATTTATGATCTTTTTATGTTTAAGTTTATAGTTTTAAAAGACAAGAATTTTAATACTTTTTAAGCAACTCTATGGGAAGATTTGCTTTGGATTTGGAAGTGATCTAAAATGGGATTGTTGCTATTTTCATAGATAATGATTTCTTTCCTCTTGTTTGGAAAGAGAAACAACACTAAGTTTGTCTAGGTCTAGGTAAGTGTCTCGTGATGTAGTCACTCAAGACCCCAAGAGGTACTGCTGACTCAAGGACTAAGATATGTTTTCCTTAGGGAATAATGTGAATGAGAGGCTATTTTTACTTGACCAGTGAGGACAGAAAGGATATCAGGGACAGAGATCTGGAATACTTCAGCACTAATAATCCAAACACAAATTTTCTAATATAACCAGTAACTTATTATCTAAGGAGTGTAGGCATGTTCTTATCTCAGTATTTATGTGTAATATAAATGGTAATTCTATACTGCCTGATTTTATTTTTTATCCATGTACTATGAAAAAGAAGACTCATTTATTTATTCAACAAATTGTTTATTAAAACTCTTCTTTGTTCTAGGTACTGCTTTGGGTGATAGGGATACAGAAATGATCACAAACCAACTTAGCCTCAGGACTTCACTGTTAATTCAGAATAGTAATTCCCAACCTGCCTGAACATTAAATTTCCTAAGAAATCTTTAAAATATCATAAACTCATAGGCCCTTTCATGAAGACTTATGTGGAAAAATAAGAGCAAAAATTACATAGATGAATACCTTGCTTCAGCAATAGGGGACTTCCAGTTTATACAATCACCTTGCTATTTTCTGCTTTTGCAGCCCATAGAATATTCTCCTTACCCTCTTTCTTCCTATCACCCAGATCTGAGTTTCTGAAATAAGAATAAAGGCAAATTAAAGAGCTGTGAACTAACTTACATTAGTGAATTTTCATTTCAAAAGGCAATAATTACATAAGGATGCTTCAGAATCCACAGTCCAAATGAATGGGATTTGGCAAGCCATTTATTAATACTTTAGAACAGTGGTTCTTAACTTTTTTGGACATGTGGATCCCTTTGGGAATCTGATAAAAACTATAGATTCTCTGTCCAGCAAAATATAAGTGCATATTATTTCAAGAGGCTTATAAACTCCCTGATGCCCATGCCTGATGCCCATATTAAAAATGTCTTTAGTATCTCTTGAGCTTTTTGGTATATTTATTATGGTATATTTTGTATGGTTTAAATTTTATTGGAATATTCCATTTTAAAATATTGTAATCATTTGCAGTTCAGAAACAACAAAAAAAAGGAAAAGGTCACTTATAATGCTTCTGTTTTGATTCAGGGCTGTTACTATTTTGGTGCACTTCTTTCTGTTTTTTGTTTGTTTTTAAGCAGTATGTATTTATACTGTTGTATTTAAGTGATATTCTGATCATATAAGTTTTCAAGGACACTGTAGAAAATATATTTAAGTTGCTCTAGGGATTAGAGTATGCATCTTTAATTTATTACAGACTACTTCAAATTAATACTGATTTACTTCCAATAAAATATACCAGTTTACCTTCATTTTCCAGTTTACCTCCATTTTCCTTTCCTTTGTACTATTGCTATTGTATATATTGGCATCTATATACTCTGTGGACTCAACAATAGAGTGGTAGAATCTTTGCTTTCAGCAAGTATATGTCTTTTTTAAAAATTGAGAGAAAATAAAAAATATTTCTCATATTTACTCACATATTTACTCTTTCCATTGCTCTTCATTCCTTCCTATTCTGAGTTCTGAGTTATCATTCATTTCTGTTATCCAGAAGGACTTCCTTCAGTATTTCTTATTAGGGCAGGTCCACTAGCAATGACTTAGCTCAGTTTTTGTTTATCTGTGAATGTTTTTATTTTGTCTTTATTTTTGTTGGATATTGAATTCTTGATTGACAAGTATTTTTTCACTAGCCCTTTAAATATGCCATCACCATTGCCTTCTAGTCTGCATTGTTTCTGATGAAAAGTCAGCTGTTAATTGTATTTTTTCCTTGATGTGTTGTGGTGTTTTTTCTTGCTGCTTTCAAGATTTTGTCTTTGCCATTGGCTTTTAGGAGTTTGACCATGGTGCATGTAAGTTTGGTTCTTTTTGCTTTTGTCCACTTGGGAACCATTGAGTTTTGTTGAAGTGTTAAAGTTTTCCACCAAATTTGGTACTTTTTGGTCATTATTTCTTCAAATATTTTTTCTGCCTCTTTCTTTCTCTCTCTTTTCTCCTTCTAGGATATTTATGTTAGGATGTTTGATATTGTCCCTCAGCTCACCAAGGCCCTGTTCATTTACCTCCAGTATTTTTTCTTTTTGTTTTTCTTGCTTTGGATAATTTTTATTGATATGTCTTTATATTCAGTGATTCTTTCTTCTGCCATATCAGTCTGTTAATGAACCCATCTAGTGATGTGAAGATTTTTTCTGAGGCGGGGGGCGGTTCCATTTTAGTTATTGTATTTGTCAAATGTGGAACTTCCATTTGGTTCTTTCTTTAGAGTTTCAAAGTTCTCCACTGAGATTCCCTATTTGTTTAGTCCTTCTTAGCATATTTTCCTTTAATTCTTTGAACGAATTATAGCAACTTCCTTGAAATCTTTACTTGTTAAATCAAACATCTGGGCCAATTTCGAGTTATTTTCTATTAACCATTCTTTTTTCTTGAATATGGGTTCATACTTTCATACTTTTTTTTTTTTTAGTGTCTGGTAAATTTTGCTTGCAAATTGGACTTGTGGATAACATGTTGTGGCTCTAGATTCTTTTTTTTTTTCTTTTGAAGGTTTTTGGGGTTTTGTTTTAGGAAGCAGTTATCTTTCCTAGACTCAATCCGTGAAATTTGTTGCCTTTGCAGTGTTCAGCTGCTGGTGTCTTAGCTCAGTTTTTGTGTGTTTGTTGGTGTTGTCTGCTTAGCATGGCTCCTGTGCCTGGTATAGTTTAGTGGTCAGTGAATGATTCCTCAGGGCAGTAAGGCTTCCACACTATGGCTGGGATGTATATAGATGAGGAATACATTACAAGGTGGAGCAAATTTATAAGTATCCCAGGTTTTCAGTCTTCACTGTATTCTCTGAGATTTTCTGCACACATGCATAATTTAGTAGACAGCTAGGAGCATATGGACAATTTATAATCTCAACCTTCTATGGCTCTCTGACTTCCAAAATTTCCCCATTAAAGGTCTAGTTGTTCTGCTACTGCCGTGAACCAAGTCTACTATCTCTGGTGCTCAAGCTGTGGATTTTTGCCATTTAAGCCAGGTGGGATGTAACGTTCCCAAGCAAGAAAAACAAAACCTGCCATTCTTATTTGATGAAGTAGCAGTTTGCTTCAGTAAATACGTCTCAGGTTGTCATCTGCCTTTAATTATTTTCCAGTGCTCTTTAGTCACTTTGTCCAGATGTACACCTATCTCTTCTTGCTGCCATTGCTGGAAGAATATACTATTGTAACATTTTGGGATGGTTTCTTCATATCTTTGTTCTATGCATCCATATTATAGTATGTATTTCACAAATCAAATCTAAAGTATGATCTAAATTTGTACCCTGCATTTTCACTTAGCAGTATAATTTGAATAATTTCCAATGTCATTAATTTTTTTGGTAAGCATTTTCAATAGCTACATCATACTTTACTATATCAATGTATTGAAATAAACTTAATTATTCTCTTGTTGTTAGAAATTTACTGGTATATTGCTTTCAATCATTTTTCAATCATTTGCTCTTATAGATAGCACTGTGACAAACATCTTTGTACATAGATCTTTGAATCTTAAATGATTATTTTAGGCTAGATTCTTGAAATGAAAATCCTATGTCAAAGGGTATGAACATTTAAAATCTTTTTAATATATGGTACTCTCATTTTCTCATTGGTTGGCAGTTTTGCATACTTTAAATGTTTAAGACTGTCATTGTTTTTAATAGTAATATTATATCTCATGAAGTAGATTTACCTAACTAGTTCTTTATTGTTGGAGATTTAGGTTATTTCCTGGCCTTCACTTTTTTAAAGCAAGTATCTGAAATATCTGAATGATCATAGCTCTCAGTTATTTTAAATATTTTCTTCTAGGTCCCAGAATTAGAAATACTTTCTCAAAGAGTATGAGTACTTTTAGGGCTTCTTTCACATTTTCCACATTGCTTTCCATAGGTGTCATATCAATTTATAAGATGCCATTTATAAGTGAAGTAGGAGAGTTTGGCATCATTGGCTAGCATTAAGTATCAGAGTTATCTAATTTGCACATTTTAATAATAATAATAACAGAGACTTCTCCCAGAGAAATCTAAGGAGAGAGTTTGACTAGCTGTCTTTTTACTGTGTGAGTTGTCTTATGATCTTTCTTTCTCTAATCTTTTAGAAATAGTGATTTTGTTATCAACTTTAAGGAACTGTTTTGAAATGAAGCTATAAACTCTTGGTTAGATTTGTTGCTATTCTATTTTAGTTCTGTGTTGTTGGATACTTTTTATATAAAATTGAGTATTTTTATGCAGTCAAATCTGTCAGTCTTTTTCCTTCATGATTTCTTCTGTTGCTTCTAAGCCAAAGAAGTCAGCCCTGCTCCCACATGAATTTTGTTTCATACTAAGTTGAACAAAATGAAATTGCCACTTTTGTAGTTAAAAAAATGACAGCATATTAACATTTCATATAACTTTACCTTAAGCGTTTTTTTAAAAAAATATTTTGTTCCTCATGGCCTTGTGAACAAATAAAAAATAAAATATATGTAAAACCAATCTTGAAAAAATGTATTTTTCAAGAATGTGAAAAATAAGCTGCCATTTTGGTAGAGTGGTCAGTTGAAAAGAAAAGTGAGGGTTAGTCAAGTGGTAAAGAGTTGGTTATCATACTTAGGTTACTATGAAAATGTATTGTTTTGTTGCCCTTTTATACTAGGTATTTTTTTTAAGTGTATAAAGCACTACTTTCGATTATAGGGTTTTATTAGTGTGACAGTTTTCATGAGTAAAATAGGGCTTAGATTACCTCATTTTTTTAGATCGGCAAGGAGGGGTCAGCAGGAGACTAGCAAGAAAGAGAGAGGAATTTGATTATTTTAGAATGAAAGGCGAAGAAATAATGTATTGATTATATATATGTACATTACTTGGGCTCTGCATTAGAATTCTAAAAGAAAAATAGCAACATAGGTTAGAAATCAAGCCTCTGCCAATACATTTTAATCATGACTAACAACACCCATGGTTTTGGGCTTTCCTTAAGCAGAGATCATTAATTATGATGAATAGTGAAGTGGTTTTGTGATTAGCCTAATGTCAACTAAAAAACCAGTATTTGATCATCTACATCATTTTCACTTATTACTTAAGCCAGTTATTGATCACAGGTCTCCTGAGGCAAAAGGCTGGTACATTTATCCATTATAAAATTCACCTCTTAGCAAAATATGTCTTTAACCTCGTGGTAGTAGCAAGAATGGGTGTCAAGTGTCAGATTATAGGCAAAACTTAAATAGTTCTTGCAATTTTTAGAGCAAACTTTAATACACTAAAATGTGGCATAAACGTACTTTATATTGAACTGTAAAAAGAATTTAATAGTCTTCCAAATTTTTTTAATTTATTCTTTTACCTTTAAAGATTTCTCCTTTTGTCATGAAACCCATTTTTCCTGGTCTGGCTGATGAAATCCTACTTGGAAAATACAGGAAGGATTAAGGATAGAGTAGAAAATAAAAATTGTTATCATTTTATCATATATTTTTCTAGTTTTTTCTAGGATATGCATTTTTTTTTTTTTAATTTTTATTTATTTATTTATTATTTTTGGCTGTGTTGGGTCTTCGTTTCTGCGCAAGGGCCCTCTCTATTTGCGGCGAGTGGGGACCACTCCTCATCGCGGTGCGCGGGCCTCTCACCGCCGCGTCCTCTCCCGCTGCGGAGCACAGGCTCCAGACGCGCAGGCTCAGTAGGTGTGGCGCACGGGTCCAGCCGCTCCGCGGCATGTGGGATCCTCCCAGACCAGGGCTCGAACCCGCGTCCCCTGCATTGGCAGGCAGACCCTCAACCACTGCACCAGCAGGGAAGGCCTAGGATATGCATTTTATATAAAAATTTTTTATTTAAAAATTTTTTACCAATCTGGGTCATTTTACATATATAGTTTTACAGTCTAAAAATGTAATTCTAACATTTCCCCATGTTATTTAATGTCTTTAAAAATATTTGAAAAATTGACTACTATGCTGCTTCCATCAAGGGGTTAGACCACAATTTATTTAATCATTTACTTTGGGAGGACACTTTTCTAGTTTTGAAAAACATTGTAATGAACACGCTTGCATGGACGAGGAAACAGAAGCCCTTAGAGTTTACGCAAGTCAAGACTAGAATACAGTTCTTCGAACGCCCAATGAATCTTTTGCCTTTTGCCTTTTTCTTTCACACATATAAAACTTTCAGGCACATAATGAAACATATGCTGTATGCAAATATTCCATCTAGAAAATCTCTTAGTAAATCATTCCAGTCGAATAGATTATTTTCTACAACATGTTCATAGAGACATAAAGTAAACCTACAAAAGGTCAAACAAATATTTTATCTGCTTCATTGTCCATTTTTGAACACTGTGGTTCAGACAACTGAATATTTGATGAATGTTTTTGTGGAGAAAACATGTTTTAAAGAACTTTCTAGTACTTTTACCTCTTGTCTTTTGGTAGCAAAAACACTTCCAAAAAGTGATTTTGGAAGATCTTTTAGAGACAAAGTAAAGTAACTGCATTCAAATGTAAAAATTATAACTTGGAATGAAACGAAAAAGGTTTTGTCAAGAGAGTTAAAAACTTTTGTGAAGTCAGTAAAGCAAAGAGAAATAAGTAGACCAGTCCAGATGATTGGTACTGCAGAGAACACCATTCCCTTCCCAGCAGTCATGATATGATACAAAGGGAGAGAGACAAAGTGAAAAAGCAGAAAGAAAAGTAGTCACAGGGAATAAGTTTCTTAGAAATAGTTGTTGCCATGCTACAAAGGATTTTAAAAATAGGAAGTATTATTTTAAACTGAATTCTAAAAGAATCGGGAAAGATATTTATGTAATTCTTTAAAATAATATCTAATAGATTATCCTAAAATGTTAATATTTATGGACTAAAAGATGTGCTGATACTTAAACTTGTGATAGCAAAAGTAGATGGTTATAATGATGTTAAAAAATACCAAGATATTAAAATAGAGTTTAGAACCATATGAATGTTTTTTTATATGTTACCACACACTTTTTCACTTTACAAAAAATTTAGGAAACTGAAATTATTTGTACCTTACCTTTTAATATATAAACAACTGTATTATTAAATCTAATTTTAACCTCAATGTCATGTCTAGAAGTATTAGTAAAATAATTTGTTTTGCATGGAATTATTTTAGAATTTCTGACAGGCCTAATGTACAAATAACTGATGCCTATAAAAAGCCCTAATGCCTTCTTTTTGTGGGAGAATCTCTTGGTTCAGCTGTCAAAGAAAAAAAAAGCCACAATTTCTGACAGGGGAAATGTTAAGTAAACATTTCTGTGGCACAATTGTGTAGCCATTACAGATAAATGATGGTTTGGGTTTGTTGTTTCTTCCATTTTCTGTTTGTTTTAAGCTTCTAAACTTTCATTAAATTAGCCAAGCTTCTTTCTCTTTCTCCCCGCCTGTCTTGGTTCCACAGAGGGGAGAGAATTTCTCCTTCATCTACCTAGCTTCCATATAAAGCTACTTCATAAGTTAGAAATCTAAACCTTCTGCCTAAGTTCTGTTAAAAGGTAGTTTAAGTAGTGAGGTTCCATATCTGGGGCTAGGAATGAAGGAAACGAAGAAAGGGAGAGGGCAGTCATTTTGAAAGGACAGAGAGGTAGTCTGTAGCATTTTCACAAGGATTTTGAGTACTCTGTGGGTCATTTAATAGTCCATACTGTATCCAACCAACTAGTTAGGGCTGGACAAAGATGGTGGCATTTCTACAACTAAGGATGACTGAGGAAAAGGAAATTCCAAGTAGGGGGTTCTACATGAGGAAAGCAAGGGGAGAGATATGCAAGACGTGGTTGAGAAATAGTGAGAGGCCACGTATTATTGAAATGTTGGATATGAAGACAGAAATGGTTGAAAAATAAGGATAGAAGAATAAGGTTGAAAGGTACTGATGGCATTGAAAATTAAGGTGATGAATTTATGCTTAACTCTGGAAGCAATGGAGAGTCACTGATGAATTATTTAAGCAACAACTTAGAGACTTGCTTTGTGAAGATAACGTTAGCAGCTGTAAATAGGATGAAAAAGGTAAGTGGAAAGGATACAGGTATAGTAGTCTAGATCGGGGGTCAGCCTTTTTTATAACGGACCAGATAAATATTTAGGCTTTGTGGGCCATAAGATCTCTACCACAACTATACAACCCTTCTGCTTGCAGCCATAAACAATGTATAAACAAATAAGCCTGGCTATGTATTTGCATAGTATATGAGCTGCGTCATTTTGTAGGTACTAGTATTGGATTGTGAATATGAGTTTCTTAAACAGACCTTGAGAGGGTTGTTGTAACCTTAGGTTCAGAGTCACCTCTTTAACTTACTCATCTATAAAATGACATCTTTCTCAGTTTCTAATAAAGAAAGTAGCTATAAATAACTTCTTTTGCAAACCCTTTAAGCTGTTTAGAGAAAATGTTTGATTAAAACTTTTAAGATGAATTTGCTGTTGGGAATAGAATATGTGTTGTTGGTTTAATTCTCTTCTTTTCTGGTCTTTACTTAAACTAACTTGGTGCTGAGTTCTAGAGGCAAGATAAATCTACTTTTGAGCTATTTGTAATATTTCTAGCTTAGACCTTGATCCTAAGAGATAGAATTATAGTAACTGTTAAAATGAAATGTAGCCAGAAATATGATAAGCTGTTGATAGGTGTCTCTGTCATACTGAGATTGCATTTACTTTAAAGGAAAATTCACAGTACCTATACTGTAAATATGTTTAATATTTTTAAAGTTACTCATCTGAAAAAGCTTGATTAAAATGAGCTTTTTAGATGGCACTCACAGTCTTTAAGATCGTTAAAGGTAGCATCCAAAAGACTAAAGAAAATTTAGTTTTGACTTCATCAGTCTCTTCTGGCAATTAAAAATTATTAGATTTATCTCTCCTCCCACCCCCAATGAAACTTAATAAGCAGATGAATCTCAAGTTATGAGGTAGTATAGAGTTGCTAAGAACATAGATTTTGTGATCTGGGTTAAAATTCAACTTCTGCTACCTTATCATCTTTGTAACTTATGGTAATTTATTCTTCATCTAAGAGATAACATTAAGAATGCCTGTCTTGTCAGGATTGTTATGAGAATTTTGTTAAATAAGATGTACGTAAAGTGTTTAGCACAGGGTCTGGAACATTATAAGCATAAAATAAATAACTATTAGATTTTTTCAAAAATGTTAATTTTTTTTTAGGTAGTTTATGCTGTCTTTCAGGAATGTCTTTCATGTTGCTGGGAAAGATATGGCACATAGAAATTATCACTTATATATATATGTGGAGCTCATGTGATCACTTTAAGAACTGCCATTTTATTGTCAAACAGGTTGGTTAAAAAACTTATTAATTATGTGCAGATTACATGGTTCATTTTTACTATTTGTTATAATTTCCACAATACCATTATCATTCTCTCAAACATCCAGCTATTTAAGTTAGGTAAATTCTTCCTAACAGATAGAATTCCTTGAAATTAGTACTTTAAAAGTATTTTATATATGATAATTATAAGAATTCTAAAATTTACTAGGAAGTTTATTTCAAATATATACCTACTGAGCATTGACTGTTTTCCAAGTACTATCCTAGGTGCTAATGACACAGAGATGTAAGACAGTTGTTGCCTTAAAAAAGCTGATAACCTTCAAAGAAGGAAAGATAGGAAACAAAATGAGTAATTATACTGAAGATGTACTGATACATGTGTGCCTAGGACATTAAAGGAACATAGAGCAGAGAATTGTAATCATCATGAAAGCAGTCAGGGAGAAAATAAGCTGAAACTGATGAGATTTTTAGGAGGTGTTGCCTCTTGAGCTGAGCTCTGAAAGAACATAGTTTAGCTAGGAAAAGGAAGTAAAAGTTGTCCAGACAAAGGGAACCGATAGGTTTTTTGTATAGATAATGCGTTTTTATGAACATGCATTAGAAAAATGGCTATGTGACTCTGGACCAGTAACTTTTCCCCACAAGGCTGTTGTCAGTATTAAAAGAAATAATAGCCTTATGATTCCAGTAAAGATGGAATAACAGGTCAGATTTACCCTCCCATCTCAAACAATTAAAAAATTGGACAAATTCTTTGAAAAAACAGCTCTCAAGGCAGTGGACATGAAACATGAAAGACAGTGATTCCTGAGAGATGGGAAAAATGAGGTGAGCCATTCAATTGCTCCAGCTTAAGGCCTAGAGAACTTGTCCTGTCATGCCACAGGGAGGGAGAACCCAGGCAGCACCTGGTGGTCTCCTTCAGTTGAGAAGATGGACCTGTGATATCAGGGAGGCGAAAGCCTCTAGAATTCACAGGGCAGGTTACCAGAGAAGAGTGAGCTACAGAAAATCTGCAGAGGACCCCTTGAGTATTCAGCAGACTACTCATCAGTACTTGCATGTGAAGAAACTATCCAAGGCTTGGGAAAGAACCACCTGAAGTAATTCGAAGAAATCGTACCTCCCACTCACGCAGAGCTGGGAATAGTGCTGTTCCCAACAACCAGTATGGAAAGCCTCCTAATTCATGGTGCTTCCAATCAAGTACTAAAAATGTCTTATCTCAATAGTGGGGAAAAATTAACTACAGACTTAAAGTTGTTCTGGTTCTGCCTAACAAAGTCAGAACTGAAAGGATCAAACTGCTTCCAAGTAATTTAACTGTGTCCCAGAACAAAGACTAAGATAATTTATAGGAATACAAAAATATCCAACACACAACAAAATAAAATTCTCAATGTCTGACATTCTATCAAAAATTACCATGTATTCATGAAACCAAATCAGTATAACATGTATTAGAAAAATCAATCAGTTGAAACTGACTCAGAATTGATACAATAAGAAAATTAGTAGATAAGGACATTAATAGAATTATCATAACTATGTTTTGTGTGGTCAGAGAGCTGCTAGATTGACTGAATGTATTTAGTAGAAACATGAAAACTATAAAAAATAAAAATTCTAGACATAAAAACTATATGACTGAGATGAAAATTACACCGGATGAGGTTAATGGAGATGACACATTGCAGGATATGGATCAGTGAACTAAAAGACATAGCAGAAGAAGCTATCCAAGATGAAACTAGAGAGAGAAAGACTAAAAAACAAAAGCAGAAAAAAAAGAGCATTTCTGAGCTGTGGCACAACTTCAGGCAGCCAAGTACACAACATTCATGTCACTGGGGTCCTGAAGGGAAAGGTGAGAAAAGGGGGCAACAGAAAAATATACTTGAAGACATAATGACTAAAATGTTTCCAAACTTGATAAAAACTATAAAATAGCAGATCCAAGAAGCTCCACAAGCCCCAAGCGCAGATAATGTGAATAAAACTACAACAAGGCGTATCACAATCAAATTGCTTACAGCCAGTTATGAGAAGAAAATCTTAAAAGCAAATAGAGTAAAAATATCATTGTTATTATGTATGAGGAAATAAAGATAACCATGGAAGCAGATTTGTCATCAGAGACAATGCAAACTACAAGACAGTAAAGCAACATCTTTAAAATAATGGAAGAAAAATACTATACACCTAGAATTCTGTACCCTGGGAGAGTATCTTTCAAAAATGAAGGCCAAATGAAAATTTTTTTAAAAGACACTCAAAAATGGAAAGAATTCATCACCAAACATCCTGCAGTACAAGAAATATCAAAGGAACCCATTTCAGCACTAGAAAATGATACCACTTAAAAGCTTTTCCACAGCAAAGGAAACCATAAACAAGACGAAAAGACAACCCTCAGAATGGGAGAAAATATTTGCAAATGAAGCAACAAAGGATTAATCTCCAAAATATACAAACAGCTCATGGAGCTCAATATCAAAACAACAAGCAACCCAATCAAAAAATGGGCAGAAGACCTAAATAGACATCTCTCCAAGGAGGACATACAGATGGCCAAGGGGCACATGAAAGGATACTCAACATCACTAATTATTAGAGAAATGCAAATCAAAACTACAATGAGGTATCACCTCACACTGGTCAGAATGGCCATTATCAAAAAATCTAGAAGCCAGAAATGCTGAAGAGGGTGTGGAGAAAAGGGAACCCTCTTGCACTGTTGATGGGAATGTAAATTTATACAGCCACTGTGGAGAACAGTATGGAGGTTCCTTAAAATACTAAAACTAGAGCTACCATATGACCCAGCAATCCCACTACTGGGCACATACCCTGAGAAAACCATAACTCAAAAGGGCACACGTACCCCAGTGTTCATTGCAGCACTGTTTACAATAGCCAGGACATGGAAACAACCTAAGTGTCCATTGACAGATGAATGGATAAAGAAGATGTGGTACACACCACACATAAAAAGGAAGGTCCTTGTTCTTAGGAAATATACACTAATGTATTTAGAGGTAAAATGGTCATGCTGTCTGCCACTTACTTTCAAATCAACAATACTACTACTTGTTGTTGTTGTTGTTTTGTTGAGAGAAGCATAGAGCATTAAAGCAAATGTGGCCAAATGATGACAACTGCTGAACTTAGATGCAGGATGTACAGGAGTTCATTGTACATTTCTTGCCATTTTTCTCTAAGTTCAAATCTTTCTTAATAAAAAGGCAAAACATGAAAAAAAAAGATGTGGTACATACATACAGTGGAATATTATTCAGCCATAAAAAGTAACGAAATTGGGTCATTTGTAGAGACGTGGATGGCCCTAGAGTCTGTCATACAGAGTGAAGTAAGTCGGAAAGAGAAAAACAAATATCGTATATTAACGCATGTATGTGGAATCTAGAAAAATGGTACAGATGAACCTATTTGCAGAGCAGGAATAGAGACGTAGACGTAGAGAACGGACATGTGGACACAGGTGCGGAAGGGGAGGGTGGGACAAATTGGGAGATTAAGATTGAGATACATACACTACCATGCGTAAAATAGATAGCTAGTGGGAACATGCTGTAAAGCACAGGAAGCTCAGCTCCATGCTCTGTGATGACCTGGATGGGTGGGATGGGGGCTAGGGGTGGGAGGGAGGTCCAAAAGGGAGAGAATATAGGTATACATATAGCTGATTCACTTCACTGTACAGCAGAAACTAACACAACATTATAAAGCAATTATACTCCAATAATTAAAAAAAAAAAAAAAAAGTGAGTCCTCAGGGACTGGGAGCTGCTCTGGACCTGGAGGAAAGGCTCTGGGTCCGGCAGGGTGAAATGGCCCCTGGAAAGGGTGGTGGGTTGAGTAATGGGACACAGGTCTTTGTGTCCTCAGGGAGGCAGGGAAGGCCCCAGCAAGACTCGGGTTAGCATTTCCTTTTGGCTGGAATACCAGATGGTCAGGGCATGACAAGGAGCCCTTGGGGTGCCCTGACTCAGCTAGGACTGGGAGGGGGGCAATAAGGAAACATATGGAGCATCACATGTGACAAACAGCCAAAACAATATCTCCCACCCCACATGCACTTCGAGAACCTCGCAACTCCCCCATCAAGACATGGAATCTAGTTCTCCTTCCCTTGACTTTGGCTTGGGACTCTTGGTAACCAGTGGAGTGCAGTAGAAGTGACACTGTGACTGCTAAGAGGGAGTCATACAAAGCACCACAGCTTGTTGGAACACTCCCTCTGGAAGCCATCAGCTGTCATGGAACAGCCCAAATGCCTAGAAGCCACCATGTTGTAAGGAAGCCCAAACGAGCCCATGCCAAGAGACCACCAAGACCACATGAGGACAAAGAGACAGCTGGCCAAACGCTCAGCTGTGTGCACCTGCCCAGCTGAGCCCTTCCCATCTTCCTGACACGAAGAAACCATGAGAAAGAATAACTGATTGTTGTTTTAAGCCAAAAAAAAAAAAAAAGAAAATGATACCAGATGGAAAACTGGGTTGATATAATAAAAGATTAGAGAGTACTAGAAATGATAACATCATGGGTAAATATATCTCTTTAAAAGATGATGTTTAAAACAAACACAATATATTGTGGAGTTTATAACAATATGTGACAGCAATGACAACAGTAATACAGAGGCTGGGAAGGGAGAAATGAGAGGATACTATTATAAGGTTTCTATAGTATATAGGAAGTGATATAATGAAGACAGAGGGTGATAAGTTAAAGAAGTATACTGCAAACTTAGCAACAGCCAAAATAACACAAAAAAATTATAGCTGGGGACTTCCCTGGTGGTCCAGTGGTAAAGAATCCACCTTCCATTGCAGGGTACGTGGGTTCGATCCCTGGTCAGGGGACTAAGATCCCACATGCCGCGGGGCAACTAAGCCCACGTGCCACAACTACTGAGCCCAGGCACCTCAACTAGAGAGCCTGCATGCTGCAAACTACAGAGCCCATGAGCTCTGGAGCCAGCGTGCCACAACTAGAGAGAAGAACCCACACGCCACTACTAGAGAGCAGGCTGTGCACTGCAAGTAGAGGTCTCGCATGCCACAACGAAGATCCCGCCTGCCTCAACTAAGAACCGACGCAGCCCCCCAAAAATAAATAAATAAATTAATTAATTAAAAAAATTATAGCTAATAAGCCAACAAAGAATATAAAATGGAGTTATAAATATGGTCCATCTAAGAAAAAGCAGAAAAAGAAGAAAAAAGGAGCAAAAATCATATGGGACAAATAGAAAACAAATAGCAATGTGATCGATTAATTACTTACATTAAGTGTAGATTGGTCTAAACCTTCTAATTAAAAGGCAGAATTTTTTCAGATTACATAAAAGCAAAATCCAACTATGTGCTGCCTATTTTAAAAAAATCATTTCAGATATAAGGGCCAAGAGGTAAAAATGATAGAAAAATATATACCGGGCTAAAACTTAACATTGTTAAGATGTCCCTTCTCCTCAAATGGCTATGTAGATTCAACGCAATCCCATGCTAAAATCTTAGCAGGGATTTTTGGGTTTTTTTGGTAGAAATTGATAAGCTTATTTTGAAACTGGGGATGCATAAGAGCTAGAAGAGCCAAAACTACTTGAGAAGAAAAAATTTGGAGAAGTTATTCCACCTGATTTCAAGTTAATGTAAAATTGTACTCAAAGAAATACAGACAGTGTGGTATTAGTATCAAGACTGACAAATTGATCAATGGAACAGCATAGAGAGTCTAGAAATAGACTCATTTAAAGAAAAAAATAAAAACCACAGAAAAACAAAAGGTTTTTCAATGTATATGTTGCACCATATACAAACTTAACAAAATGTATTTCATAGAACTAAATGTAAACGAACCGTAAAACTTCTAGGTATAAACATAGGACAAATCTTTGTGAATTGGGGTTAGGTAAAGATTTCTCTGATGTAATGCCACAAAAGCATGATTCATAATAGACGAAATTGATAAATTGGACTTCATCAATATTAGGAAATTCTGCTCTTCAAAAGAAACTCTTAAGACAATGAAAAAACAAGTCACTCAGTGGGGCGGGGAGGCTTTATAAGTATAAATATATAATTCCCTGTGTGTGTGTGTGTGTGTGTGTGTGTATAATTTGCAGACCTCATATATGAAAAATTACTTTCATTATAATTAAGAACTCTGAAAACTCAATAATAAGAAAGCAATTTAATAAAAAATTGGCAAAAGATTTGACCATCTATTTTACCATCAAATATATATATATATAGATAATAAATAGGCGCATGAAAAGATGCTCAACACCAATAATCATTAGGGAAATATAGATTAAAACCACAATAAGGTATACTAAGTCTTGACTAGGATGTGGAGCAACTGAAACTCCTATACTGTGCTGGTGGGAATATGAAACCACTTTGGAAACAGTTTGGTATTTTCTTAAAAAGTTAAACATATGTTTACCATACAATTCAACCATTCCAATCCTAAATATATACCCAAGAGATCTGAAAGCATATATTTATATAACGATTTTTGCCTTAATGTTTATAGTATGTTTTATAATAGCCAAGAAACTAGAAATAGTTTGAATGTTTGTCAACAGGTAAATGCATAAAGAAGCTGTAGTATTTACTTACAATCGAATACTACCCAGCAGTAAAAAGGAATGCATATCAATATATACAACAGCATGGATGAATTTCAAAATAATTATGCTGAGTTTAAAAGCTAGACATAAAAGAGTACATACCATATGATTCCATCTATATAACATAGTAGAAAGTGCAAAGTAATGTATAGTGATAGAAAGCAGATTAGTGGTTGCCTGGGAACTGGGAAGTGGAATGGAGGCACAGAAGGGCATGGAAGAATTAAAGAAGGACGTGGAAAATTTTGGAGTAATGGACATGCTCATTATCTTAACAGTAATGATGCCTTCATGGCTGTATGAGTATGTCAAAACTTATAAAACTGTACACTTTAAATGGTGTAATATATTGTGGTTTCATTATACCTTGATAAGCTCTCTGAAAATTTTAAGAAAATATGGAAGTAACACACATCCTTGGCATAATGTAAACATTTAGTAAATAGTGGTTTCTTTAAATTATTATTTTTATTATCTTCCTCATTATGCTTTAAGATCTTTGAAATTTGAAACTGTATTGGAGTCATGTCAGCATCATGGCATAGAGTGAGACATTACCTTTGTCTCTTCCCTTCAGTATTCAACCAGTAAAACATCCACAACTGAGCAAAGCTGACTCTGCCCAACATACAGAATGCCAGAGAATTCTACGTGTCTGTACATCTACATATGGGTACTCTGGAACACACAGGGGAGATAGAACTGAGGAAAGAGCAGAGGAGGTGCCTGTGATTAAGGCCCTCCAGCCTCCGTAGCTGTGCCCACAGGCCCATAGCATTTAGCAGCAGCAAGGGAGGCAGCACACATGACTTTGGCCTCCTGGCCACAGTGGCAGCTGTGGCCACAGGTAACTGGGCTGCAGTGGCAGCAGGGCCTGGGACACCATCCCCCTCCCCAGAACTGCAAACCTGACAACACCAGACACAGCAGAGGTGCCCATGCAACCCTGACTCCTCTCCCACCCTTACCTTCTGCAGTGGCAGAGCTTGAGACTCAGGATATCCTGAGTAATTGTTTTATTTTATACAACAGCAGCAGAATACACGTTCTTCTTAGGTACACATGGAACTTTCTCAAGGACTGACCATACGTTGGGACACAAAACAAGTCTCAATAAATTTAAGAAGATTGAAACCGTATCAAACATCTTTTCTGATCACATCCATGTTGTAGCATATTATAGAATTTCCTTTTTAAGGCTGAATAATATTTCAGTGTATGTTTATACCACATTTTGCTTATCCATTTCATTCATCAGTGGGCACTTGGGTGTTTCCATTTCAGCTCTTATGAATAATGCTTCTATGAACATGGGTGTACAAATATCTCTTCAAGACCCTGCTTCTAATTCTTTGGGGTATGTACCCAGATGTGGAATTGTTGGATCATATGGTAATTCTATTTTTTAATTTTTTGAGGAACTGCCTTATTGTTTTCCACAACCCTGTACCATTTTAATTCCCATCAACAGTACATAAGCGTTCCAATTTCTCCACATTCTTGCCAGCGCTTGCGCTGTGTGCAAGCTGCTCTAGGAACAGGTGCACTGTTGCTTGTCACGTGGCTGGGGGTGGGGGATGGGTAATTGCTACTGTGCTAATAGCTGAAATTGACCAAAATTAACCGCAATTTACTGTCCGCATCTTCCCCTGGTAGTTTGCAAGGCTTCAAAAGAATCCAGAGTTCTAAAAGAGTTATGTCAGACAGATTCTGCCAGTGTAATTATTGTCTAGATGGGGAGACGGATTCCTGGTGCTTCCTACTCTGCCATCTTCCAGAATCCTCTCTGTATATATTTTTTGTATAAAAAAGAGCATATGATAATATAAAATTGAGAGTAATAGCTGAAAACCATATAATGCAGTCCTAATTTTGATTTTGTGAAATGTTGTTTCTAAGCTTGAGTGCTCTCTTTGCTCAGCCAGTCTTTCTTTCAGACTTTATACTTCCCTGTCATGAACAAACCCAAAAGTGTGGTTGGCAGCTGGAATGGCTGTAGCTTCATCAACTTACAGAATTTCCATAGGGGTGGCCAGTGGTTAGGAAGCTAAATATGAATGGAAGTGAGAAGAGTGAGCAAATAGTTTAAATAGTTCAGTGTGTAAACTGGTTTTTGTAAGGATAGGCTTCTTTTTGCTTCTCTTTTTTTTTTGTATGGTCATTGCTCAGAGGATTGTGCTGGTTTGGAATGTTAGCTTTGGCAGTATTTTGAGAATCTAGACATGCAGTCTATTTGTAAGGAACTCAGGGTATTGGACTAAATAAGAGTAAAACCATGGGGCTTCCCTGGTGGCGCAGTGGTTGAGAATCTGCCTGCCGATGCAGGGGACACGGGTTCGAGCCCTGGTCTGGGAAGATCCCACATGCCACGGAGCGACTAGGCCCGTGAGCCACAACTGCTGAGCCTGCGCGTCTGGAGCCTGTGGTCCGCAACGAGAGAGGCCGCGACAGTGAGAGGCCCACGCACCACGATGAAAAGTGGCCCCCGCTCACCACAACTGGAGAAAGCCCTCGCACAGAAACGAAGACCCAACGCAGCCATAAATAAATAAATAAATAAAATTAAAAAAAATTAAAAAAAAAAAAAAGAGTAAAACCAAAGTTGAAGGAAAAAGTCTAGACATTGAGGTTGGTCACCTCCACAAGTCATCAAGAAACTGACCTTTTTTTTGGTTTCATCTTAAGAGCTTTTGTTTCTTCCTAAGAAAGCACTTTCTTCTCTAAAACTAGGGCTTACCAATGGAGTTATGTAGGTATACTTGGCTACCAAGTGGAGGGGAGGGAGCAGGGCAGTTCTGTAGAATCCATGGCAATAGAAAGACTACCAAACCCCTCCTCCCCAAAAAAGGACCCCTATTAATTTAGAAAGTTTAAGCCCTATGTGATATAAAACCTTACAGTAAAAATTCATACTGTTCTTACTGTTGTTCTATTAATGTCAATGCTAATATTTATTTTTTAAGGGAACAACATTAATATTCTGTGTAATTCAGTTTTGGTAATATTTTTTTTTCTAATTATGCATTACTAATTTTGATTTAAGGAATATTATTATTTTTTAACATCTTTATTGGAGTATAATTGCTTTACAATGGTGTGTTAGTTTCTGCTTTATACCAAAGTGAATCAGCTATACATAATACATATATCCCCATATCTCCTCCCTCTTGCATCTCCCTCCCACCCTCCCTACCCTACCCGCTAGGTGGTCACAAAGCACCGAGCTGATCTCCCTGTGCTATGTGGCTGCTTCCCACTAGCTATTTTACATTTGGTAGTGTATATATGTCCATGCCACTCTCTCACTTCGTCCCAGCTTACCATTCCCCCTCCCCATGTCCTCAAGTCCATTCTCCACATCTCTGTCTTTATTCCTGTCCTGCCCCTAGGTTCTTCATAACCATTTTTTTTTTTTAGATTCCATATATATGTGTTAGGATACAGTATTTGTTTTTCTCTTTCTGACTTACTTCACTCTGTGACAGACTCTAGGTCCTCACTACAAAAAACTCAATTTCGTTTCCTTTTATGGCTGAGTAAGATTCCATTGTATATATGTGCCACATCTTCTTTATCCATTCATCTGTCGATGGACATTTAGGTTGCTTCCATGTCCTGGCTATTGTAAATAGAGCTGCAATGAACATGGTGGTACACATCTCTTTTTGAATTATGGTTTTCTCAGGGTATATGCCCAGGAGTGGGATTGCTGGGTCATATGGTAGCTCTATTTTTAGTTTTTTAAGGAACCTCCATACTGTTCTCTATAGTGGCTGTATCAATTTACATTCCCACCAACAGTGCAAGAGGGTTCCCTATTTTCCACACTCTCTCCAGCATTTGTTGTTTGTAGATTTTCTGATGATGCCCATTCTAACTGGTGTGAGGTGATACCTCATTGTAGTTTTGATTTGCATTTCTCTAATGATTAGTGATGAGCATTCTTTAATGTGTGTGTTGGCTATCTGTATATCTTCTTTGGAGGAATGTCTATTTAGGTCTTCTGCCCATTTTTGGATTGGGTTGTTTGTTTTTTTTGATACTGAGCTGCAGGAGCTGCTTGTAAATTTTGGAGATTAGTCCTTTGTCAGTTGCTTCATTTGCAAATATTTTCTCCCATTCTGAGGGTTGTCTTTTGGTCTTGTTTATGGTTGCCTTTGCTGTGCAAAAGCTTTTAAGTTTCATTAGGTCCCATTTGTTTATTTTTGTTTTTATTTCCATTTCTCTAGGAGGTGGGTCAAAAAGGATCTTGCTATGATGTATGTCATAGAGTGTTCTTCCTATGTTTTCCTCTAAGAGTTTGATGGTGTCTGGCCTTACATTTAGGTCTTTAATCCATTTTGAATTTATTTTTGTGTATTGTGTAGGGAGTGTTCTAATTTCATTCTTTTACATGTAGCTGTCCAGTTTTCCCAGCACCACTTATTGAAGAGGCTGTCTTTTCTCCATTGTGTATTCTTGCCTGCTTTATCAAGGATAAGGTGACCATATGTGCGTGGGTTTATCTCTGGGCTTTCTATCCTGTTCCATTGATCTATATTTCTGTTTTTGTGCCAGTACCATAGTGTCTTGCTTACTGTAGGTTTGTAGTAAAGTCTGCAGTGAGGGAGCCTGATTCCTCCAGCTCCGTTTTTCTTTCTCAAGATTGCTTTGGCTATTCGGGGTCTTTTCTGTTTCCATACAAATTGTAAAATTTTTTGTTCTAGTTCTGCGAAAAATGCCATTGGTAGTTTGACAGGGATTGCATTGAATCTGCACATTGCTTTGGGTAGTATAGTCATTTTCACAATGTTGTTTCTTCCAATCCGAGAACATGGTATATCTCTCCATCTCTTTGTACCATCTTTAATTTCTGTCATCAGTGTCTTATAGTTTTCTGCATACAGGTCTTTTTTCTCCTTCGGTAGGTTTATTCCTAGGTATTTTTATTCTTTTTGTTACAGTGGTAAATGGGAGTGTTTCCCTAATTCCTCTTTCAGATTTTTTATCATTGAAGTATAGGAATTCAAGAGATTTCTGTGCATTAATTTTGTATCCTGTTACTTTACCAAATTCATTGATTAGCTCTAGGAGTTTTCTGGTAGCATCTTTAGGATTCTCTATGTATAGTATCATGTCATCTGCAAACAGTGACAGCTTTACTTCTTCTTTTCCGATTTGGATTCCTTTTTTTTCTTTTTCTTCTCTGATTGCTGTGACTGAAACTTCCAAAACTATGTTGAATAATAGTGGTGAGAGTGGGCAACCTTGTCTTGTTCCTGGTCTTAGTGGAAATGGTTTCAGTTGTTCACCATTGAGAACGATGTTGGCTGTGGGTTTGTCATATATGGCCTATATTATGTTGAGGTAAGTTCCCTCTATGCCTACTTTCTAGAGGATTTTTTATCATAAATGGATGTTGAATTTCGTTGAAAGCTTTTCTGCATCTATTGAGATGATCATATGGTTTTTATCCTTCAGTTTGTTAGTGTGGTATATCACATTGATTGATTTGCGTATATTGAAGAATCCTTGCATTCCTGGGATAAACCCCACTTGATCATGCTGTAGATACTTGTAATGTGCTGTTGGATTCTGTTTTCTAGTATTTTGTTGAAGATTTTTGCATCTATGTTCATCAGTGATATTGGCCTGTAGTCTTCTTTTTTTGTAACATCTTTTTCTGGTTTTGGTATCAGGGTGATGGTGGCCTCGTAGAATGAGTTTGGGAGTGTTCCTCCCTCTGCTATATTTTGGAAGAGTTTGAGAAGGATAGGTGTTAGCTCTTCTCTAATTGTTTGATAGAATTCACCTGTGCAGCCATCTGGTCCTGGGCTTTTGTTTGTTGGAAGATTTTTAATCACAGTCTCAATTTCAGTGCTTGTGATTGGTCTGTTTATATTTTCTGTTTCTTCCTGGTTCAGTCTCAGATGGTTGTGCTTTTCTAAGAATGTGTCCATTTCTTCCAGGTTGTCCATTTTACTTGCATATAATTGCTTGTAGTAATCTCTCATGATCCTTTGTATTTCTGCAGTGTCAGTCGTTAACTTCTTTTTCATTTCTAATTCTATTGATTTGAGTCTTCTCCCTTTTTTTCTTGATGAGTCTGGCTAATGGTTTATCAATTTTGTTTATCTTCTCAAAGAACCAGCTTTTAGTTGTATTGATATTTGCTCTTGTTTCCTTCATTTGTTTTTCAATTATTTCTGATCTGAACTTTATGATTTCTTTCCTTCTGCTAACTTTGGGGGTTTTTTTGTTCTTCTTTCTCTAATTGCTCTAGGTGTAAGGTTAGGTTGTTTATTTGAGATTGTTTTTGTTTCTTGAGGTAGGATTGTAGTGCTATGAACTTCCCTCTTAGAACTGCTTTTGCTGTATCCCATAGGTTTTGTGTTGTCATGTTTTCATTGTCATTTTTTTCTAGGTATTTTTTTATTTCCTCTTTGATTTCTTCAGTGATTTCTTGGTTATTAAGTAGTGTATTGTTTAGCCTCCATGTATTTGTATTTTTTACAGATTTTTTCCCATAAGAATATTATTTTTTAATAGAATACAATTTTTTCTCCATAAGTTTGCTTCATACAATATAATTGTGACATTGTGTTCTTAAATATGTCCTCATTTATCAGTTCTTATTTTGAGAAATTGCTGTATTCCATGCATTTGTATTTGATGCTAGTTTCTTCTTTATTTCATAAAGTTTTTTTTTTTTCTGGCTCTGAATAACATTAGTACCATTTACCAGTTTTAGATGGAATTCATACCAATCCCTGGAGTCTAATACACTCTAAAATAGCTAAAGCATTAGAAATTTTGGCACTCAAGCCGCAAAGGTTTTTTCAGTCTAAGTCAGCTTAGTCTGATGATACCTAACTAAAAATGGATTAGTCGAAAAATGTTCTTTTAACTGTATATTCTGTTTCTTCTTTCTTCTTAATCTTTTCTTAAAAAGCAACTATAACTGGCAATCAGAATGATGGCAACATAAATCAGGCTGCCTCCTCTCCATTTCCATCTCCAGCTTATCTACTTTTTCTGAGTCAAGAAGCTACTGATGCAAATAGGCAGGTGCGACCTGGAGGGTTTCAGCCAAGAGACCTGTTGTGATGCTTTCCCTCTCTGGGACAGACTCAAGGCTGAAACACTGTGGAGGAGCACTTGGAAAGAATTTGAAGGGCAAGTGACTGAGAGAAAAAGACTGCAACTGAGAATTCCATACCATTCAAATTATTCACCAGTTGTGGTGAAAGAAAGATATTTGCAGGTGGGAAAAAAGTCAGAGAACATGTGTATCTGAATATCCTATCCAAGAAAAATGCTTGTGAAATGAATCAAATATTTTTAAGAGCAAAAATACTTATAAAGACAAATTACTTTTAAAAGTCTGGCTAATCTAACAGTGTGTTTGTCCCCATAGTTGGAATTGATCCCTATATTTCACAAATAATTTAGGAAGTTATATTTGTATAGGCAAATGTACTATCTTGGATAGATTTTTTTTGAACAGAATCAAAAATCTGTCCGTATGCTTTTATATCTGTGAAGTTAATTGCTTTGAATTCATGAATATCCTAGTGATGTAGTTAGAAGAATCCTGAGATTTGGAGTCAGAAGGTCTTAATTTCAGCCTATCATTTACTAGTAAAGGCAAGTTAGTAAACTACTCTTATTCCCTGGTTTTCTTTATCTTTGAAATATGAATCCTGTATTATAGATAGTTAGAGGAATTAATAAAATCTAAATATGTCTTAACAGGTGTTTTTATCATAATCATCAACCATCAAGACTCTTTAGGGACGGTAATCACCATATTTTTAAGACATAAGTTTTAACTGGGGGAGAGAGGGAGCTGCTATGTAGGGGTTTTTGTGGGTTAAGAGACTAACAATATTGTTAATATTTTACTGAATATGGGTACTCATCAGTTTGTATATTTGTTTTAAATATTTCTTATTTGGTAAAAATAATCTTTTCTTATGAAATACCTATAACTTTCCCGTGAAATATCTTAAGCAATAAAGTTTCTCACATTTTTCTATCAAACGTCACTGCTTACTAGGATACTCTGAAATGTATACTTCATAATTCTGTGCTTGCTTGAGACCTGCTAGTCAGAACATTATTTCCTTCTTGCCATTCTAGTTATTGCTATGTTGCACAAAGTATCAATATCATGTTTCTACTGTGTTTGTTAAGTAGATGGCAGAGATTACAGACTGTCTGTTTTGGGATTGAATCTGGCTCTGAGAAGTACTGTTTGTTCCACACAGTATTTGTCTTTATGGTGACTTAAAGTCTCAGGAAAAAAATCAAGAAGTTTTATAACCCTTGATTTGCATTTCTGCTGACAACAGTGAGTTGGTGCTGAGTACCAGCTGCTTTCTTTAGCTGGGCCATGTGCTCTACAGTTCTGCACACTCACTATGCTCCCTGATACTGATGTCAAATGTCATTTGCCTTTCATCGTTATAAATGTTCATGTTAATTGCTTGGCAGTTTCCTTTATAACTGTTAGATCATATTCAGTAGATGTCACAGTCTTCTATTGATATTTTGCTATGATATTTTAATTTGATGTCACGTTTTTAATATTGATAACTTTATAAAGCACACTTACATACATTTTTTTCCACAAACATATGACATAAAATATTCTTTTTGTTTGTCAACTCCTCCTTCTCTCATATCCAATCAGCCCTTTCATGTTACCAATTAAATGTTTCTCAAATCTAGGTCTTCCTGTCCAACCTTACTGCTACTGCTCCTCCCCAGGCCCTCATCATCTCTCATCTGGAGCTCTTTAATTGCTCCCTAACTGAGCTCCTTGCCTTCTGTCACATTCTTTGCGCTTCATCCTCAAGTATATTTCTAGAATGATGTGTCAGAGTGCAGATCTCATCTCATCACCCCACTATTTCAAATTCTCCCAAGTCTCTCCATCTTATATGGCAGGGGTCAACAGTCTTTTCCTTAAAGATCTACATAATAAACATTTTAGACTTTGCTGGCCATGAGAGTTCTGCCACAAATAGTTGACTCTGCTGTTGTTGAGTTGAGCACAAAAGCAACCATGGACAATATATAAACCAATGGGCATGGCTGTGTTCCAATAAAACTTATTTACAAAACCAGGTTTAGGTCATAGTTTGTTAATCCCTCTTCTGTGGTATAAAAGGCTAGCCCTGTCTTCTTTCCTGTCTCATCTACCACTCTCCTATCCTGTTTCTTACAGTTTATTCAGAAATACCATTCAAATTCTTACACTTTTCTGAGCACAACATCTTCTTTCCATATCCAATTATGTAATTCTTTTCATTCAGGCTGTTTTTTCACAAATAGCAAAACATTCAAATATATCTTGTAAAATGTTAATTCTCAAATGATGGTATTATATATAAACATGAGATTATTTAGTCACTTACTGACATCTTAAGAAATGTAAAGTCTTAAGTATTAAAAACAGTTTTTAACAAGTCTTTCATAAAGATCATAACCTTGATACAATCCATCTTATAGTTTGGATGCCATCAACATATTATCCAAAAATCTCAGAATAAGGTCACTGGTAGGAAAGTAGTTTCAGCATTATCAACTGTATTGAATCAAAGTTCATTGAGAGAATAATTTTAGAACAGTTAGTAGGAATTGAAAGCAGTAACTCACATTGTGTCCTATCTTTATCACAATTGCTCCTTTCAAATACCGTAAGGAAAGCAGAAAATATTTGGTTTTAGGATATGATTTGCCTGAGGTATTGGACTTTAAGTTGCTATTTAAATTCTAATAGGTCATTTTGCATGTTTCCATATGCAAAGAAACAACACAACTTGAGAGTATGTTGTTAAATGTGTGGGTTTTGCCTCCTTATTAAATTGCATGTATTTAGGCTGTTGCTGACTGGTACATGTTGGATAACAAATAAAAGTTTTTCCAGTAAAAAAAAAAAAAAAAAAAAGAAGAACTTCATTCTTGCATCATAATAATGAAAAGTGTGATTTGATTACTAGGGTGAGAGAGTAGATTGGTAGAGCTGCTGTGATGGAATTTTGTTAAGATGTGGGTGGATATTAATACTGATTATGACAAAGTTCTCTCAATTTTCTGATACTCACATAATAATGCATTAATTTAAAGCTCTGTTAAAACTCCCTTGTAAGTGTCTTTTATGGTTGATTTTTAGCCTCCAGCTGAACAGGCCAAAGCAAGACTACAACTGGTTCTTGAAGCTGCTGGTAAGTGTTAATAATTAACTTTATTTAAATGAAAATATGTGAAATAAATCCTAGCATGCTTACAGATGGGTCAAAGAGCAAAACACCTATTTTCATATAGCCTCACAAATTTATGAGATCTTTGTATGGCTGTATTTTACCTCAAATATTTTTTGCTATAGTATGATGTTAAAAGGTCATTCTTTACCTTCTTATTTATAAAACTGGCTTCGATTTTAGTTTTAATTTTGATGAAATCCAGTTTATTGATTTTTGTCTTTTATGGACTGTGCTTTTAGTGGCATGTTTAAGAAGAATTTTATACCTTTACATTTTATATTTGAGGCTGTGATCATTTTGATTTAATTTTTATATAAGGTGTGATTTTTAGATCAAGGTTTTGCTCTAAAGGAAATGAGATAAATGTTTAATAATTCTTCCAGTTACATTAGACTAACTCATTGGACTATTCGTCTGGATACCATCTAATCTTAAAAATCTGTATGTTTTAATATCTCAATTGCACAATAATTCTTTCTTTGATTTTAGATTATAATACCCAGATTCATGTACACATTAAATACTTTACTTTTTAAAAAATATAAGAGATCCATGTTATCTTTTCCAAGTACTGATATTTTACTCTGAATCTTAATGTGCTTTTTAAAAATATATGTTACATTCAAATAATAAGTTGTCAAGATCAAGCATGAGGTAGGGTTAGAATAATATTACCAAAGGAGTACATGTTTCTTAAAATTATTTACTTTTTAAGGATCTGTAAAGAGTTCATAATTTCCAACTGGAAAATGAGAATTCTATTTTGACATCAAAAGTAATTTCAGACTACCAAATGATAGTAGTTATATTTTTAATATTCATTGCAAAAATACATGTATGCATATTAATTCAAGGATTTCTTAGATTAGCTCCTTTAATTCCTACCCAACATGTCTACAGTCTAAAGATTGGGAATACCAGTATAAATGATATACTAGCTTCATAAATCACTAATTGAAGTAACTTACCGTATAAAAATTAATATTTTGACTGTGAATCTTTATACCACTTCATATTACTTTAAAAGTCATTTATCTTTATGTATTGATCTTACTCATTTTATCTTTAATTACATAGAAAACATGACATACTAAAATTTTGCTTACTGTTAGGTTTTTCAAATTTTGACTCTCCAATTAATATACTATAGGATAAAGCTAGTTAATACGATTCTTTGTTATTTATATAATATATATTCATTCTTTAGTGGCATTTTGCTTAGAAGAAATATTTCCAGGTTCATTACTTGAGTACTGACAAACTCTTGCTTTAAAGGAAAATATTTATGGTGCTTAGTCCAGAAAATATTTGTTTCTATTAATGCAACTATAAAGAATTGTATTTCATAGTTTTATACAGTTTTCTTTACCTTTAAAAAAATTTTTTTTAACATCTCTATTGGAGTATAATTGCTTTACAATGGTGTGTTAGTTTCTGCTTTATAACAAAGTGAATCAGATATACATATACATATATCCCCATATCTCCTCCCTCTTGCGTCTCCCTCCCACCTTCCCTATCCCACCCCTCTAGGTGGTCACAAAAAGCGTATTATAAAACAGATCTGACAGTGCAGACCTCAGTGTATAACTTGCTTATATTGGTTCCAGCTGTCATTCCTCATTTTTTAATTTAACATTCTAAATTCTATTAAGGATAAATAGGGAGGTTCTGTGAATTTGACAAACATTCAAAATATTATGACAATTTTCAAATTAAAAAACTTAACATTGCCCCCCATAAGCAAAGGACAGACCTTAGCTAGATATAGGATTATTTATTTAATCATTTTCTTCTTATTGAACATTTACATTGTCTCTAGCTTTTCCCTCTTATCCATAATACTGTTATGCACATCCTGTTACAAATAGTGTTTTTTATAGTTTAGCTTATTTTCTTGGAATTGATTACTATAGAAATGAGTTTATGAGATTAGAGGGTGCTAATATGTAGAGTGGCTTTTTATACATTCTTGCTAAATTGTTTTACAAAAGGATTGTGTTGTAACCATTGTCACTGGTTAAGAAACCATTTTAACCAGATTTTGTTTTTTGATGCCATTTCCATGACTATATTGCTTTATAACATGAAATAACATATTATACCCCTTTGAAAAACATACATTACTGTTATTAATGAGAACTTGTGGCCTTTGAGAGGAGAAGCAGATAGATGGATATAGGGGAGCACTAAGCAAATATAGAACTTATTGTCAAGGTTCTGGATCTCTGTTTCAGTGATGAATCAAGGTATTCATTGTATTATTAAAAATAAACAAACAAGCAAAATAAAGTAGGGGGGAATAAGAACTTGAGCTCAGTCTGGTAAGGCTCATGGATAAAGTCTAGCCTGGTCCTAAGATTGAGGTGGCTGGATAGGAAGGCCTGGTAGTTCCCATTCTGTCTCATTGGAGTTTACCTGAGTTCCCAGGGAAAACACCCTCAACTTTAGGGCCTTAAAATTGGGTATAGGATGCAGAGAAAGCTTTCGACAAAATTCAACACCCATTTATGATAAAAGCCCTGCAGAAAGTAGGCATAGAGGGAACTTTCCTCAACATAATAAAGGCCATATATGACAAACCCACAGCCAACATTGTCCTCAATGGTGAAAAACTGAAACCATTTCCACTAAGATCAGGAACAAGACAAGGTTGCCCACTCTCACCACTATTATTCAACATAGTTTTGGAAGTGTTAGCCACAGCAATCAGAGAAGACAAAGAAATAAAAGGAATCCAAATCGGAAAAGAAGAAGTAAAGCTGTCACTATTTGCAGATGACATGATACTATACATAGAGAATCCTAAAGATGCTACCAGAAAACTCCTAGAGCTAATCAATGAATTTGGTAAAGTAGCAGGATACAAAATTAATGCACAGAAATCTCTTGCATTTCTATACACTAATGACGAAAAATCTGAAAGTGAAATTAAGAAAACACTCCCATTTACCATTGCAACAAAAAGAATAAAATATCTAGGAATAAACCTACCTAAGGAGACAAAAGACCTGTATGCAGAAAATTATAAGACACTGATGAAAGAAATTAAAGATGATACAAATAGATGGAGAGATATACCATGTTCCTGGATTGGAAGAATCAACATTGTGAAAATGACTCTACTACCCAAAGCAATCTACAGATTCAATGCAATCCCTATCAAACTACCACTGGCATTTTTCACAGAACTAGAACAAAAAATTTCACAATTTGTATGGAAACACAAAAGACCCCGAATAGCCAAAGCAATCTTGAGAACGAAAAATGGAGCTGGGGGAATCAGGCTCCCTGACTTCAGACTATATTACAAAGCTTCAGTAATCAAGACAGTTTGGTACTGGCACAAAAACAGAAATATAGATCAATGGAACAGGATAGAAAGCCCAGAGATAAACCCACACACATATGGGCACCTTATTTTTGATAAAGGAGGCAAGCATATACAGTGGAGAAAAGACAGCCTCTTCAATAAGTGGTGCTGGGAAAATTGGACAGGTACATGTAAAAGTATGAAAGTAGAACACTCCCTGACACCATGCACAAAAATAAACTCAAAATGGATTAAAGACCTAAGTGTAAGGGCAGACACTATCAAACTCTTAGAGGAAAACATAGGCAGAACACTCTATGACATACATCACAGCAAGATTCTTTTTGACCCAGCTCCCAGAGAAATGGAAATAAGAACACAAATAAACAAATGGGACCTAATGAAACTTAAAAGCTTTTGCACAGCAAAGGAAACCATAAACAAGACCAAAAGACAACTATCAGAATGGGAGAAAATATTTGCAAATGAAGCAACTGACAAAGGATTAATCTCCAAGATTTACAAGCAGCTCATGCAGCTCAATAACAAAAAAACGAACAACCCAATCCAAAAATGGGCCGAAGACCTAAATAGACATTTCTCCAAAGAAGATATACAGATGGCCTACAGACACATGAAAGAATGCTCAACATCATTAATCATTAGAGAAATGCAAATCAAAACTACAATGAGATATCATCTCACACCGGTCAGAATGGCCATCATCAAAAAATCTAGAAACAATAAATGCTGGAGAGGGTGTGGAGGAAAGGGAACACTCTTGCACTGTTGGTGGGAATGTAAATTGATACAGCCACTATGGAGAACAGTATGGAGGTTCCTTAAAAAACTACAAATAGAACTACCATACGACCCAGCAATCCCACTACTGGGCATATACCCTGAGAAAACCATAGGTCAAAAAGAGTCATGTACCAAAATGTTCATTGCAGCTCTATTTACAATAGCCAGGACATGGAAGCAATCTAAATGTCCATCGACAGATGAATGGATAAAGAAGATGTGGCACATATATACAATGGAATATTACTCAGCCATAAAAAGAAATGAAATGGAGGTATTTGTAATGAGGTGGATGGAGTTAGAGTCTGTCATACAGAGTGAAGTAAGTCAGAAAGAGAAAAACAAATACAGTATGCTAACACATATATACGGAATCTAAGGGGAAAAAAAAAAAAAAAAAAAAAAAGGCCATGAAGAACCTAGTGGCAAGACGGGAATAAAGACACAGACCTACTAGAGAATGGACTTGAGGATATGGGGAGGGGGTGGGGTGAGATGTGACAGGGTAAGAGAGTGTCATGGACATATATACACTACCAAATGTAAAATAGATAACTAGTGGGAAGCAGCCGCATAGCACAGGGAGATCAGCTCAGTGCTTTGTGACCACCTAGAGGGATGGGACGGGGAGGGTGGGAGGGAGGGAGATGCAAGAGGGAAGAGAAATGGGAACATATTGTATATGTATAACTGATTCACTTTGTTATAAAGCAGAAGCTAACACACCGTTGTAAGGCAATTATACTTCAATAAAGATGTTAAAAAAAAAAAAAAAAAAAAAAAATTGGGTATAGGGAAGAACTTAAGGCTGTATGCTAGATTCTTGAGCCAGGATTTATTTCAGCCTTATAGTTACCATAATCTGGTAGATAGGGTTCATATGTAGAAATCTTGCTGACTAGACTTAGTCTTTTACTCTAATTGTGGGTCCCAGAAGAAAGTTTTATATATAACCATTGCATTGTTATTGATTTATTAGTGAATGTTAATAATGGCCTTGGTTTGGAATTAAAATATATTTAATAACATTTGGCAATAATTACTAGCGGTATGATTTTGAAAGACATATGTATGAGTAAAATACATTAAGCAAAATGTAACTATGTACCTTGAATTTGAAGTCAGAGATTTTATTGTATTTGTTATGATCATATTTTGTATATACTAAACTGTTAACATTTTTATATTTTGCTATGCTAAATCTTCAGATTTAGATAGAATCTTCTTTCATGTTCATTGCCAAAATGCAATTGAAATGAAGTTTCATGTCTCTTGTTTAACTTTTAATTTGAAGGTGATGTGAAGTTAAGGTTACATCTAAGATGTTTTGTTTTTTCCAAATGCAGGAGGATTTAAGCTTGTAAAACTATATAAATTTGTAAGATTGAGTCTTTAAGTTATCAATATAACTTCAGATAATGATTTACTTTATGATATTGAGTAAATCCAATTAAAAATCCTCTTGGCCATGACTTCTTTCTTTTCATTTAAAAAATACTTTTACCATTATCACATTCATTAAGATTCAAAACCTTGAAATGTTTATCTTTGACTTCTTTATAGGCACTCATTCACCTAGAATTAATGACTTATTTTGAAATATTTTTTATAGTTATCCCTCTATTATCTTTCCCACTGCCAACTCCTTAGTCTGGACACCAAAAATCCACCCAGAGGTTAATCCATTACCTCCTAGTTGGTCTTTTGCTTCAATTCTATCTCTTCTCCCGAGAGAGGGTGGTGAATAGTGGAAGGGTTCTAAGCCTGCTTCCACTGCTCACTCATTCTGTGACCTTCAGTAGTTTGATGTTTATTGTTTAGACAAAACGGTTTTTTTTTAAAATGGAATATGGCAGATGTGTGTATTTTCTAGTTTACTGTAGTTCTTTACTTTTTAAAAGTAATTTATTGAGGTGAAATTCACATAAGACAAAATAAAACATAACAGTTTAAAGTGACAATTCAGTGGCATTAAATACATCCACAAAGCTATATAACCACCACCTCTATCTAGTTTAAAAACATTTCCAAAGTAAAACCTATTACCTATTAGGCAGTTTCTCTCCCCTCTCCTTACCCGCAGCTCCTGGCAACCGCAACCATCAACCTGCCCTCTATCTCTATGGATTTATCTATTCTGCATATTTCATATAAATGGAATCATACAGTGTGTGACCTTGTGTGTCTAGCCTCTTTCATTTAGCATGTTTTGGAGGTATAGCCATGTTGTAGCCTGTGTCAGTATTTTATTCCTTTCTATGACTGAATAATATTCCACTGAATGTGTGTATATATATATATATATATATATATGTGTGTGTGTGTGTGTGTGTGTGTGTGTATGTGTGTTTACACACACGCCATTTGTTTATCCATTCATCTATTGATGGAAATTTGGGTTTTTTCCACCTTTTGGCTATTGTGAACAGTGTAGCTTTGAACATGCATATATATATGTACTTGTTTGAGTAACCATTTGTAATTTTGAGGGGTATACACCTAGGAGTATAATTATGGAGTCATTTGGTAAATTCTTTGTTTAACTTTTTGTAAAACCACCAAACTTTTCCACAGCGGCTGAACCATATTACATTCCCACCAGCAGTATAAAATTATAGCCCCCTATTGTCTCAACTAGACTGTGTTGCATATTTAAGTTACCTATTTGACAGTATCAATATTTAGGTTTTGAGGATTTCCCTACACCATTATCTCCTAGTCTGTAGGGGGAGAAGATGATGATTACCTTATAGGATTGTTGTGAAGATAAATATTATAAGTGAAGTACCTAGCCCAGAGTCTGGCAGATGGTAGCCACCAGAAAATTATTGCCATATTGCTTCTGGTGAGTACCACTGCTAGATGATTCTTTCTCAGCCACCACTTGGTCATGCTGCTCCTTTGCTCAAAATTATTCACTGGCTCTAGATTGCTTACAAGATCAATTTTACACTTATGTGCTTAAGGTTCCAAGGTTTTGTATGGTGGATTCACAGACTTTTCTAACTTTTTTTCTTAGAATTCATTTTTATACTTCTTCTCGTTATTCTTTGAGTTACTCATGTTCTTTTCTACCTGGGAATTTTTGTTTGTGATTTTTTTCTCCTCTAGAAATGTCTTTCTCCTTCCCCTTTCTCTCTCTAAACACTTCAGTACGAATCTCAAATAACATTTCCACGTGATTTCTCTGACCATTACAGCATGTAATCTTTCTGTTCTCCTTTGAATTCTTTTTCTTTTTTTCTATGCACACCATTCATGTTGGTATTTGCTCACATACTGCTGATATTAATATTTGTTTCATGAGTGTTGGACCTATTTTCCCAATGAAATAATAAATGTCTGAAGGTCAGGAACCATATCTAAAACTTCTGGATCTTTCCCAGGAGTTTTAACAGTGCCTGTAGTGAGTGTCACTATGCCAAATAGAATTCCAGCTATTAATCTTTGGTGACTAAGTCACTGTGAAATAATATTCTGGGTAACTGAAAATTAAGCCTTTGGATGCTGGTGTGCTCACTTAAACCACTCTTTGGTGGATTTTAAATAAATATATTGAAAAGTTCCCTGGCTTCGGAAGTAGAAGATACATGGCAATAATACAACTTTTAATCTTAAACTTTAAGGTAGTACATGACAGAAGAGATAACGAAATGTGATTATCACACAGGAGGAAGAAGGAAGATAATGAGTTTACTTAAAGACTCGTCTCCATCGCTTTTGCTGTCACTGTTGTTTGTCTTGTTAGCATCATTCCACACATTAGTTGATTTTCCACAAAAACACAATGTCGGGCTTCCCTGGTAGCGCAGTGGTTGAGAATCTGCCTGCCAATGCAGGGGACACGGGTTCGAGCCCTGGTCTGGGAAGATCCCACATGCCGCGGAGCAACTAAGCCCGTGAGCCACAACTACTGAGCCTGCGCGTCTGGAGCCCGTGCTCCGCAACAAGAGAGGCCGCGATAGTGAGAGGCCCGCGCACCGCGATGAAGAGTGGCCCCCGCTCGCCGCAACTAGAGAAAGCCCTCGCACAGAAACGAAGACCCAACACAGCCAAAAATAAATAAATAAATAAATTTATTTTTTTTTTTAAAAATCTATGCATTAAAAAAAAAAAAATACCCACAATGTCATCTTATGCTCCATATGCTCATAGGTCTGAAGAAGAATTTAGAGGAGAGATTTTTCCAAAACATAAATATTTTTCATCACCATGAAAAAATGACACTTCTCACAACATAGTTTCAAGAGATAATTTTCTCTAAAAATCTCCGTAATATTTTACTTTTAATAGAATTATTGACACCTGCAACCTTTAAAATTATATCTCTAATGTTATAAGAGAAATAGAAGTTTTTTTAATGCATGTATGGTAAATCCCCTTTATCATAAAATTTCTGTGTAATATTTCATTTTCTAAATAATATCTACAGCACTTTTTACTGTGCTTTATAGTTTTCAAAGCATTTTCATAAATCTTTTATCATTTGACTCACATCCCTGCATGGAGAGCTAATTAACTCCATTTTACAAATATCCCGAAAGCTTAAATGACTTGCAAAAGATCACATACCTAGTAAGTGGGAAAACCAGGGCTCAAATCCAATGATTTCTGACTCCTGAGCTATTTCTATTCATAGGTTAAATCCCTGAGTTACGTTGAGCAGAAAGAAGGGTGATAGAAAACATTACCAAATACGTATCTTGTTTTGTTAGGCATAATGCTACAATTACCTTATAATAAAATAATTTCTATCCTCAAGCAAGCCTTTGATTCTGAAATGAGTTGTTTTTAATTGATAATACAAAAGGATTAATGTTTTATTCAGAATAAAAGTTCTTTTCCTTAACTATTAGGGTGCTCATAGTAGCTATATTTCTGAGAACTTTGAAAAATCTAGGGTAATGTTCTGTGATTACCAGTGTTTTCATCTTCACCCTAACTATGGACATGCATTTCAGTGAC
This sequence comes from Balaenoptera physalus, assembly GCF_965194825.1. NCBI lineage: Eukaryota > Metazoa > Chordata > Mammalia > Artiodactyla > Balaenopteridae > Balaenoptera > Balaenoptera physalus. Next base: position 39,658,494 of record NC_138891.1, read on the forward strand.
CCTTGCTGGGATAGAAGCTAATTAAGTATTGTAAAACACAGAAGAGTTACACACGTAAGAACACTATATCGAGGAAAGAAGCTGTTTTTGGGAATAAGCCATAAGTGCCTCACTCCATCCCAATTATTCTGCAGCATGTTAAACTTGAATTTTCTTCTCTTAGTTACCCATTAAGTACCTGGAAGCCAAGTCCTAACCCTTTCTCTTCATAGCCATCTAATCTTGTAAGTCCCAGTACTTCTCTGAAGTCCAGTCTAGCTTTAAATATTTGTAGTTCTGAGAATTACAAATGGAATTGCCATGATAATGTTGTACTGTTTCTGGGGAACATAGAAAGCCATTCTGCAACCCTGATTTAACATCGACAGAGGTTTTGCTTCTGACCACTGATCCCTGGCTCCAAGAAGTAGGTTGATTTATTGTGAGAGAGGCTTTCATGTAGGGCAAACCTAAAAAAACAGAGCAAGTGATTAAAAAGTTAACTTCTATTTCATATAAATAAATAGTTTTCAGACTTCTTTTTTCCCCATGTAGGCTTCTGCTTGATTGCTTGTTGGTTAGTCTAGATTCACATCCGGCTTCGTTCACTAACTTTGTGAGCTTGAGCAGATCTCTTCCCCTTTGCTCTTCTTTAGTTTCCTCATCTATAAAATGGAGATACTAATAGTACATAACTAATGGGGTTGTTATGGACTTTAAGTGCGTTAACATTTGTAAAACACTTAGAATAGTACCTGGTACATAGTAAGCATTCAGTAAATGTTTGCAATTAGTATGAAAAGCAATAGAGTATGGTGGTCAAGTTCTGAAGTCAGATGGCCTGGGTGCTATTCCCAGATCCATTATTTACTGACAAAACCATGGGAAAATTGTTAAACCTTGCTCAACCTCAGTTTTTTCATTTATGAAATGGGAATGAGAATATATACCTTTAGAGTTTTAATGAAAACTAAATAAATTAACGTAATAAAGTTTTTAGAGCAGCACCTAACATATAACTGAGTGTTCTATAAACATTAGCCAGGAGGAATGGAAGTAGTTTTTTATGGCATCACCAGAGTGGCTTTATGGGGTAATTAAAGAAGAGATATTGAGCCAAACATCCTCCTCATACCACCATACATATACAGTTAAAAGAAGTTATCAAGAATTAAGAATTCTTGTGCTTTTTAAAAGAAACAAATGTATACAACCTTAAATAGTTTCATTGACTTGGGCATTGGTTAAAACCTTTTTTTCATCGAATGTGGTTTCTGCAAAACCACATTTCTTCAGAAATTCTACATAAAATTTAATACCTTTAATGCAAAATCAAATTGATAATGTTAATTTAACTCCCAGTGTCCAATAATGAGCATGATTTTGCACTTTGTGTTAATCCAAAAAGATATACTAGTGCTTCCTAAAGAGAACTATTAAGTAAATTACTTTCAGAAAATATAAGTTATTTGTTTTAGCATCAGTTACACATTTATATTTGAATGACTATTATTTATCCCCAATAATATTTAGTAAGAAGAAAGCTATCAGTTAGAGTCTAACAATATCACAGCAACTTGCCATGTTTGAGCAGATGTTAAGCAGACAGTAGTTGAATGTTAATTTTGAGAGGGTGGTATGTTTAAGCCTAGCTGAAGTATGTTGCACGTGGGCTCTCTAGACTTGAGTACAATGCTGGCTCTCTGGGGAGAATTTTAAAGCTAAACCTCTTTCTTTTGGGTCCTCTATATGGACTCTCTCAAGTCAGTATAAAGCAGATCATCCCTAGGCTAAAGCCCTTCAGCTTTTGTTATTGGGCTCTGTAGACCTGTAATTAGGCCTCCTGGCAGGCCTTGCAGGCCAGTTAATGGTCATATGGAGTTTCTGTGAGGCAGACTGGCTTTGTATAAATCCTGGGTAGGAATATGTTTATGGGTCACTTCCTGCCAGGACCATGCTTTGTCCTTATGCCCTGCGGGCTGACAGGGAGCAGGTTCCCTTGACCATGGACTGTTCAGTTTGCAACTCAAAATCTACTCCGCTAATCCCCAGTGTAAACAGAGGATTTAGAAGGGCTTCTGTCACTTACAGTTGCCAATTCACTTGGGTGTCTGTGAATTTATTTTTCCCCAGAATTCATTATTGAAAGACTGACAAATGTATAAGATTTGGATGTTTGCTTTATCAAGTATGCAGTTTCTTTTTCAGTGGTTTTAGAATCATTGTAAATAATTTATCTAACACAGAATTATGTAATGAAGTTTTTTTAAATTAAGCACTCTTTAATATTTAATTTAAGCCATTAAAAAATTTGGAATAACAGCCACTCTTTTCCTATAAGGGAAATTATAGGTCTGGTTATATGATAAGAGTAAATAACATTATGTGCAGAAATTTACCAAAAAGTGATTAATACAGATTTCAGATAAGTCAAAGAAATAATTAATTCAAAACTCTTCTATACTATACATTTTATGTTAAGTAAAAATTCCATTTTAGTTCCATTTAAGTTCCATGTGTAACTGAGAGCTTTTGAAAGGAGGAATATCAGATCAGTATATAAAATGCTCAATAAGTATGTATTTCATGAAGTATTTAAAATAATAAGAGTACCATTTATTGAGCATCTACTATGTGGCAAGCATGTTTATACATTTTCACATATTATAAATATTTTTAATGTATGGTCCATGTTTCCTAGCCAAGCAAAATGTTTGGATTTAAGAAAGTCATAATTGAGATTTCTTTTGTTTTTCCACTTTACTTAATCTTTTATTTCATTTTTTTTTTTTCTATTTGCTTGAATTATATGAAGATTTGATTCTAAAATGTGTAAGTTCTGAGTGTGATCTGAAAAGAACTGTCACCTGTCTTCCTGTGAGCCAGTTTTTCTTTTAGGGGGAAATCAAATGATGAATACTTTCCCAGGTCTCATCTAGTAAATCAGTGCTCAGTATTTTGCATTTTGTGATGTAAAAATGGTTCATGACAGATGTGGCTGAAAAGACCACATACGTAGACTGTATGATTTTAGTCTGGTGGAACTAATAGGATCACTCATTACATTTTAGACCCTGGGGTTTCTTTTTTCTTTCATTAAAAAAAAAAAAAAAACCTGTTTAAATAGAGTGGTCCTTTTTGTGTGTGAGTACAGCATCTTCCCTTAAATTTACAAAGAGTTGATGGTAACAAATCAACAAATAACTCTCTTCCAAAAAATTCTTTTAATAATATTTATTTAATGTTAACTGTTATTTTTAATTGCATATCATCCCATAAAAATTAAGATTTTGTTCTATTTTTATAAAGGATTTCTTTGAATTTTATATAGCAAAACTAAAAAATTCATTCCTTAGAGAATCCAAGACCTGTGAATTAAACAGTCATATATTAGAAATAAATTTTGCAAATATTGAAATAATTAATGACAACAAAAAGACATTATATGGTAGGAATTCTTGGTGTTCACTTACAACTGGGAGAATCATAGCATAGTCTGCTTTTCTTTTTAGTGTACACAGTATATTTACTGAAGTAGAAATATATTTGTGATCTATTTTGGAATTCAAAAAATGGTGGCTCCTGAACAATGTAAAGGATCTGATCTTATTTTAAGTTTGACCAAAAGTTCATGTTTACATTGAAAAATACCCTGTGTGATTTATATCAAAATGCTAATAGCGGTTATTGTTTCTGCGTGGTGAGATTTCAGGTTTTTTTAAAAAAAAATTTGGCTTGTCTTCATTTTCCAATTGTTTTGAAGTTATGAAGAGAACCTAAAGAGATATAGAAAAGTTTTAATTTAAACACGATAAAATTCCCCAACAATTAGTATGAAATTTGATAAGTTGTGACAAATGTATACAGTTGTGTAACTACCACCAAAATTTCTGATAAAGGACATTTATATTTCTCCAAAAAGTTCCTTTTACTCCTTTGAAGTCAATTCTCTCCTCTTGGACCTTAGCAACCACTAATCTGCTTTATGTCACTATGGTTTTGTTGTTTTCGAAATGCCATGTAAATGGAATCATACGGTGTGTAGACTTTTGCGTCAGGAGTCTTTCACTTGGCATAATGCTTTTTAGATTTGCACACATTGTTGTGAGCATCAGTTCTTTTTATTGCTGAGTAGTATTCCACTGTATATCTGTACCAGTTTGTTTATTTGTTCAACACTTGGTGGACAGGTGGGTTGTTTCCAGTTTATGGATTTTGCGAGTAAAACTTATATGAACATTTGAGTACAAGTTTGTGTGAACACATAGTTTCATTTCTCTTGAGTAAATACTTAGGAACGGGATTCCTTGGTTATATAGTAAGTATAGGCTTAACTTTAATCCCAAATGGTTTTCCAAAGTGCTGTACCATTCTGTGTTTCCACAGCAAATTATGGAAGTCTCATTTGTTCCCCATCCTTGGCATCACTTTGATGTTGTTGGTTTTTTTCTAATTTCAGCCATTCTGTTAAATGTGTTGTGTTTCATTCGACTTTAATGTGCATTCCTGTGATGACTAATGAGGTTGGGCATCTTTCATGAAATCATTTGTCACCTGTATACTTTTGTGAAGTATCTGCTCATATCTGTTGCCCATTTTTAAAAGGAATTGTTTGTATTATTGACTTGTAGAGTTATTTATATATTCTGAATACAAGTCAGATGTATAGTTTATAAATATTTTCTCCTTGTCTATGCCTTGGCTATTTTCTAAACAAAATTTTTGTTTTTTTTTAAATAAAGATTTACAAATAGTAAAATATACCCTTTTTAGGGACAGTTCTTTGGTTTTTGACAAATGCAAACAGTTGTATAACAGCACCCAGAATCAAGATGTTGAACAATTCTATCGTCTCTTAAAATATCCCCATTCCCCTTTGTTGTGAACCCCTCCCCCTGGCTAGCTCCTGGAAACTGATCTGTTTTTTGTCCCTACAGTCTTGACTTTTCTAATATGTCATATAAATGTAATAGTATAATAAGTAGCTTTTTGAGTTTGGTTTCTTTGACCTAGCATAATGCTTTTAAGATTTATCCGTGCTGTGGCATATATCAGTAGTTTATTCCTTTTTTTAATTACTGCATAGTATTCCATTGTATGGGTTAATTAATTGAAGGATGTTTAGGTTCTTTCCAGTTTGGGACAATTATGAATTAAACCATTACAACATTTTCAAATAGGATTTTGTGTGAACATAAGTTTTTGTTTCATTTGGGTAAATACTCAGGACTGGGATTGCTGGATAATTTGATAATTTTATGTTTAACTTTATGAGAGACTACAAATTGTTTTCCAAGTGGCTGGACCATTTTGCACTTAGGAAGCAATGTGTGAGAAATCCAGTTGTTCCACATCCTTGTCAGTATTTGGTATTATTAGTTTTGGTGTTTAGAGATGTCTCTTTGTGGTTTTAATCTGAATATCCCTCATGATGAATGTTGTTGAGTGTCTCTTCATGTGCTTATTTGCCATCGTAGGTCCTCTTTTCCCTTTTTAAAAAATTGAGTTATTTGTTTTTCAGTTGCTGAGTTTTGAGAATTAGGTAAATTCCTGATAAAATTTCTTTATCAGATATGTCATTTGCACATATTTTTCACATTCTCTTACTAGTGTCTTTTGAAGGGTAGAAGTTCTTAATGTGTTGAAGTCCAATTTATCAGTTTTTTCTTTTATGTATTGTGCTTTTAGTGTCATATCTAAGAAATTTTTGCCTAACCAAAGAACACAAAGATTTGCTTTTATGTTTTCTTCTAGAATTTTCATAGTTTAGATTTTACATTTAGATCTATAATACATTTTAGATTAACTTTTGTATTAATAGAAGTATGGGTTGAGGTTCTTTTCTTTGCATATGGATATCTAACGGTACCAGTAACATTTGTTGAAAAGATAGTTTCCCTCCACTGAATTGTCTTTGTACCTTTGTAAAGTATGAATTGACCACATATGACTAGATCTGTTTTGGAGTCTCTATTCTATTCCATTGATCTGTATGTCTATCCATCCTTTTGCCATTACCATATTCTCATGATTACTGTAACTCTATGGTAAGCCTTGAAATGTGGACTTCACATCAGTTTGGAGAGAATTGACATCTTAACAGTATTGAATCTTCCACCCATGAAAATAGTATAGTTCTCTACCTCCAGTTCTTTGATTTCTTTCATCAGAGTTTTGTAGTTTTTGGTGTATAGATCTTGTATGTATTCTGTTAGATTTATTCCTAAAGCATTTTATGTTTTGGGGTGCCATTGTGAACATAAGATTTTTTAAGTTTCAATTTCCAGTTGTTCATTGATAGTATATAAAATACAGTTCCATTTTGAGTATTAAATTTATATCCTATAATTTTGTTGAACTCAGAGGTTTTTTTTAATATTCTTTAAATTTTCTACATGGACAATCATGTCATCTATGAATAGAGCAAGTTATTTTTTCCTTTCATATCTGAGTACCTTTTCTTTCTTATTCTTGATTTATTATTTTAGCTAGAACCTGCAAGCACAATTTTGAATAGAAGTGGTGAGAGTGGCTATCCTTCATTTGCTCCTGATCTTAGGTAGAGAGCATTCAGTCTTTTACCATTAAGCAAGATGTTAACTGTAGAATAGATGCCCTTTTTAGGTTGAGGAATTTTTCTTCTATTCCTACTTTGCTTTGAGTTTTTATCGGGAATGAGTGTTTAATTTTGTCACATGCCTTTTCTGCATTTATTGAGATGATCATATGTGTTTCCTTTCTTAGTATTGATATGTTGAATTTCATTGGTTGATTTCACATGTTAAACAGATCTTATTTAGATTCCTGGGAGAAACACCACTTGGACATGATGTACTTCTTTTTATATCCTATACTGTTGTATTAGATTTTCTGAAATTTTATATTGTATATATTATAGCTTGTATTCATAGCAGTTATAAATACTTCATTAGAATTATTTACATGCATGATTCCTTCAGTTAAGTGATAAGCCCCTCTAGGTAAGGGCTGTCAACTTTGTATTTTCCAGTAACTAACGCAATACCCTGGTGTTAGAAGCCTTTGTTTGTTAATAGTTGGTTGGATGAATGAATGATGTCACTGGTAGCATGAGTAAATGTGGATTTATATGCCATTGAAGTTAAATCTTAAACTGGGAGTTAAAAATAAGCTTGGATTCTTTTCCTTCCAGGAAGTGGTATGTTGTTACATAGTAATTTCTCTAATATTTTCCAGTAAGCAGTGCTCTTTGCTCATTGTTTGCCATTGTTCTGGGAACAATAGTAGAGGATATATCTCTAACACTTTATGGTTACCATTTCCATGTTCTTATAAGAAAACACTGAAGCAACATCATTGTATGCACATTGATAATACTGTTTCATGCCTTGTGAATATAGGGGAAATAGGTTGGTTATCACAGTACTCAAGTGGATTGGGTATTTTACTCTTTGGTTGTGAATGAGTGGGGATACATATTATCTGTACAGCTCATCTCAATTGCTCCTATTTGTATGTGATGCAATTCACAAAATATCGAACCATTGAGGTTGACTTTTCATATGGGGCTATCATTTAACTTAGAATTTGTAGCTGAGTAGATTTACACAAGAAGAGAGATAGTGTGACAAAAGAAAATGGGAGGAGAGGAGAGAAAATCTGGGATATCCTGCTGGGTTTTTTCTCCCTATCCCTCATCCATAAATCAGAAAGGAAAACTCATCGCCAGATAGCTGAACCTGTGGTTTTTAACCAAGTAAAATATACAAATTTTCCTCTATAGCAAATCCTGATATAGAAAGGATTAATCAGACTTTGATGGGAAATTTATACCATGCAAAATCTTCCAGGCTAGTGTTGGAGAGAAAGAAAACTTTCCTTTACCCTCTTAGGTTCTTCTGTCTGGTCTAAGAATTAAATTGAAATGAGACACATTTTTAAATTTTGTTTGTACGAGAAGGTCAGAGACCCCACATACACGAGAGGTTCAAAGACAGAAAGGTAAAAGGCATATGTGCCGTACTGAGTTAAGGAATGGGTTAGGGGCCTGAAACGTCCAAGCATAGGAGGGTCATTCACAGGACAATAAGAAGACGAGCAGATATTTGGTAATGAAATGTTTGCCCTGCCATATAGATGGCACCACTTAGATAAAATTTATCTCCTATAGCAACTCTTTTCTGGGAAAAATCCCCAATTTATATTCTTCTAGGTATTTAAGGGAGGGGCAGTAGTTTCTCCTGAACTCACAGGGCCTTGACTGCCTTTAGCTCAAAGTAATCCTCATGTAAAAGGGGAGGCTAATTCTGAACCCCTACACTAGCTTTCCCTACTTCTATGTAATACATCATCTAAACAAAATTTAATCAAATATTATCTAAATGAAAAACCATACATGTCTAATGTTTTCAGAAAATTTTTTGGTTAGTATGCCAATATTATATATATATATTACATATGCTCATAAAGGATAATTTTCAGTTTTGAATTAAAATTAGGGAACTTGAATGTAATTAATACTTTTAAAATTAAATACTTTGTATGTAGTGGTTCCTAAGGCACTTCCTGGAAGGAATATGAATCCCTTATAATTCTTGATGTGACAGTAGTAGCTCCATTTAAGTGTACTTTTCATTGGTTCAGAGTTATTCCACATGGGGTGGTTAATTTCTTCTGTTAGGACTCTCTTAAGTAATACTTGAAATGGTCATAATTTCTCAATTTTGCATAGTGATCTTGAAAGATTGCTAAGGCAGTCTTGTGATTTTTAGAATTGTTTTAAAAGATGACTTGTTTATTATTGTCATGCTAAAGATTTCTGAAAATGTTAATCAAAGACCTTGAAAAGTAAATAGGGCTTAGCAAATCACTGTTGATTAGATGAAAGAATTTTTGTATATATGGAAACAATTGTTGGATTTTTTTTTACCTTTTAAAATTGGGTAAGGGACTTCCCTGGTGGCACAGTGGTTAAGAATCCCCCTGCCAATGCAGGGGACACGGGTTTGAGCCCTGGTCCGGGACGATCCCACATGCTGGGGAGCAACTAAGCCCATGCGCCACAACTACTGAGCCTGCACTCTAGAGCCCACGAGCCACAACTGTTGAGCCCGCGTGCCACAACTACTGAAGCCCACGCGCCTAGAGCCCGTGCTCCGCAACGAGAGAAGCCACCGCAATGAGAAGCCCGTGCACCACAACGAAGAGTAGCCCCCGCTCGCTGCAACTAGAGAAAGCCCGCGTGCAGCAACGAAAACCCAACACAGCCAATAAATAAATACGTAAATAAAATAAAATTACAAAAAAAAATAAAATAAAATAAAATTGGGTAAAAGTATTAGATAATATTCATTTAGGAAGGCAAGCACATTTATAAATATATCTTGCTATAAATATTTATAAATACATTTTATAAAATATGAATTAAAATTACTTATAGGAAGATATCTAAAAGCATAATGAGGTGTAAATATTTTTCATAATGTGGGTTTGAGCATTGCATATTTTGCCTAAGCCTGTCTTCATTTTCTCAAATTTTATTTTCTATTACCTCCTCACTTTGTAAGAGATTTTCATGGTACTTAAATGTACTGTGTAATTTACTTTTAGAAGAGACACTTATACATTTGAATTCAACAATTTTGTTGTATGCCAGGTATTGTTTTAGCACTAGGGATCAGGTGATCCTTCCCCCAGGCACATAGTTTGTGCCCAATAAATTTTTGTTGGGCAAATGTATGAATAAATAATTGGCTTTAGTTCAGTGTTTCTCATTGCACTGTAGCTACTAAAAAGCTAGTCTTTTCAAATATACATATTATTGATTCAGAACTGATTGAACCCTCTTTAGCTTATGGAAGGTATAATTATCCACATTATATTTTTAAAATATGATTTCACTTCTTCTTAAGTTGAATATCATACATTTCAAACATGTGAAATATCATGCCCTTGAAATGATGGCACAAACATTTGTGCTGCTTTGTAATTGACTTTTCTGATTTTATGATGTGATAACTGTTCCCAGTATACAAAGCATTTTTGCATGTTATTCCATGTTATTTTATTAACCTCTTCTGACCTGAGCTGCAAGTTGCATTTTTGTCTTTAGATATATTGTTGTGTATATAATCTATATCATTTTAGAGATTTTTAAAAAGTCAACTTGATGGGCATTTTACTAGAAAAGTTGATGGGTATTTTACTAGAAAAGTTGTAGAAAAGTTGTAGGAAAAGTTGTAGGAAAATATCACCTTAAAGCCTTAAAATTTCAGACACCTGTAGAATATGTAATGCTTGTATTTGGTAAAAGAATATAAAGGTTGCTTATTTTAGAATTACTGCAGTCAAACTTAGTAGCATTTATATTCTAAAATTGTTTTTTTTCCCTCCTCTTAATATAGTATCATTTCACTCTTAATTGGAGATTAAATTTTACTCTGTATATAGGAAACCTTTAATAACCAATTCAGATAAGAAATGCTTGAGATGGATGTCATGAAAATGGTGAAGTGTTTTCAGTTTTCAGGTTAAATATGTCTATGGAATTAGAAAATGTAACGAGCTGTTTGGATCACCCCTTGCCCCCAGCTTTATTTGCTGTAACTGACATATAACATTCTGTAAGTTTAAGGTGTACAACATGCTGATTTGATACACATATATTATGAAATGATTACCACAGTTGAGGTAATTTATACCTTCAGCACCTCATATAATTAGCCATTTTCTGTGTGTGTGTGCAGTGAGAACATTTAAGATCTATTTTTTAGCAAATTTCAAGTCCATAATACAGTATTGTTAACTATAGTTACTATGCTGTATATTTCCCATAACTTACTCATCTTATTAACTAGAAATTTGTACCCTTTGATCAACATCTCCCATTTATCACACTCCCCAGCCCCTGGAAACCACTATTCCACTCTCTGTGTCTATGAGTTCAGCCTTTTTAGTTTCCATATATAAGTGACATCATACAGTATTTGCCTTTCTCTGTCTGACATATTTCACGCAGCATAATGGCCTCAAGATCGATCCATGTTGTCACAAATGGCAAGAATTACTTCTTTCTCGTGGCTGAATAATATTCCATTGCATACATTTATCACATCATCTTTATCCATTTATCCATAGATGGACACTTAGGTTGTTTCCGTATCTTGGCTATTATGAATAATGCTGTGATGAACTTGGAAGAGCAGATATCTCTTTGAGATTCTGATTTCATGTCCTTTGGGCATATACCCAGAAGTGGGATTGTTGGATCATATGGTGGTCCTGTTTTTAATTTTTTGAGGAACCTCCATACTGTTTTCCATAGTGGTTGTACCAGTTTACATTCCTACAAATAGTGTACAAGATTTCCCTTTTCTCTATATCCTCACCAACATTTATTATATTTTGTCTTTTTTGATGATAGCCATTCTAACAAGTGTGAGGTGATAACTCATTGTGGTTTTGTTTTACATTTGGCTGATGCTTAGTGATCTTACACATCGTTTCATGTACCTTTTGTATGTCTTTGGACAGTTGTATGTCTTTGGAAAAATGTCTGTTCAGTTCCTCAGTTCATTTTTTAATTGGGAGCTATTCGGATCTATTAGTTGGTCAGTAATAGGTTGTCTGAACTATTTTTTTACTTGAGTCAAGATGCTAGTTAATTTTACTTGAAAGTTACATATTATAGGCTTAATAAAAATTTCTCCTTTCACTATATAGGGAATGCAGTAAGAATGGTTGAAAAATAAAAAATTATGAGAATTACCCTTCTGTCATATTTTTACAGTGTAGAATAGATACTCTTAACTTTTATTTATTACATTGTACACTGTTAGCTGGTGAAGATGCTGCTGCCCTTCAATACAGACCTCTTTTTCTAATCAGTAATCTCAAGGTAGATTTGCTCCTGCACCATTCAACAGAGAGAGATCTGGAACCCCATAAGGAAAAGAAAACCTTACCATCTACAAAATGACCTACACCCATTATTACTTATTTGTGGTAAGGTTAGTCTGCAGATAGGACATCAGAAGTTATTTCTGCTTTATAAATAGTTCATGTGAATTTTTTTTGGTGATCAAGGTATGTAAAACAGATTACACTATTTTTGTCCACTGAACTTTAATATCAGTTTAGCTCCATAAAAATTCTTGTTGGCATTCTTATTGGGATTGTGTGAAATTTAAAAATGAATTTAGACAGAACTGACATCTTGATGATGTTGAGATATCCTATCCAAGTATGAGGAATGTCTTTCCACTGAATCAAGTCTACTTTTATGGCTTCCAAGAATGGTTTTCCACTTTTAGGTTTTACATGTTTTGTTATGTTTATACCTTTGATGCTATTGTAAATGGGATTTTCTCTACCATTATGTCATCTGATTATTATGTGTATGTATATATGAGGGTTTTAATTTTGGTTTATTTATTTAGAAATTCTACCGTACTAATTTATTGTTGGAGATTTTAACATTGATTCTCTTTTGTGTTCCAAGTATATTAACATGTTATTACAAATAGAAAGTGTTTTACTTATCCTTTTCCAGTATTTTTGTCTGTAATTTTTTTCCTTTGAAAACTTTTTTTAATTGAAATATAGTTTATTTACAGTATTATATTAGTTTCAGGTGTACAACATAGTGATTCAATTTTTTTGTCACTAATTTAGTACATTGTTAAATAGTAGTGAAGACAGTGGTATATTTACCTTAGCCTTGACCTTAGTGGAAACGCCTCTGTTTTTACCCCATTAAGGAAAAATGCCAGCTTTATGACTAAGGGGGGTATGTGTGTGTGTGTGAGAGAGAGAGAGAGAGAGAGAGGGATTTTAATTCTCTATTAATTCCTATTTTTCTTGAGTGTTTTTCTTTTTTCATATTAGTATTGGGTGTTGAATTTTGCCAAAGTCTTTTTCAGTGTCTATGGTAATAACTATATGATTTTTTAGTAGATTTTTAAAAATAATCTTTAATTTTTAACATTTATTTTAGTTTTTTAGAGAAGTTTTAAGGTTCACAGCAAAATTAAGGGGAAGGTCCAGAGATGTCTCATATAACCCCTTCCTCACACATACCGTCCTCCATTATCAACATCCCCTACCAGAGTGATACATTTGTTACAATTCATGAACCTGCATTAATAATCATAATCACTGGAAGACCAGAGTTTATATTACATTACAGTTCACTCTTGGTGTTATACATTCTATGAGTTTGGGCAAATGGATAATGACACATATCCACCATTACAGAGTATTTTCACTGCCCTTGAAATCCTCTGTGCACCACCTGTTCATCCCTTCCTCTCACCCCCAGCCACTGGCAATCAATGATCTTTTTATTGTCTCCATAGTTTTGCCTTTTCCAGACTGACCTGTAGTTGAAATCATATAGTATATAGCCTTTTCAGATTGGTTTCTTCCATTTATTAATATGCATTTAAGATTCCTCTGGTCTCTTCAGGGCTTGATAGCTCATTTCTTTTTAGCCCTGAATTTAACACTGAATAATATCCCACTGTCTGGTACCACAGTTTATTTATCCATTCACCTACTGAAGTACATCTTGGTTGCTTCCTAGTTTTGGCAATTATGAATAAAGTTGCTATAGACACTGGTGAGTAGGTTTTTGTATGGGCATAAGTTTTCAGCTCCTTTGGGTAAATACTAAGGACTGTAGTGGCCAGATTATATGGTAAGAGTATGCTTATTTTTGTAAGAAACTGCCAGACTGTCTTCCAAAGTGGCTGTGCCGTTTTGCATTCCCACCAACAATAAATGAGATTTCTTGTTGCTCCACATCCTCATCAGCATTTAGTGTTGTCAGTGTTCTGGATTTTGGCCATGCTATAAAGTGTGTAGTGGTATCTCATTGCAATTTCCTCATGACATATGATGTTGAACATCTTTTCAAGTGTTTGTTTGCCATCTGTGTATCTTCTTTGGTGAGTTGTCTCTTAAGGTCTTTGGCCCATATTTTAATTGGGTTGTTCATTTTCCTTTTGTTGAGTTTTAAGAGTTCTTTGTGTAGTCTGGGAAACAGTCCATTATCAGATGTGTCTTTTGCAAATATTTTCTCCTAGTTTGTGGCTTGTATCCCCATTCTCTTGACATTGTCTTTCACAGACCACAAATTTTAAATTTTAATGAAGTCCAGCTTATCAATTATTTCTTTCATGAACCATGCCTTTGGTCTTATTATCTAAAAACTCATTGCTGTAATGAAGGTCATCTAGGTTTTCTCCTATGTTATCTTCTAGGAGTTTCATCATTTTGTGTTTTACATTTAGGTCTGTTATTCACTGGGGGTTAATTTTTGTGAAGGGTGTGAGGTCTTGTTGTAAGGGTGTATGTTGACTGATTTTTTTTTTTTTTGCATGTGAATGTCCAGCTGTTCCAGCACCGTTTATTGAAAATGTTATCTTTTCTCCATTTGATCCTTTGTCAAAGATCAGTTGACTGTATTTATGTGGGTCTATTTCTGGACTTTCTGTTCTGTTTCATTTGTTTATTTGATCTATTTGTTTATTCTTTTGCCAATACCACACTGTCTTGATTACTGTTGCTTTATAGTCAGTCTCAAAGTCCAGTAGTGTCAGTCCTCCAACTTTATTCTTCTCCTACAATATTGTATTGGGTATTCTGGGTCTTTTGCCTCTTTGTATAAACTTCAGAATCATTTTGTTGATATCCACAAAATAACTAGTTGAAATTTTTATTAGGATTGCATTGAATCTATAGATCAAGTTGGGAAGAACTGACATCTTGACAATATTGAGTCTTCCTGTCATAAACTTGAAATATCTATTTATTTAGATCTTCTTTGATTCTGTTCATCATAATGTTTTCGTTTTTCTTACATAGATCTTATACATATTTTATTAGATTTATACGTAAGTATTTCATTTTTCTGGGTGTTAATGTAAATGGTATTGTTTTTAATTTTAAATTCTACCTGTTCATTGCTGGCATATAGTAAAGTGATTGGCTTCTGTTTGTTAATCTTGTATCCTGCAACCTTGCTATAATTACTTATTAATTCCAGGTGTATTTCTGTTGATTCTTTTAGAGTTCCTTCATAGATGAGCATGTTGTTAGCAAAGAAAGAGTTTTATTTCTTTTTTCTCAATATAGATACTGTGTATTTCCTTTTGTGTCTTACTGCATTTGCTGGCACTTCTAGTATGATGTTAAAAGGAGCGGTGAGAGGGTACTTGGTTACCTTGTACCTGACTTTGGTGGGAAAGCTTCAAGTTCTCACCATTAAGTATGATGTTAGCTATAATTTTTTTGTAGATATCCTTTATGAAATTGAGGAAGTTCCCCTCTTTTCTTAGTTTACTGAGAGTTTTTATCATGAATGGATATTAGATTTTGTCAATTTTTTTCTGCATCTGTTGATATGAGCATTAGATCTTTTAATATATTATATTTAAGGATTTCTTAATATTGAACCATCCTTACATAACCTATAATGAATCCTATTTGTTAATGGTGTATAATTTTTTAATGTAATGTTGCATTCTGTACCCTATTTCATTTAGTTTTTGCATTAATATTCATATGTGGTATTGGTCAGTAATTTTCTTTTTTCATCTGCTTCCTTTATCTGGTTTATATATCACTTTTATATTTGCTTCATAAAAACAGTTTTTTTCATTTTCTATGCTCAGGACTAATTTTTATAATATTAGAACTATCTTTGATATAATAGTTTAGTGGATTTCCCCTGTGAAACAGCATGGACCTGGTGCCTTTTTGGTAGTTGATAACATTCTCTATTTCTTACATGAAATGATCTGTTTGAGCTTGGTAATCTCTAAATAGTTTAATTTTGGCGAAGTGGATTTTCATAGTAAATTATCCATTTAATCTGTGTTTTCAAATTTGTCAATATTTATATAGAGGTCTGCAAAATAGTCTCTTATGAGTTTGGTAGTTTTTTCTGCTTCAATGATTATTTCCTCCTGTTCAATTCTTATTTTGTTTTTCTGTTAGGTATTTAAATAACTTTCAAAAGAGTGAGAATTTTGATGATTTATTAATTCGGTCTTTCATTTTTCTGTTTTCCAACCTGCTTTTATGTTTATCATTTCTTTCCTTATGCTTTCTTTCAGTTTGCTTCTTGTTTTTTCCCCAAGGTTTTTGATTTAGTAATTTAACTTATGCATTTTTATTTTTGTTAAGGTTTCCAGTTTTTCTCTGATTACTGCTGTAAATATATACCATAAATTCTGTATAGTGTTTTGTTATTTGTTTTTAGAAATTCTATGATTTGGCCTTCTATTTCCCCTTTGAACTAGGAGTTATTTAATTTCCAGGTTAAAGGGCCTTTTTACAGTTTGATTTTGTTATTAATTTCTAGTTTTATTATGTTTTGACCAGAGAGTGGCTTTTGTAATATTTCTGGTTTATGGAATTTACTGATGTTTATTTTCGTGAATATTCCATGAACACTGGAGAAGAAAATGTATTTCCTATTTGCAAAGTATAAAGTTTGATACATATATTTATAAAGATTTACCTCATTGGTTATGTTTCTTTTTAGCTGTCCTATACCTTCCCTTTGTTACTATTTTTTTGGTCTAGTTTACCAGTCTAAAACTGAAAATGCTATATAGTCTGTTTATTTCTATACCTTGTTGCATATTCTGTCATTTCTACTTTACAAATGTAATATTATGGTATTTAATGCATAGATACTATTAATAATAATATCTTCATCTTGAGTTGTTGCCTTTACCATTAAAAATTGTCCTTCTGTGTCACATTTAATGTTTTTTGGCTTGAAATCTACTTTGATATCAGGATTCCAAGTCCTGCTGTATTGTTCCCATTTGCCTTGTTATACTGTTGCTCATCTCTTATTTTTAGACTTTCTGAATCATTTTGTTGTAGGTGTGCCTTTTGTATACAGCATATCATTAGGTCTTGCTTTTGTAAGTTATTTGAAAATCTGTTTAATAGGTGAGTTGAGCCTGTTCACACTTATTGATATGAATAATATGTATGGTGTACACTCTATCATATCATTTGATAATTAGTCCATTGTATTTTCCCTTTAATTATTTTGTAAACTTATGTGTTTTCTTTGTTAACTCTTATGAGTATTTAGCATTTTTCATATTGACTTTTCTTTGTTCTTAATATCTTATCGATCCTGTATCTGTTATCTTGGTTTTATGTGTTATTTTTAGGGTGTTGTTTCTTTTTAACCTTATTTGCTAATTTTTGGCATACAGAATTTTTAGATTTGTATTTAATTAACTTTATTAATCTTTTACTTAACCATATCCTTTTTGTGCATCTTTCATTGTGTTTAAGCTTAGAAAAGAACCTGGAATTAGCCAAACTGTGAGGTCAAGGGCACAGTCCTCCAGACTGCCAAGTCTGTTCAAGAATTCTGATCCCAAAGGAAGGTCCAGGGCTTTCCCAAAATCACCCTCTAATTTGATGATGTTTCACCAGAAAGACTCAGAGAAGTCATTGAAAGCTGTTGTTCTCATGGTCACATTGATTAACAGGAAATGGTACAAATTAGAACCAGCCAATGGAAGAGACACATAGGGCTAAGTCTAGGAGGGTTCCAAAGGAAGTTCCTGTCTTCCTCAGGATATGTCATCCTCCTGGCATCAATGTGTGACAATAATCATGGGGTATTGCCAGCCCAGGAAGCTCACCTAAGCTTCAATATCTAGAGATTTTATCCAGTCATTGTTACATATGCATGACTGATTAATTCATTGCTTATTTTTGATTGAACTCAACCTACCTGAAAGGAGGTAGGGCTGACATCATATGGCCCAGAGCCCAAACCCTCTAATTAAATAGTTGGCCTTTTGGCGTGGCCAGCCCCCTTGCTAATACTATTGGCCGTGGCTGTCTCCACCCTTAGTTACCTTATGAGCATAAATATCAGAATTGGTCTGACAGGCCCACCATGAATAATCAAGATATTCTAATCACTCTGGCTTTCCAGAAGCTAAAGACAAAGACCAGACCTCTCTTTAGGTTAGGCCAAATTCTTTCATCCATAAAAGCCTTCAGCTATTAAATATTCAGTATTTTCTTTTGGTTATTGTTTTTATATTTTTATGACTATTCTATCATTAACTCTTGAATTTTTCTGGAATTTAGTGTTGATGCTAAAGACAGGTTTGTTTGGTTTGTTTGTTTGGTTTTTTTTTCCTCTGCAAAGAGCTAATCAGTTTCAGCACCATTTGTTAAATAATTCTTCCTTTTCTTCACTGATTTTGATGCCTTATATTTTCTGGATACCTAACTTTTAAACCTATCAGGTTAATGAGAGTAAATTAGAAAATAATGGTAGAAAATACTCAAGAAAGGCATATAATTCCTGACAAGGAAGACAAGGAAATTATAAATATCAGACAAAATATCTCAAAAACTATTAGACTATGAGCCTGCTGACTGGCAGTATCTTTATACATGCTCCTTTAAGGACATTGTTTTTTTATATCTCAAATTTTACATAATGTTTCAGTATTCATTATGATGCTCCAAGTCATCAAGGAAAGGTTGAAGGGAGTTCAGCAATACTCTGTTTAAGAAGATATGGTGATCAAGCAAAATACTGTATATGTTCTTTTTTTTAACATAGAGAAAATTATGATTTATAAATACACAAAATGGGAGTGGGAGCAGGAACGGATGTCCACTTCACCACTCTTATTCAGCATAGTACTGGAAAGTTATAGCTAGGGTAATGAGAAAAAGAAAAAAAAAAAAACCCACCAAGGACTCTAACAAACAAAATACCCTTTAGAATTAATAAGCAATTTCATAAAGGTCACAAAAAACAAGAAAAACACACAAAAATCAATTGTTAAATACTGTATATGTTGACTAACAAAGAAAGATGTCTATGAAGTTATTAAGGGGAAAAAAGCACCATGCAAAAGCAAAAGTACAGGATGATGACGTGTATATATTTTTTGCAACTCGTGCGTGCGCATGTGTGTTTAAAATGCATGGAAAAGCCCTGGAAAAATATCCACCAAACTGTAATGAGGAAGAGAGTAATGGTAGTGGTGATGTGCATTTATTTTCTACTTTTCTATAGTCCTTTGATTTTTTTTTTTAAAGTTGGTATTTCTTTTATAATTGACAACTTTAAAGATAGTGTACAAGTTTATAATGTGTTATAGAAAGATATCACTCAGAAGCAAGTAATTTACATGTTGGAAGTTCAATAGGTTAGTTCTAGAGAGTTAAATTATGAAACTTCATTCCCCAGAGGTGTAGGAACATGGGATATGTCTTTCTTACAGTATATTTAATATTAAAAATAATTTTTTGATCGTGTTTTATAACTGAGAAGCATTGATTGTATTTAAATAAAAGAGCTCATAAATTATATCATACGTTTTATTTATAAAAGATTTATTAATGTATTAGTTCTTTATGAAGTAGCCTACTCATTAAAGGCTTCTACTTGTTAGGAATTTTGTTTTATATTAGTGAAAATAATTTTTTATTTTCCCTAATCTGGAAACTTGAGACTCAACAGGTCAGGACTGAGAGCTGAAATGAAGGAATCAGATAAGGAATAAGGAATAGATAAGACATCCAGAAGCTTTCATCATCAACCCATCAGTAGGGCATGATTAATGGTCCAAGTCAGGAATAGAAACAGTTACCATTTAGAGTTTAAAGCAAACTCTAAATTTCCTGAAACATAGTGGTAGAGACCAGCATCCCTTGACAAAAAAGATGGGCCAGGACTAAGTTAACTTGATACTATAATACTGACTGTAATAGAGTATAGATTGCACCTCAAACCTCCAGGGGCTTGGGAGGGAGTGTGGTAGCCAAAGATAAGCAAGTGTACCCTTAGGGTGGCTGCAGGAAATAAATGGCACACTCAAAGGCATACGCAAATAGTTTAATGTAGGGACTGTTAAAGGGTTGGGCAGGTTTAAGAAGAATCAGCAAGATTCCTGGCCTAGCAAGAGCTGTGAGTCTTTGCCATCTGTAGGCCTTAGGCCTAAGAAGGGAAAGGGAAGAAAGCAACTGTAGAATATTTGAGAGCTTGTTATAAGAGAGAGCCATCCCAACAGAAACTGTATCTTCAGAAGAGAAAGGCAGCCACTGTCAAACTCCCTAGGCCAGCAAGAAATAAACCTTAACCTCATTCCTCTTGCCTCTAATTGGCCTACCTTCAGTGCCTTCTATTGGCTAAACCCAAACAGTAGCTGAAAGGCAAGGCAACCTATTTGATGTAGTCCGTAAAGTTCATAGCCAGGTCAGGGTGGAGGTGGCCACAGAGTCCATCAGAAGGAGCAAATCAAGTTTATCCAGCACAGCACCTAATGGCTGCTGGAACAGTCAGCAGTCCTGGATAGGCCAATGAGAAGCCTCATTACCCTCAGTGCCATTTAATGACAGTAGAAAAAGAAGGGAGAAGGCAAAGGGAGAACAGATGTCTTTTAGTAATTTAAAAACATTTCCTTCTTCCTTAGTTGGCTGTTGTTGAGTACTTTCAAAATAATGCAGAACCTCCAAATTTTACTGTCACTAAATTTACTTAATCAGAATTTTATATGATAGAGTATTCTTCTTTAGAGTTTATTTAAACAAAAATAAATTGTGCCGGGGCTTATACTAGGCAATGGAAATACAAAGATCCCTAAGACACTATTTCTGCCCCTTTGGAACTCACAGTTTAATGTAGGACAGAACCATGTAAACAAATACTTAATAATAGCACATAGTACTACAAACCATTCACCTGTTTTACAAATATTGAGACCCTACAATATGTCAGGCAAAGTTACAAAGTGCAGTGGAAACCCAGTAGTAACTACTTGCCTGGGGAGTCAAGAGAGAAGTCTTATAAAATGAGTATAACTTTAGTAGCATTGAGGAGTGTACGATCTTGTTTTTTGTGTTTTGTTTTTTCTTACCTGGTCTCCTTATAAATCATAGGTATTAACAACTCAGTTGAAAAAGGAATGGTATCAACCTGAGTAATAAAGTCCTTTTGATATAGTTATTGAAAGAGTATTTATCATTGCCTTATTAAATATGGAGAAATAAGTGTGCCATTTTTTTCCAAATGGTTTCATTTGCTCATGTTTTCTTTGTTGACCCAAATGAATGAAATTAGAATAAACAATCTCTAAGTCATTTGTAATCATGAGCTGATTAATGGAGTTTGGTTTCATAGCCATTATTCATTCATGAACACCTGATATCTTTCCCATAAACAAATTGTGTTTGTCCAAATTAAGAAATTAAATGAAGCATTTGATGAGTTTATGATTGACCCTTCTAACTCAGAGCCCATTAGTCAATGTCGTTATCATAGAAAACTGTTTGACTAATGGGCTGTCTAAAGAAGCATGTGGATTTATTATGACTTCTGATTAATGCTTGCTGCAAGCCAAACTACTAGATTATAATAATTTTTTGATTCTCATTTTAGCAGTCATTGAAGAATTTCATCTCTGATGAAATACACGTATGTCCCATTAGATGTAGAGATGAGTACAAGGTATTGAGTGGATAATATTTTAAGGAACTTTAGAAAGCATATACAGTATATGCTATAGAAGGCTTTAAAAAAATTTTTTTTGAAACAGTTTAGTGTCTTTTAACTTTGTGGATGCCATCCTTCTCTTTCAAGGTATTGAACCTTTATTCAAAATTTTAAAACTAGAACTTATTAAGAAAAAAATAGGAAAAGTATAATATACGAATTTTTAACATTTTACTTAAAATAAGTTTCAGTGATTCTAAATATTTATTTTAAAATTGTATGTAATCCTTACTTATTTAATACTACACTTTAATTTTGCCAGTAAAGCAAATCCCTGTTTAACCAACATCTTATAAAGTTAGAATAAGAGTTTCATGATAAAAAAGCTCTTTAATAAAAGACCAGTACAACTAAACCACTGTTAACATGGGCCTTGTAGTGAGATAGCTGCTTGAGGCTACATTGTATGACCAATACACTATTATAAAGAAACTAAGGACCTCAAATATGGCCAAGTTTTTGTTGTTTAATTTGGGGGTAAAGTAGGGAGTGGGTTTTAAAAGTTTAAAACATCGGCTTTATCAGAATCCATCTGATTAGCAGAGTTTATAAGCCGGATATGTAGGGTTTATAGTCTTTGTTGTGAAGTAAATTGACTTATATGCCTCTTAAAGTAAGGAAGACAGAAGCAGCATGCTCACAAGAATGGAAAAAAAAAAAGATTCTGGAAAAATCTCTCTGATTTTCTTTTTACCATGCAAACTGTGGTGATCTATCAATTTTTCTCTTATGTACATCCTGATTTATTAGCAAAATAAGGAAACTAGCCCCCATATAATGCTATCCACATCATCTAGGTTGTTTCATTTAACTTAGAACAGAATATAATCGTAATAACTAGAATACAGCAAGAAGAGAGCAATTTTTTTTTTTCATTTTCCTAGAGGTCTTAAGATTCGCCAAAATCAGGAATTCCTCTCAAGCCAGGCCTTACTGTGATTGCTTTACTCTTAATTGAGACTAAAGTTTTAGGACATCAGAGAAAAAAGGTCAGTTAGCAGATTTTTACTGTTCCTTACTCCCTATATAAAACAGTACTAAGATACTGCTTCCAGCCTTCTGCCAAAAATATGAATGTTTGCTGACCATGCAGTCAAGGACCTTCGAGTTGATATATCATTTGAACAAAAGGGGAGACACAGAGGGGTTTGTTTGCAACCCATAGCCAAGATCAGAGAGTGTACCTGGGTTACACTGAGTTGAAATTTTCTTCATTTGTTAGAGGTTCTGTGGTGAAGTAAAACACAGCCTTCTTACCTCATTTTGGAAAGTAAGATGCTAGATTCTATTCTCTAATAGAGGTATATAAGTCATTGTAACTTCTAAACAAGGAGACTTTGAGCAAGAGATTCTGAAAGAGTTACATTTTCCCCCTCTTAGGATATTTTTTGGGGGGGGGATATACACTTTATTAATCCCATTTATTCTCATCAGTACAAAAAAAATCATTACTTTGGATTACCTTAAAGGGCTTTCATAAAACTAGCAGGTATTGAGTGTTCACTATGTGAAAAGCATTGTATTAAATGCTTTCCATGTATTATAACACTTAGTCCCAATGACAGCCCTCTAAGAGAGGCACTATTATATCCTAATTTTTTTTTAATTAATTAATTTATATATTTTATCTGTGTTGGGTCTTCATTTCTGTGCGAGGGCTTTCTCTAGTTGCGGCAAGCGGGGGTCACTCTTCATTGCGGTGCGCGGGCCTCTCACTATCGCGGCCTCTCCTGTTGCGGAGCACAGGCTCCAGACACGCAGGCTCAGTAGTTGTGGCTCACGGGCCCAGTTGCTCCCCGGCATGTGGGATCTTCCCAGACCAGGGCTCGAACCCGTGACCCCTGCATTGGCAGGCAGATTCTCAACCACTGCGCCACCAGGGAAGCCCTTATATCCTAATTTTAAAGTTAAAAACATCTGAGCTCAGAGAGGTGCTATAACTTCCCCAAAGTCACACAGACTGCCTTATGTCAGACTTAGGCAGTCTGATTCCAAAGCCTGTATTCTTACCAAGTTTTTAAACCTACATCTTGGGAGGTCTAGATATATATTTTCTCAGTACATGCATGAAAATTGACTTCTGTTTAGTTTGGAATGCATTGCAGAGCCAATACAGTTTTCTAGATATAGAGGAATTAGTAACAACAGGTGAGTATTTAATACTACCAGGTTTAGCTCCACAGAAAGGATTTCCAAAGAGCCACTTTGGCAAAGTAGTCTGAAGGAATGAAGCAGGATATAATGGAGGGGAAGAGAGAGGAGAGTCAACTAACATCTTTTTAATGCCCCCTGTGTGTCTATAATTAAATTAATAATGTAGCACAAAGATAGTAGTTGAGTAGTAGAGCAAAATGGCATTAACAGTATGTACAGTACTATTTTGTATAATTCTGAAATACCAGTTTTAATAATGATATTTCTTTTTTTTTTTAAAGGATATGGGACTGGTGCTTTAAAGCAGATGGTTCTGAGTTTACCTTTTTTTTTTTTTAAAGTATTTATTATTTTATTTATTTTATGGCTGTGTTGGGTCTTCGTTTCTGTGCGAGGGCTCCCTCTACCTGTGGCAAGTGGGGGCCACTCTTCATTGCGGTGCGCAGACCTCTCACTATCGCGGCCTCTCCTGTTGCGGAGCACAGGCTCCAGACGCGCAGGCTCAGCAATTGTGGCTCACGGGCCCAGTTGCTCTGCGGCATGTGGGATCCTCCCAGACCAGGGCTCGAACCCGTGTCCCCTGCACCGGCAGGCGGACTCTCAACCACTGCACCACCAGGGAAGCCCCAATGATATTTCTTTTTAAAATGAGATATTGTCAGTTGTAATTGGTCCTCAGATGCATTTCGCCTGAGAAAAGACCGGGGTTGGTTGAAGGACATTTCTTGGTTTTTCTAGTTTGTCTCTTTCCTGTGGGATGATTGACAGAGAAAGTCCTGGTTAAAATAAATTATCTTAAAGAAGGAGGGGTCAGGCCCTAAGAAAGTGGATTTGACCCTGGAAGAGAAAAAAAAAGGGAGGGGAGTAGTGGAGTGGAAATCTAGCTCTGGAGGAAGGAAAGTGGTCAGGATCCAGGGAATGGCTGGAACTAGGCTTGAAGCCTGTGCTTGTCTCTCTTCATCCCCATGCTCTGGACTGAATTTGCCTCCCTCCCACCCCCCAATTCATATATTGAAGTCCTAACCCCCAAAGCAATGGTATTTGGAGGTGGGTCCTTTGAGAGATAATTAGGTTTAGATGAGGTAATAAGGGTGGGACCCTCATGATGGGATTAGTGCCCTTACAAGAAGAGACACCAGAGAACTTGCTCTCCTCTGATCCCCACCCCCACCCTGCCATGTAAGGACAAAGTGAGAAGGTGGCTGTCTACAAGACAGGAAGAGAGCTCTCATCAGAAACCAGACATGCTGTCACCTTGGTCTTGGACTTTTAACCTCTATAACTGTGAGAAAATAACTTCCTGTTGTTTAAGCTACCCAGCCTGTGGTATTTTGTTATGACACCCCCAACACACCTCTTATTACCATTTTTCGCAATCTCTCCTTCAATTCTAAGATGACTTTTTCAGGGACCTCTGGAAATAAATAGGACCCCACTGGCTCTGGAGGAAATTCAAACTAGTAACACAATAACTACCTCAGTAGTAACACAATAACCTAATAACTGGAAATTGAGACTTAAAATAGTAATACCTTAAAAGAGTTTTAAGATGAGAGAGAGGAGTTTTGTTTGTGGCCAAACTACTTTTTGTTGTTTGATTTCAATGCAAAATATAACTTTCTGGAAACATCTCAAAACATGAATCACATTTCAGATTTGTTAAAATAATGGAAAAATAGTGTAACACCAAGAAAAACAGTAATGTTTTAATACCTAGAAATATTACAGAAAAATTAAATTACTGAAAACTGGGATCGTAGTTACCATAAAAACGTTTATACATGCATAGGTCATTTATATAGATTACACAGTGCTTGTTACTACATTTTATCAGGTATTGACATTATCTTCTAAAGAAAAAAGTGAACATTTAGGCTGAGTGTGATTTTAGAAATTAATAAGACAGAAGAGATAGGTTTATGTTGAGTATGTTATTGAGTTAACGTTGGTGGTAGTAGTGGTGGGGTGAATCCTTTGTATGTCCTTTCCATTTATTTTATGGGGCAGGGGTAGGGATTGTGTGCTTAATTCATAGGACATTAAGTTTACATTGTTTTAAATATTTACCTATTGAAATGATCTTGAGACTTCTTGTCTGAAAATAGATGTTTATCTACATATAGACATTTTAAGACCATTTATTAGAAAAATATTGCTGTATTTGAGTGCCTTTCTTGTTTTGCTGTCATTTACTTCTCGTTGGTGGTCTAGTCTTAAAAGAAGTAACGAAGCAATTAAATTTTGTATTCAGTGAATGGAATATCACCACAGCATTTTTATAACTGTGGAGTTATCCATCACCAACTTTTTCTTTCCTTGAGTTTAGAAATATTATAGGAATTGGGATTTGAATTCCAAATCTTCTGTACTTTTTTTCCAAAATGGAAATAGCCCAGTTTTTCTGCGTATTCATTGTTGTTATAGCCTAGTCATTTAATTTCCCCGAACCTTTCTTTCTTTAGCTATAGAATGTAGGGTTAAAAAGGAGGACCGAAGAGATATTTCCTCTTCCCACTGAGTGGGCGCCCCCATCCTACTGTGAAACTGTTCTTCCTTTTGTCTGAGTATTTGCAATAGGTATATATTTATGATATAAAAAATCTGAGCTAGTCACTTATTTTGGAAATTACTTATTCTTACGTTTCCTAATTGATTGTTTTTATGTAGCTATCCAAAGACCATAGTTTCATTAATGTTCACTGGACCCCCCCCACCAAAAACAAAGATAATTTCATTACCTATCATAGTGAAGTCACAAAAAAGAATGACTTCATTGCCCATGGTAGCACATGAAAATAAAAATGAATATTTTGAACAGATGGTAGTGAACTAGGAAGTATTTCATCTGTGGGAAAAAACACATGAAGTCCATGTATTTCTTGGTTTATGTGACAATATATAATTAACCCAAACTCACATATGAAATTACATTTGTCTGTGACGTTTTCATTAAAAAAAAACACAGTGTTTGGTTTAGTTTCACACCAACATTGAGGAAGTATGCAGAAATGATAATAGTCCTGGCTGCAAGGTAGACTGAAAGAATTTATCATCATACTTACACCACTGAAATAAGATAAAATCATACATTACAATGCTCTCTCTAAAAATGGTATCAGAAAAAGAAATAATGTAGGAATTTCATATCCCAGATTATACTGAGAGTAAATTGGTGAATAACAAGAGGTCTTTGAAAAAGAAAATTGGGGCTCTTTTTTTTTTTTTAAAACTTTCTGTATTTCACCTCAGTTCAGTATTTCTTTTGAAGCACATGAAGTGAACTCCCAGTGTCTGTATGTCTATCTATCTATCTATTTAAAGATTTTTAGAATTAACCAAAATTTCCTTGTATATTATTTCTGTAATTTCTAAGATTAATTGTTAAGGATAATTTACAATGTATCAACTGAATTATAATCCAAAACCAAATAGGGAAATATCTACTTCTGTATATGTCTCAAATAAAAATATCAGGATTATCTCTGATATACCGTCTTATTCTCTGAGTACTACAGATAATTAACACTATTTAATCACATTCAGTTATAAGACTTTCTAGTCAGAGAAGATTCCCACCTCCATTTGGGTCTTTTCTATGACATTGGGTTCTGGACCACTCAGCTTTTGACTTGGAGTACAGATCAAGCAATTTAGGAACTTTAAAAAGACTTGTATAATCAAGTTAATACTGTTTGCTTGATAGGAAACAGAAACAGCCTACAAGCCAAATAATAGTGATAACAGTCTTAAGGTAGCTCCTTTGGCTTATCAAAAATACACATGTATTTTAAGCCAACTACAGTGTATAAGGATGAATCATCTACACCAAATTTGTCTGTAGTGTTTGCATTTAAAATTCCATAGTTTGTCAATGGGCAGGATGCCTTAATATCTTTGTTAATCATTTAAACTGCTGTGAAATGAGGGAAAAAACTGTATGTTTTCAATTACAGAACATACTTATAAATATAGGTATTGCATATGTTCTAAATCCAGACGAAATGTCAAGAAAACCTTTTAACATGTGACCAAGGTTAAGGAAAAGGATTTAATTGGAGGGGAAAGGAGCATTTTTTCCCTTTGCACCTTAAAAACATATGTTTAAACATATATATTTTTTTAAAAGTCTTGATTTTGATACATTGGATATTTCGTGAAATGAGCCTTATCAAAATTAGATGGCTGTATGTCATCACTAGAGGTTCTTAAGACATCTCAAAGATATTAATACACACAGGTATATACACATACACATGCACACTCGCTCTCTCTCGCACTCACACACACACACTCACACGCTGAAAATAGCCATGATGATAAAAAAGAATGCACAGCAGTATAATCTATCATTTTGGCAGGCTAAGAAACTGTGTTTAATGTGCTTGAAGTGCCAAGTAAGTATGAAGTCATCAGTGAAATAAATAACTAGCATAATATTCCACTTTGTTAATCTTTGTCAGGCATTAGCTGACTGCCAAGGAGGTTCCTTTACTTATTCGAATAGATATATTTCATCAAACATTAATATAATGTAAAATTTTTTTATGTAGATTCATTTTCTCTTTGGTTTTCATTAAAATTAGAAATAAATTGTTTTATTTAAAAAAATTATTTCTGGACATGATGAAATTACTCTAAACAATGTAATAAATGAAACATATTTGTAGAAAAATAATCATTGATATATTAGCAGTAATATCACTCTAAAGTTATGAATTCTGTTACATTTTCAAAATATCATTCCTTATGTTATTTCATGTTTCTCCTGAACTGTTAAGAAATAAGGAGTGCAGAGGGAGTTCCCTGGTGGCCTAGTGGTTAGGATTCCAGGCTTTCACTGCCGGGGCCCGGGTTCAATCCCTGGTCAGGGAACTGAGATCCCACAAGCCGTGCTGTGCAGCAAAAAAAAAAAAAGAAATAAGAAGTGCAGATATTAATACTCTCATTTTTAAACATGAAGAAATGAGGCTTAGAGAAGTTAGAGGACTTGTCAAAGGCCTCATTGATTAAAAACGAGTATACATAAGACCCAGTAATAAATGTAGATATATTTTGACAATTTACCAGGCATTAATGGGAGACAAAATTAGTCTTCAGTATGATTCTTACCTGTTTCTTACCTGTTGAAGTTTATTGCCAAGTTGGAGGAACAGATACAGATGAAATTATTTTATAAGCCAGAGTTATTGTACAAATTATGGGTAAGGACAAAGGGTCATAGAAAGAATGGTAAGTTCTAACTGGGGAAATCAGGGAAGAATAAATCAAAGTACTGATAGTAGTTAAACTTGGCATTAAAGGATAATGTCGTGCCCCTCCCCCCATAATTTCCTAAACATTTCATCCAGTACAGATTTTCCTACTGATCAGAAATGTATATCACTCTCAGCAATTGTATGTTCTTCTAAAGTTCTCACCTCTCCAGAAAAAGAATCCATGTCTGCACTTCCTACATCTTTTTCCACTGATGAGTATTTTCATTCAGATGAGTGGTATTTTTTGTAGTAAGAAAGCAAAGGAAAAACATTCTAGGCCTAGAATATAACAACAAAAATAATACCTAATGCTTATTGAACAATTATTATGTGCCAAGCACTGTTGCAGATATTATATATATAGATTAATTCATTTAATCTTGAAATCGACCCTATGAATGGATATTATTATCCCCATTTTACAGATGAGGAAACAATGGCCCAGAGAAATAAAGTAACTTTGCCAATATTACACAGCTAGAAACCCAGACTTTTAGTTATTTCCTACAATGAACAAAGACTTAAAGTGCTGAGTGATTTTTAACTTGAGAATGGGAAAGGAGGCTAGTATAACTCTTTTCCAGGTCTGTGGTTCTCAACTCTGTAAGACATACTGGTATCTTTTTATGACAGATATTCTGTAGCACCCCCTTTTCTTTACTGAAATAAAATTTGTAGAGAATATAACTTACCTACACACACAATTTTTAAAAATCAATACAGTTTTCTCACTAATATAAGGGAGACATAAAAGGAAACTAATTTGTAATGAAGTGTTTTGATTTGTTTACAACTTGGGTACAACTATGATAGAAAACATAATGAAGCAGTTATAACAAGTGCTTATAATAGATAAGTTTGTATTTAATAATTTTAATAAGATCAGAAATTAAAAACATGGGGAAATGGAAGAGCAGAGCGTTCAGGTGAACGTTAGTGTAAAAAATTACTATATCTTTGTAATGCTTAATTTAACAGTATGATTGCTTCATTAGAAAAAAATGAGGCATAATAGGTACATTGGTAGCTATTCGATTTTGGACAAAGCTGTTAAGACCCCATTTCAAATATTCAACTAAATATTGAAAACTTTTTCTTTGTATTTGACATTTTAACATAGGTTGTACATGTACATACATATACATATAGACGTACACAATCTATATATACACACACATATGTACACACACACTCACACATGAAGGAATGGCATACCTATAAATGCAGATTAATATACATGTTATATCATGGCAACTCATCCCATACTGTATATGACAATGCCCTTGGCAAGTAATCTGAAATGGTGAACAATGGTATTCAGTAATGCTTTGAACAAAGAAAAGTATAACATTCTTTCGATCTACTCAGTAGTTACATGATGGAAAATTCAGCATGAGTTGAGCCATGTCAAAAAAATACTTTGTGTTTATACATGATTAGACTCCAAACTCAAATAATTAAAAAAAGAATTTAGTCTACATGTATGTCTGGTAGGACATTCAGAAGTCATGTGGGACAAGGGATAATTTTTTCTAGAGTAGTGTAGGAACTCTAGAATCCTTAACCTGTGCCTACTTAATGCCATTTGACTGTCCCAGTCACTCTAACTAAAAACATCATCACAGGCCACACCAAGAAGGCAGAGAAGGTGCTATAAAACTGAAATCGAAGGAGATGGCCTAAGGAGGTCTCGGCTTTGTCTTTCATTTGACCTCATAACTCCATTTTGAAGATGTGGAAAGTGAGCATACAGAGGATGGTGGTCAGGATGAAGCCCGACCACAGCCTCACTGAGCAGGATGATAGAACTCCTGGCGGACTCCAGGCAGTCTGACCACCCTCAAAACAAGACACAGAAGAAAAACTGGGATTGAAGTACGCTAAGCAGAATCTGAAGCTGCTATTTTACACTTGAAGGGGGAGTACAAAGAAGAAATTGAAAATCTGCTGCACATCCCTGCAGAGTAATATCATATAGATTAAGGCACTTAAGGAAGTGGCCCTAGAAGGAGGAAGAATTCTGCTGAGCCATCCATTCTGTATCCCCAGGGATGTTTGGAAATGGCTGACTTGATCCTTCTTTGTGAAGCCCAGAAACACTGAGGGATCATTTCCTTCATCCCACACATCTAATTGTCATCTCCTTCTGTCTGGTGTTTCTTTGCAGTGCCTGTAACAGGAAGTTTCAGAGTCTTAATTTCAAATAACTAAAGACTGAATGAAGCAGGCACTGATTCTAGTTTACTGATGGCTGGGGTTGATCCCACACTTCAGGAGAAAATAGTAGTGAAATGTAAATAAAACTTGGTGTTCGTCTGGTGCTAAAAAAAAAAAATTAAAAATAAAAACGTCATCACAAATTTCCAAAGTGCCCTTGTTCCCAGTGAATTTAAGATTCTTTCTTTGTCACGAAAGAATCTGGAGACGAAGTGCTAGGTAAGAATCAGATTTATTTAGAGAGAAACACATTCCACAGACAGAGTGTGGGCCATCTCAGAAGGCAAGAGGCCTCGAAATATGGTGTGGTTAGTTTTGGTTTTTTTAATGTAAATTTATTTATTTGTTTATTTATTTATTTTTGGCTGCATTGGGTCTTCGTTGCTGCACGCGGGCTTTCTCAGTTGCAGTGAGCAGGGGCTACTCTTCCTGTGGTGCGCTAGCTTCTCATTGCAGAGGCTTCTCTTGTCGCGGAGCACAGGCTGTAGGCGCGCAGGCTTCAGTAGTTGTGGCTCGTGGGCTCTAGAGCACAGGCTCGTTAGCTGTGGCGCACAGGCTTAGTTGCTCCGCGGCATGTGGGATTTTCCCGGGCCAGGGCTCGAACCCGTGTCCCCTGTATTGGCAGGCAGATTCTTAACCGCTGCACCACCAGGGAAGTCTGGTATGGTTAGTTTTTATGGGCTGGATAATTTCATAGGCTAATGAGTGGGAGGATTATTCCAGTTATTTTGGGGAAGGGGCAGAGATTTCCAGGAATTTGGCCACTGCCCACTCTTTAGCCTTTTACAGTTAGCCTCAGAACTGTCCTGGGTTCTGGTGGGTGTGTCATTTCGCATATGCTAATGTATTACAGTGAGCATATGATGGAGGCTCTGAGTCCACTGGGAGTCGAATCTTCCTCCATCTTGGACCCAGTTGGTTCTAACCCGTCTTTGTCATGTCCCATGGCTCTTTCATTCTTTTAAAGGTTGTGCCCTGCCCCCTTCCCTCCTGTTTCACCCTAGAGAGAGTAACTGTGCCCATTGGGAACCACACAGTTCTGGACCTTCATTTGTTTCCTTATGGAAAAATACCTTGATCTGATTTGACTAAATATGCTTAGGCAAAGTTTCTTCAGATAACAGATTTGAGTAGTAGTCTTGCTGTGCCTTAACTCAAAGAAATGATTATGGGATGATAATTTCAGGGCCCATGCCAGAAGCAGAGAGATTTCCCTGTCTTTGAAACCTTCCATGTTGTGACAGTTGAGAGAGTGTTGGGCAGGCCAGATTAAGTGCCTCAGGGCCCAGCGCCAGGTGATTAACAGGGCCAAAAGGGAAATACTATACCAAAGACCCTTCGTGAAAGAATAGTGAATGCAAAGCTATAAAAACTGAGTCCAGTAAAGTGGAGCCTGGCCAGAGCCAGGTTTACACTGCACAGTTTAGTCCAAGCTGGTGGTCTTGGACAAGGCCTGAGCCTGGTCCGAATGGGGGAAGTAAGACAACCAAGAAGGTTGGAGTGAAGGGTAGCCAGTGTCCATGTTGTGGCAGTGTATATGTAACATTTTATGTAACAATAAAAATTATCTTAATAAACCAAAACAATGTCAAATTTATATAACCTAAGTGTAATGATAGTATTAACAAGCATGTATTTTTTGTAGTAGCTATTTTATTGAGCACTTACAATTTATTATGCATTGTACTGACCTCTTGACATATAATTTATCTTGCAATAATCATATGAAGTGAGTAGAACAATATTATTGTGCCCAGAGTACAGGTAAGGAAACTGAGAGGTAGAGAGGTCCATTAAAAAGTCAGTCACGAGTAGTATTCATCAAAGAACATGATTATGTCTAATTTTAATTTATTAAAATATTTTTCCTGTGTGCAAGTGAAATTTATTGATGAGTGAGTTTGTGTGCACTGTAATTTTGATACCTACACAGTGATGCTATCTTAAAGAATAAATGCAGGCCACTGAATATTCAAGAATACTTAATGTAAATTACCCATTTTTCTTTTGTTTGCAATATTAAATATATTCCAGTAATTTCTTCAAAATTGGTAAATATTTTTTGTGTAATAGACGAGATCTATCTTTGAAGTGCAAATTACACTTGATACCTCCTCTATATAGCTACATGAAAGTTAAATGTAAAGGGTTGTTATTATTACATGAGACAAAATAATAAATTAGTAATGTTATTAGTTTATAATACACTCTGTGATAATACCAGTGCTGTATTTATTTTTTAGAATTGTTCTTTATTCTCCCCTCTCCCTACTCCTAACAGGGGCTATATCTTTAATAATTTTTTTTCCTTTGCATTTTTTAAGCAATTATTCCTTTAATTCTGTTCCACCTATCTTTTTAGTAGTTGGGCATTATGAGTCATAATTGGTATTCATAAAATTGACATAGAAGAAACATGTCTTATCACCTTCTGGCCTTGGGTTTTTTCTCTCCTCAGAGCTTGCAACAGGGGAGCATTCTTCTTGAGAGGTTGAATGTATCATGCTGAAAATATCTACAAATTGCCAGGAGAAAGAAAAGATATCCTAGGCTCCCTATACTCCGACAACTTGTACTAAAAGTGAAAACGTCAAGAGGTAGAATTAAGAACTTTTCTCTTCAAGTGCTTGGCTCCCTTTTGTTTATTTTTTGCTAGCTGGAATTAAGTATTCCTTTGCCAAGAGCTGACTCTAGGATCTCAGGGATTTTATAGTTGACAAAAACTTAAAGTTGGATTACTCCGGGAACAGTAAGGGAGTGGGTGTCAGGGAACGGAATCTACATGTGCCCAGGCATAATCCAAAGCCAGACAGAGGTAAGAAAAATAATAGAGTGGTACTTTGGCTTAATAAAAAGGTATTTTGTGGGTAAAATCAGAGTAAAAATGAAGCTTTGGCGTTCCAAAAATACCTAGTTTTAGATAGTTTTAACAGGTCACTGAAGGCAAATCCATGGAATTATAAATATAATGTAAAGTAGGAATCTTTTATAATGTAAAGCACACTCAGAGAGATAAGCCCTATTAAGCCAGAATTCTGAAAGAGGTGCTGCTTTCCTATTTTGCTCATCTAAGGAACCTTGATGTTTCCCTAGTAAGATAATATATACTAATTGTTTTAACTGACGCAAAGAATACTGTGAAAGAGTGTTCTTTAGGATGAAGATGGCAAAAAGCTGCGTGGGAAGTGACTAAGCTCACCTTCAAGAATAAAAGCTAATTATAATGAACTCTGAATACCTACATACCATATTCTACACATTTATATATAATGGGTCTAATACCAGTCACTGCTTCTCTTCACTAATTAACAAGTGGAAAAGCCCTT
Organism: Balaenoptera physalus; assembly: GCF_965194825.1. Lineage (NCBI taxonomy): Eukaryota > Metazoa > Chordata > Mammalia > Artiodactyla > Balaenopteridae > Balaenoptera > Balaenoptera physalus. The sequence continues at coordinate 39,692,966 of NC_138891.1, forward strand.
TACTGCTGTGGTTAAAAGGATAATTTGGTCCAGCTGGACCTTCTTTTGTATACGCTGAGCAGTTATTTCTTTAGTGGAGTTAACCATTGTGTGTGTTTTTGTTTTTGTTTAACATCTTTATTGGAGTATAATTACTTTACATTGTTGTGTTAGTTGCTGCTGTATAACAAATTGAATCAGCTATACATATATCCCCATATCCCTTCCCTCTTGCGTCTCCCTCCCACCCTCCCTATCCCACCCCTCTAGCTGGTCATAAAGCTTGAGCTGATCTCCCTGTGCTATGCCTCTGCTTCCCACTAGCTATCTATTTTACATTTGGTAGTGTATATTAGTCCATGCCACCCTCTCATTTCGTCTCATCTTACCCTTCCCCCTCCCTGTGTCCTCAAGTCCATTCTCTATGTCTGCGTCTTTATTCCTGTCCTGCCCCTAGGTTCTTCAGAACCCCATTTTTTTTTTTTAGATTCCAAATATAGATGTTAGCATACGGTATTTATTTTTCTCTTTCTGACTTACTTCACTCTGTATGACAGACTCTAGGTCCATCCACCTCACTACAAATAACTCAATTTCATTTCTTTTTTATGGCTGAGTAATATTCCATTGTATATATGTGCCACATCTTCTTTATCCATTCATCTGTCGATGGACACTTAGGTTGCTTCCATGTCCTGGCTATTGTAAATAGAGCTGTAATGAACATTGTGGTACATGGCTCTTTTGGAATTATGGTTTTCTCAGGATATATGCCCAGTAGTGGGATTGCTGGATCATATGGTAATTCTATTTTTAGTTTTTTAAGGAACCTCCATACTGTTCTCTATAGTGGCTGTATCAATTTACATTCCCACCAACAGTGCAAGAGGGTTCCCTATTCTCCACACCCCCTCCAGCATTTATTGTTTGTAGATTTTTGATGATGGCCATTCTGACCGGTGTGAGGTGATACCTCATTGTGGTTTTGGTTTGCATTTCTCTAATGATTAGTGATGTTGAGCATCCTTTCATGTGTTTGTTGGCAATCTGTATATCTTCTTAGGAGAAATGTCTATTTAGGTCTTCTGCCCATTTTTGGATTGGGTTGTTTGTTTTTTTGATATTGAGCTGCATGAGCTGCTTGTATACTTTGGAGATTAATCCTTTGTCAGTTGCTTCGTATGCAAATGTTTTCTCCCATTCTCAGGGTTGTCTTTTTGTCTTGTTTATGGATTCCTTTGCTGTGCAAAAGGTTTTAAGCTTCATTAGCTCCCATTTGTTTATTTTTGTTTTTATTTCCATTTCTCTAGGCAGTGGGTCAAAAAGGATCTTGCTGTGATTGATGTCATAGAGTGTTCTGCCCATGTTTTCCTCTAAGAGTTTGATAGTGTCTGGCCTTTCATTTAGGTCTTTAATCCATTTTGAGTTTATTTTTGTGTATGCTGTTAGGAAGTGTTCTAATTTCATTCTTTTACATGTAGCTGTCCAGTTTTCCCAGCACCAATTATTGAAGACGCTGTCTTTTCTCCATTGTATATTCTTGCCTCCTTTATCAAAGATAAGGTGACCATATGTGCATAGGTTTATCTCTGGGCTTTCTATCCTGTTCCATTGATCTATATTTCTGTTTTTGTGCCAGTACCATACTGTCTTGATTACTGTAGGTTTGTAATATAGTCTGAGGTCAGGGAGCCTGATTCCTCCAGTTCCGTTTTTCTTTCTCAAGATTGCTTTGGCTGTTCTGGGTCTTTTGTGTTTCCATACAAATTGTGAAATTTTTTGTTCTAGTTCTGTGAAAAATGCCATTGGTTTTTTGATAGGGATTACATTGAATCTGTAGGTTGCTTTGGGTATTATAGTCATTTTCACAATGTTGATTCTTCCAATCCAAGAATATGTTATATCTCTCCATCTGTTTGTATCATCTTTAATTTCTTTCATCAGTGTCTTATAGTTTTCTGCATATAAGTCTTTTGTTTCCTTAGGTAGGCTTATTCCTAGGTATTTTATTCTTTTTGTTGCAATGGTAAATGGGAGTGTTTCCTTAATTTCTCTTTCAGATTTTTCATCATTAATGTGTAAGGATGCAAGAGATTTCTGTGCATTAACTTTGTATCCTGCTACTTTACCAAATTCATTGATTAGCTCTAGTAGTTTTCTGGTAGCATCTTTAGGATTCTTTGGGTATAGTATCATGTCATCTGCAAACAGTGACAGTATTAGTTCATTGTTTCTGATTTGGATTCCTTTTATTTCTCTTTCATCTCTGATTGCTGTGGCTAAAACTTCCAAAACAATGTTGAATAATAGTGGTGAGAGTGGGCAACCTTGTCTTGTTCCTGATCTTAGTGGAAATGGTTTCAGTTTTCACCATTGAGAACGATGTTGGCTGTGGGTTTGTCATATATGGCCTTTATTATGTTGAGGTAAGTTCCCTCTATGCCTACTTTCTGGAGAGTTTTTATCATAAATGGGTGTTGAATTTTGTCAAAAGCTTTCTCTGCATCTATTGAGATGATCATATGGTTTTTATCCTTCAATTTGTTAATATGGTGTATTAACAAATTGTATTATGGTGTATCACATTGATTGATTTGCGTATATTGAAGAATCCTTGCATTCCTGGGATAAACCCCACTTGATCATGGTGTATGATCCTTCTAATGTGCTCTGGATTCTGTTTGCTAGTATTTTGTTGAGGATTTTTGCATCTATGTTCATCAGTGATATTGGCCTGTAGTTTTCTTTTTTTGTAGTATCTTTGTCTGGTTTTGGTATCAGGGTGATGGTGGCCTCATAAAATGAGTTTGGAAGTGTTCCTCCCTCTGCTATATTTTGGAAGAGTATGAGAAGATAGGTGTTAGCTCTTCTCTAAATTGTTTGATAGAATTCGCCTGTGAAGCCATCTGGTCCTGGGCTTTTGTTTGTGGGAAGATTTTTAATCACAGTTTCAATTTTAGTGCTTGTGATTGGTCTGTTTGTATTTTCTATTTCTTCCTCGTTCAGTCTCAGAAGGTGTGCTTTTCTAAGAAATTGTCCATTTCTTCCAGGTTGTCCATTTTTTTGGCATATGCTTGCTTGTAGTAATCTCTCATGATCCTTTGTATTTCTGCAGTGTCGGTTGTTACGTCTCCTTTTTCATTTCTAATTCTATTGATTTGAGTCTTCTCCCTTTTTTTCTTGATGAGTCTGGCTAATGGTTTATCAATTTTGTTTATCTTCTCAAAGAACCAGTTTTTAGTTTTATTAGCATACTCCTTTTTTTTTTTAAAGACACCAATTGTACTTGAACATTTATTTTTTTTTTAATTTTTATTTATTTATTTTTGGCTATGTCGGGTCTTCGTTTCTGTGCGAGGGCTTTCTCTAGTTGTGGCAAGCGGGGGCCACTCTTCATCATGGTGTGCGGGCCTCTCAGTATCGCAGCCTGTCTTGTTGCGGAGCACAGGCTCCAGACGCGCAGGCTCAGTAGTTGTGGCTCACGGGCCTAGTTGCTCCACGGCATGTGGGATCCTCCCAGACCAGGGCTCGAACCCGTGTCCCCTGCATTAGCAGGCAGATTCTCAACCACTGCGCCACCAGGGAAGCCCAGTTTTTAGTTTTATTGATGTTTGCTATCATTTCCTTCATTTCTTTTTCATTTATTTCTGATCTGATCTTTATGATTTCTTTCCTTCTGCTAACTTTGGGGTTTTTTTGTTCTCTCTCTAATTGCTTTAGGTGTAAGTTTAGGTTGTTTGAGATTTTTCTTGTTTCTTGAGGTAGGATTGTATTGATCTAAACGTCCCTGTTAGAACTGCTTTTGCTGCATCCCATAGGTTTTGGGTGGTCGTGTTTTCATTGTCATTTGTTGCTAGGTATTTTTTGATTTCCTCTTTGATTTCTTCAGTGATCTCCTGGTTATTTAGTAGTGTACTGTTTAGCCTCCATGTGTTTGTATTATTTACAGTTTTTTTCCTGTAATTGATATCTAGTCTCATAGCGTTGTGGTTGGAAAAGATACTTGATATGATTTCAATTTTCTTAAATTTACCAAGGCTTGATTTGTGACCCAAGATACGATCTATCCTGGCAAATGTTCCATGAGCACTTGAGAAGAAAGTGTATTCTGTTGTTTTTGGATGGAATGTCCTATAAATATCAATTAAGTCCATCTTGTTTAATGTGTCATTTAAAGCTTGTGTTTCCTTATTTATTTTCATTTTGCTTGATCTGTCCATTGGTGAAAGTGTGGAGTTAAAGTCCCCTACTATTATGGTGTTACTGTGGATTTCCCCTTTTTTGGCTGTTAGCACTTGCGTTATGTATTGAGGTGCTCCTATGTTGGGTGCATAGACATTTACAATTGTTATATCTTCTTCTTGGATTGATCCTTTGATCATTATGTAGTGTCCTTCTTTGTCTCTTTTAACAGCCTTTATTTTAAAGTCTGTTTTGTCTGATATGAGAATTGCTACTCCAGGTTTCTTTTGATTTCCATTTGCATGGAATATCTTTTACCATCCCCTCACTTTCAGTCTGTATGTGTCCCTAAGTCTGAAGTGGGTCTCTTGTAGACAGCATATATACGGGTCTTGTTTTCCTATCCATTCAGCCAGTCTGTGTCTTTTGTTTGGGGCATTTAATCCATTCACATTTAAGGTAATTATCGATATGTATGTTCCTTTCACCATTTTCTTAATTGTTTTGGGTTTGTTATTGTAGGTCTTTTCCTTCTCTTGTGCTTCCTGCCTAGAGGAGTTCCTTTGGCATTTGTTGTAAAGCTGGTTTGGTGGTGCTGAATTCTCTTAGCCTTTGCTCCTCTGTAAAGGTTTTAATTTCTCTGTTGAATCTGAATGAGATCCTTTCTGGGTAAAGTAACCTTGGTTGTAGGTTTTTCCCTTTCATCACTTTAAGTATGTCCTGCCACTTCCTTCTGACTTGCAGAGTTTCTCCTGAAAGATCAGCTGTTAACCTTGTGGGGATTCCCTTGTATGTTATTTGTTGCTTTACCCTTGCTGCTTTTAATATTTTTTCTTTGTGTTTAATTTTTGATAGTTTGATTAATATGTGTTTTGGCGTGTTTCTTCTTGGATTTATCCTGTATGGACTCTGTGCTTCCTGGACTTGATTGACTATTTCCTTTTACATATTAGGGAAATTTTCAACTATAATCTCTTCAAATATTTTCTCAGTCCCTTTCTTTTTCTCTTCTTCTTCTGAGACCCCTACAATTCGATTGTTGGTACGTTTAATGTTGTCCCAGGGGTCTCTGAGACTGTCCTCAATTCCTTTCATTCTTTTTTCTTTTTTCTACTCTGGGGTATTTATTTCCACTATTTTATATTCCAGTCACTTATCTGTTCTTCTGCCTCAGTTATTCTGCTATTGATTCCTTCTAGAGAATTTTTAATTTCATTTATTGTGTTATTCATCATTGTTTGCTCTTTAGTTCTTCTAGGTCCTTGTTAAACCTTTCTTGTATTTTCTCCATTCTGTTTCCAAGAATTTGGATGATCTTTACAATCATTACTCTGAATTCTTTTTCAGGTACACTGCCTATTTCCTCTTCCTTTGTTTGGTCTGGTGGGTTTTTACCTTGCTCCTTCATCTTATGCTTATTTCTCTCTCTTCTCATTTTGTTTAGTTTACTGTGTTTGGGGTCTCCTTTTCGCAGGCTGCAGGTTCGTAGTTCCCGTTGTTTTTGGTGTCTGCCCCCAGTGGCTAAGGTTGGTTCAGTGGCTTGTGTAGGCTTCCTGGTGGAGGGGACCGGTGCCTGTGTTCTGGTGGATGAGGCTGTATCTTGTCTTTCTGGTGGACAGGACCGCGTCTGGTGGTGTGTTTTGGGGTGTCTGTGAACTTAGTATGATTTTAGGCAGCCTCTCTGCTAATGGGTGGGGTTGTGTTTCTGTCTTGCTAGTTCTTTGGCATGGGGCGTCCAGCACTGGAGCTTGCTGGTCATTGGGCGGAGCTGGGTCTTAGCGTTGAGACGGAGATCTCTGGGAGCACTCTCACCGATTGGTATTACGTGACGCCAGGAGGTCTCTGGTGGTCCAGTGTCCTGAACTCGGCTCTCCCACCTTAGAGGCTCAGGCCTGACACCCGGCCGGAGCACCAAGACCCTGTCAGGCACACTGCTGGAGTGCCTTCAGAGTTGGAGAAGCTGGCCTGCAGTGGCTGTCTGTCTGCGTGGCACATTAGAATCACCTGCTTCTAACTTGTTTTGCCCCAAAGGCAGTGTTCCACAGAGAAAAACAGTAGCCTTGAAAATTGTCACAGTTCTGAGATGGTAGGGGTAGGGTCCTAGGGAACCAACTTAGAGTTTGTCCGCTACACTGAGATACCTTAGCTTACTAGGAATATGTGAGTCCTGTCCTCCAACAGCAACATTAATGAGAGATCCCTTTTTTTTTTCCTTTGTGCTTTGTCAGGTTTCACTTGCTCACAGGGGGCCACGTGCAGAGGCCTCACCCCCGGCTCTTCCGACCGAAGTTCCCATTTTGTTTTAACATGGGTACCATAACACTTTTTGTGAAGCACTATTAAACTTATCAACAGAAGTAGGAATTAGAAACACTACTTCTTAATTACTTTATACCTAATATATGAGTTCCATGTCCATATAAAATACTTAATTTTAAGCTTTGATAATAGTTTAAAATATTTAATATTTTGCCCATATCTGACACAGAAATGCCAACTGTACATTGTAAACAATTAATAGAAATGCTAACTGTAAACTGCATTTTGGGAGAGAGACAGTGTTTTGTTTTTGTTTTTAAGTGACAGTAGATCTTCTCAAGTTTTTTGATTTCTGTCAGTCAGGGGAACAAGCATCTGATATTTTTTCATACTAAAGGGAAAGTACGTTCCTCTCAATGCATGGACCCCATTGAGCTACTGGAATTGCTAGCAGTCTGAGACAAGTTCACATTGTAATATTTTCAGGCCTGTGTCTTAAGTAGTAAGCACTGCTTTGCTGTGATGTTGACCCTAACTAATGTTATGGTGCTATAGAACAAGTTCATGGAATATGTACTTCCAACAAAGAATTGACAATTCTGTTTGCTGCACACATGCAATAATAGCAAACATGAAGCCAAGAATTCCCTCTGGCGAACCCACAGTGCAGGGTTATGACTAGGATAGGAAAATTGAGTTTAGAATATCTGAAGGGCACAAGAACATGACAGTAGGAATCTGTACTTTCACCTGTAGTTTACATGCACATTACTGCTGCAAACTTACTTCAAAGCTCAAAGAAAATAATAGCAACAATAGCAAAGATTTAGTGAGTACTTTCTATGCACTAGGCATCATACTAAACACTTTACTTGGTTTAATGCATGTAATTTGCACACTTACGTCATAGAAGAGATACTGTTTTTAACTCCAACTTACATATGAGAAAACAGTGGTTTAGAAAGGTTGAACTTTTAGCCATTGGTAGTGGTGGATCAGTAATACTCATGCTTTTACCCACAACAGTATACCAGCTGTGTACTCATCATATTATTTTGTCTATCCCCAAAATCTACTCTTTAGAGTTCTAATATGCCTAAATTCTCTCAGAATTGATTTGCTAGTTTACATAAAATAGCAAGATATCCACAACTGAATCCATTCTTTTCATTTGGTAAAAATCACACTAGAACTTGATTGTACTTTGTTTCAGAATGTTTAGACTAATCAATATAAGTAACCCAATCTAGAAAATAATAGAATTTGAAAAGAGACAAATAATGGAATTTATATCTTGGCTTCTAGCTGTAACGTAGAATATATACTATCTGTGTGAAATAGGGACATGATTAGCTTGATTCTTAATCTCATTTTCAAATTATACTGTTTTGTATATAGTTTGTATACATACATACATACAGAGATGAAAAAATTATTTTACCTAAGATTCGGTGAGTCATCTTGCCAGTGTGTTGGCAATGCCTACGTCAATTTAAATGACCTAGCATTCCATTTCTCGAAAACATTCTATAGAAATTAATACATGTCTCAAAGATGTGTATAGAAGGATGTTTATCAGAGCATTGTATGTTATAGTGAAAAATCGGAGGTACCTTTAATGTCCAGTAATAATGGAAAGAGTAATTTATTTACTAGTAATTTATTAGTATGATCTAGTCACACAGTCTTTCTTTCAATGCCTCAAATGCAGCACTTTCCCATTTCAAAGCCTTTGAACTTGGCTCTTCTCTCTTCCCTCTCCCTATCATACTTCTCTCTCTCTGGTCATTCAATATCTGACTTATATAAAGGACCTCATCTTAAATGTCACTACCTGTGACACAGAATTGGTCTGAAAGGGACAGAAAAATTGGGTTAAGTTGATATTTAGAAATTGGTGAAGAACTTTAGAGAAGGTGGGAAGTTTAAGAATGATCAGAGGTTCAGCGATGGGATGAGGCTCATGATACAGTGTGGTTGGGGTGGGATGGATACTGAAAATGGGTGAAGCTCATGAATGGGGTTTATCAGAAGGGTTGGTGGCTGTGAACTGGAGATGGGGGGCAGGGAATATTAGTCATTCATTGAGGCTCTATAGTGGGAATGAGAGAAACAGGAGTGGAGTTGTTAAGAGATGGGCAGTGTCAGGGAGTATTCATCTCTCAGAGCAGCAAGTGTCCGTAGGATGCATTAAAGCTCAAGGACAGGGGCTTCCCTGGTGGCGCAGTGGTTGAGAATCTGCCTGCCAATGCAGGGGACACGGGTTCGTGCCCCGGTCTGGGAAGATCCCACATGCCGCGGAGCGGCTGGGCCCGTGAGCCACAGCTGCTGAGCCTGCGCGTCTGGAGCCTGTGCTCCGCGACAAGAGAGGCCGCGATGGTGAGAGGCCCGCGCACCGCGATGAAGAGTGGCCCCACTCGCTGCAACTGGAGAGGGCCCTTGCACAGAAACGAAGACCCAACGCAGCCAAAAATAAATAAATAAATAAATTTATTAAAAAAAAAAAAAAAAAGGAAAAAAAAAAAGCTCAAGGACAATGTGAGACTCTTCAGTGGGGAGTGAACCATGGATTATATGATGATGAAATAAAGGTCTCACTTCCTCAGAGAAGCCTTCCCTCTGCTGTAGTCTACAGTAGCTCTCCCTTCCACCATTGCTTATATGACCTAATCATTTTATTGTTGTAAAGGTTGGAATCATGTCTAATTTGTCATAGGAGGAGTCTGCGGTACATTCTTCATTGAAAATATTAGTTTTCAGGATAGTGTCAGAAGTATGATTCTATTTCTAAAAATAAAATGCTACATATATTTACCTATGTGTGTACATATTAAGTATATTTGAATTATATATATATCTTAATGAACTTAGAAAAGGGTCAGAGTGTTTACCATGTTTCAGGCACTTCTAAAATCTTTACATGGATTGTATAATTTAATCCTCACTACCATCTTACAAGATAAACATTAGTTTTATTCCCATTTTAAAGAAGGGAGAACTGAGGCATGGAGCTGTTAGGTTAATTGCCTGAGGTCACATTAGCTGGTAAAGGCTAGAGCTGGGATGAGCAACATGTGGCTATTTACATTTAAATATTAATTAATGAAAGGTATATGAAATTTAAACTTCAGTTCCTCATTCACACTAGCCATATTTCAAGTGCTTGATAACCACATGTGGCTAGAAGCTATCTTATTTGGGCAACACAGATATGGCACATTTTCATCAGTGTAGAGAACTGTAGTAAACATCTGACTCTAGAGTCTTTTCTTACCCATTGTGTAACATTGCCTCCTCTCAAGCCAGGCTGTGGACCAGCTACCCGTACTGTGAGATGGGAGTAATGGTGGAAACTTTCAGATTTTACTTTATATAATTCTATGCTATTTGATTATTTTCTACCATTTAACAAGTACTATTTTTGGAATTTAAAAAAATTAGTCAAACAGTCTTCCTTCAGAAATAGAATAATAAGGTACAGAGAAAACACTGATAAAGGATATCTTAATCTAACTGATGGAACCTCAAAGAGATACTCCATCAGACTTGCCAGCAAATACTAGAATTTACCTTCATAAAGGTGTACTATGGAGTCATATAATTAGCAAAGATATCTCATGATTCCTCTCAGTGTATTTTCAGAGAAAGACAATATCATCAGATAAAGAACCCTTTGCCTGTTTGTACCAGCATTCTCTCAGTCCCACTGGTAGTGAAATCTGTTTTTCCAAGCTGGCACCATAAATCAGCTCCCCTCACCATTTCTGTATGCCTTTGTTTCTTCTTCCTTCATTTATTTACTTATGGTTTGCTATGAGAACGACAAAACTCTGGGTGAAAATTAGATTGCATGAGAACTAAGAGAAAGTGGCTAAGTATTTGCATGTTCTGAGTATTCTCTTTTACTTCCTAAATGTAAGGATTGATAATTTGTGCTACTTTAAGATCAGTATCAGTAACTGCTTTTCCTATTAGCAAATAAGTCATTTTATAAACTTAGCTAAGTGTATAGATTCCAGAAGCATTTCTGAACCAATTTAGATTTTCCTTCAAGTAAAGTAACATACTTTATGTGTAACATGTGATATGGAAGGTGTTTATGTTTAATTATTATATATAATAAAAAGAGGGACATAGAGAATGGACTTGAGGACACGGCGACCAGGAAGGGTAAGCTGGGACGAAGTGAGAATAGCATTGACATATATACACTACCAAATGTAAAATAGATAGCTAGTGGGAAGCAGCTGCATAGCACAGGGAGATCAGCTCGGTCCTTTGTGACCACCTAGAGGGATGGGATAGGGAGGGTGGGAGGGAGACACAAGAGGGAGGGGATATGGGGATATATGTATACATATAGCTGATTCACTTTGTTATACAGCAGAAACTAACACAACATTGTAAAGCAATTATACTCCAATAAAGATGTTAAAAATAAATAAATAAAATATATGTAACATAAAAAAAGATGTGATAACCATTCTCAGTTCACAGGCAGTACAAAAAGAGGCCAAATGCTGGATCTGGTCCAAAAGTTGTAGCTTGCTAACCCCTATGTTACCGTATACCTGTTAAAATTCTAAGGATCTATAAATATTAAATCATTCTAGCGATCCTATGAAGTTGGTGCTATTATTACCATCATTTCCATTTTAAAGCTGGGGAAACTGAGATACAGAACTTGCCCAAGGTCACAGAACCAAGTAAATGATGGAGCTGAGATTCAATCTGGGCAGTTTGGCTCCAGAAACTGTGTTCTCAGCCACTGCTCTATGTTCTCTCTCTGTTACGAAGGACTTAAGAGTATAAAATGTAAAGGAATTGATGTCAATTCAGAAACCTTCTGGTCAAAACAAAGAAAGGAACTGTCGTACTCCCCATGCCCTCTACTTGCAGAGAAAAAAAATTTCACTTATCAAGAATCAGACTGGAATTCAACTTCCAGCAATATTGGATGAGAGAAGACAACAGAACCTTCCTATTTCTGAAGAAAAGCAATGTTAAACAACTTAGAAACTATACATATATTATGTAATCAAGTCTGGAGGTTAATAAAGTCATGTTCAAGCATGCACGAATTCAGAAAGCATACCTTCCAAAAAAAAAAAAAAAAGGAGGTATGGAGATCCACTGAAAACCGTTTGACAAGGTCTTTGGCCAGACCATAGAAACAAATCATCTTGAATTTCAATTCAAATATGATCATGACTTTATTGGCAATTTAATGAACATTTTTGAACCCTTACTATATGTGTAGATAACATGACATGTGCTAAGTATATGTAAATGAACAATTCACACTCCCTGTCTGTACTAAGTGTAACAGTGGAATTTTATACAAGGTCTAGAGGAAAAGGAATAGTGAGAGTAGTCTAGGAAGAGTGAATGGAGGAGTTGATGCCAGAGCTGGCCTTTGAAGACTGAAAAGAATTCCCCAGCAGGCATGTTTGGGTTAGTGGAACCTACCTTAAGGAACTATGGGTAGAATTTAATTATTCCTAAGCCTCCATCATTCGCTTGACATGTGCTGCCCATAAAGGTTGACCATCCAATTTCCTCCCCAGTCAGAAAATATGTACTGAGAGCTTTTTCTCTTTCTACTACTCTGCTGATACTTGATTTATTGAAAGCAAATATTGATATTTATTGAAACACTAGTCCTTCATCAGGCCACTTTTTATAAACTTTGTATATCCATGTTTATAACTGACAATAATCTGAAAAGAAGGAAGTATAGGCATAGTGTAAGTGATATTCAAAAGTTTAAAACAAGTAAATCTTTAAAGGTTTTCTTTAAATGTTCATTGTTTATGTAATTGTTAGAGCTGACAGGTGAATAACTTTAAAAATTATATTATGTACTTCCTAAATTTGAAAAGTTTTAGTAGAATATTTTCTAATTATTCCAATAGCTCTAAAAATCAGAAAATTCCAAGGATGATCATTTTATTTCCGTAAATCATCAATGGATTAACAAGTTATATGATAGAAATAGAAACGTTTATGCTTCTTATTGTCTGTTGTTTCAATGTAATCATTCATAACTTTGTATATTAATGAACATTGATATAAGCTACGTTGTAGCAGTTTCTTTTAAGATTAAAATATATAAATTAAATAAAGAACATTTGCCCTTTGCTTACCCTCATACTTCTATCAAAGGCTCATGCTGTCAGGACCAATTAGTTATCATTTATACTTTTTTCTGTTGTTCTCATTGGTTGGATCTAGATTTGCCTTTAAGCTGTGTGTATGTTATTGACATTTTCTTCAAAGACTCAAGCTAGAACCAGATGATAAAATGAGTTGTGCTTTCCTGCAGATACATTTACATTATTCAGCTGTTTGTAGGTGATTTTGCTGTGCTGTAACAAAATAAAGCCTAAAGCATCATATTAACTGTGCTGTTTGTATGGGTGCTAATACACTTTGAATAAAACCCTCAATTACTAAGCATTTTTGAGTCCTGACAAGACAGTCCCGTGACATTAATGGTATCTTTATAACCTTTTTAACTTCTTGTTTCTCTGACAGAGCTCTACAATAACAGCAGTGGGTTTGCCCTTGGCAAGCAAAAACTCATTTTGAGAGGATAATAGGTATTTACTATTTAGATAGCTGGCAATAAAATTTCTCTGAATGAGATTTTCCTGAGAAACTATAAACTGATTAAATTACTTCTTTTTAATGGACTGGAAAAGTGTGTAATAATAGTTTGTTGAAGCTTTGCATCCAGTGTCTTGCTTCCTTTTTTAGAGGCATAGAAGCAGTCTGGTTTTGGTGAATTATAGAGGTTGGCAGAAATTATTCTCCTTGGTATACTTTATTCTCAATTTTTTCTCTAAGTAAAAAAAAGTGGGTACTTCTGTGAAGATAGGAAGGATGCACTCAGTAATGTATCTGTTTACTTCAAACTTTATTTTAATCAAAAGTAAAATGTAGCAGTTGTTTTATGCCTTAAAAATTCTGTTTTTAGGAAATATACCCCAACAAGGATGTAAATTTGGAAAACCACCCTGTTTTTCTGGTTGATATTTTTGCTTAACTTATTTAAAATAAATGAAAATCAATAAACTATTTCATCTATTGCTTAAAGGCTAAAATTGAACTTATTACTTTTTCTAGTACTGATTATTAATATATATGCATTTATATTTCTATGAGCAATTTAATAAGAGATTTTTGTTTAATGATTATTAATTTGGATTCTATAAAATTCAGCATACCAGCCCATGATACAAACTATAAGAAAGAAATTAACATTAGTTCTGGTAGAAAAGGAATACTAAAATATATTTTATTATTATAAAACTTGATTAAGGAATGTCTCAAAATTTCACTTAATGTGAATTTTGTCAATAAGTATCAACTAAGAAAAATAATTTACATTTCTTGATTTAAAATGTGAAATCTTACATAAAATATATTTGGTAACTCATACTCTAAACATTCTTCTTTAAAGACAAATCCATTATGGTCCTTGGGGGTGACAGCTTGCAGAATATCTTTCCAGGCCATGAATTTTGCACAGAAGTGCATCAAATTCAGTATTTTTATTGGCAGTCAGAATTTCGTATTTGTCACTATAATAAAATTGTGATTGAAATGGGACCTTGAATGTTCTGTCCTTATGTGAAGTACTTTGAATTTGAATATCACACAGATCCTAACTTAGAGTACATTCATTTTCTCTTGAGCCTTTGGCACTGACACATCCATCCCTGGCATTGTTTTTCATTCCAGCAAATCTGTGCTGTTGGCACCAATAGGTACAAGGAACACTAGTTATGATAATAAAGAAATGAAGAGAGAAACAATAATATTTGTCTTCCCCTTTGAATGATCTAATCCAGGTCACTACTATAAGCTATAAACTACTTCATAATTTAGATTTTATCGGGTCAGCTGTTTTGTCATTGTGCTTTTTTCTCCCTCACTTCTCAGGATTATAATAAACATTAGTGAAATATTGTGAAATAATGGCTCATGTAGTAAATTTACTGAAATTTGTTTTCAACTGACCTGGGAAAAGTTTTTTAGAGAAAATTGAGATTACTTTAAAATGGAAACTTATCCTCTTTAATATACAGTTCTACTTTAATTCCGATAATGCTGAAGTTATTGGTAAAACTGATTTACTGAAGTATAGGAAGGATGTAATGAATATGTATTTGCATTTTAGTTGTTTATTCTTCAGTAAGACATAAGTATACGTTCGCTACATTTTCTCAGTTTATTCAACTAGTTGTCACTGAAGTTAGGTAATGAAGCAACTATACTCCAATAAAAATTAATTTTAAAAAAGTTGGGTAATGAATACAACTTAAAAATATAAAGTTTTTTTTCAATATTTTTATGGCAACATAGCACAGATTTGGGGCTGTTGTAATAGTTTTCATGGAGTAAAGAAGTCATTAAAGGAAGATATCACTGTGATTATTACTGTTCTATAAATGATTAAACTTTATCCAAACAGGAAAAAAATGTAAAAGTTTTCTGCATAAAATGTATCAACTTAAAGCTTATCTAATTAAAAAAAATAGAGCTAGCAGATTTTTTATAGAGAAAAATTAATTGCTATATGTACCTATCAAGTTTTATAAGAACAGTGAATCTTTAGGTCTTTATTATTATAAGATCAGGAACTCAGAGAGTTGCTTGTTTTGGGGAACCTCCATTTTCTAGTGTGAATCAGCGCAGTTACCATAATGTTTTGTCATTCAACAAAATGCTCACAAATATGAATTTTAATTAAATGTTATGCTGCAATGATAAACTATATCTACATACAGCTTTACGTTAATCCTTGTGGCCTCCCAAACCCTCCATCCCCATGCCACTGTTGGTGCCTGTGTTAATTTGCTTAATTTTATGAAATGGTAAACAATACCTGAAATTCTTTTTAATATGTAATGCAGGACTTGACCAACAGAATGCAATTTCATAGCACTGTTTACGGGTGCAGAATATTATTTTTGGTAATTTCTTTCTTAAACAGTTCTTATGTTGAGTTCTTTCTTTTGAAGAGATTTTCAATTTTAACATGAGGGAACTGGTGTGATGGGTAAGGCTTTTACATGGAAACAAAGTAGCAGATTGAAGTGGTTTCAGGGCTTTAATCCCTTGGTAAATTAGCCAGCAGGCTAGCCTTTTCATAGACATGCTAAACAACAGGTTGATGCCATTTGGGCATTAGCAAAGAGAACCACCTGAGGGAATAGTGAGTGAATAAGAAGAAATGTAGAATGGGAAGAAGGCATGGGTATTAGCTTCTCCTGGGTGGAGTGGCTAAAGTAATACCCATAAATGAGTCATTGTATCTGATATTTTAGGTTTCCCCTTGTATGTTCTTAAACTTACATTATTCTCAAAATTCTCAAATTTACTTTAAAGATGACATTACATTTTATTATTATACAGTGCTAAAGTTGTACGTGAAAACTTAAGTGCCAGTAAGTTTATAAATATTTACATGTTATAAATTTATACTTTCTCCTTTTTGAAAAGAGATTTGAGGCTTTCAAATTTGTTTGCATATTGTTATTCTTAATCAAGTAGAAGACAACATTTTGAAATGTGAATGTGTAGAATTTTAAAAGCATATTTAAATAATCTTGCCTATTTGTAAACTACAAACAAATATTTATAGGCTATTATAAAATTATTTTCTTAAAATGTTTTCGTAGTTTTCCAAACTAATTACCTGAGAGAAATGAACTATTTGCCATATTGCATTATCTGTATTAGGCAATGTATTTAAATCATACCATAAATAAATAGTGACCAGCACAGTTAGCAACAATTAATAGGAAAAATTATTTATTTAGACTTTAACCAAGGAATGTAACTTCATGTAAACATAAAAGAATTTATCTAATCTCAGGAAGAGCCAATTATAAAATTATTCATTTTGCATATTATTTAAAATTCCTAAACTAGTTGGTACCTTGGTATTGATAAATATTAGAATAATGCACCATGAAGAAAATTGATAAAGGAGTACAATCATTAAAATAATCTGGTACCCTATGAGGCCCTTTCTCTAGGCTTTTAATTTTTCATTTAGAAAGGGGGATTTAAGGATCAATATGAAGATCTGTTGATAATATTATATTTAATTAGAGTAATCAAAAACCATGCTCAGAGCGTGACACCTGCCAGGGAGAACTTCAAAAAGATAGTAAGCAGCATGCGTTAGAATTGTCTCTTTTGCTTGTCCATGAGCACTAATCTAGCAGAAGTCCCAAATGGGGCAGCTAGTCAGCTATTTTATTGACTTTGATCTGGTTTGGGGGGCAGTTTATTTTCCCATAATGCCATTGATCAATGATTTCCTTTCAGCAGTGATGTAATTAAAGGGCTTTAGTCGGCTTCTGCTGTGTTGCCTTGAAATTTATTATTCTGGAGATTTAAAGAAGATCGATAGGGTGCAGTGGCCTGATGTTTGGACCCGAGTAGGAGGACCCTACTGAGAGTATAAGGCATGCAGAAAACAAGGCTTCAGGACACAAACAAGATGTTTACCTGGGACCCTGAGCTGACCTATTCACAACAGATCCTGTATAACCAGTAGCATTTTAGTACCTATTTTTATCACAGCCTCAAAACTACTTTGTCCTCTTTGTTATTGATTTTTAGAGTTTGTTTTAAAGCAGTTGAAATCAAATATTCCTATTGTCAAAGGAAAAATTAAAATTTAAACATATTTGCCAGAAATGCAGATTTCAAATGCCTTCATCATGAAATGGGAATAAAACATGATTAATTCCAGGAATTAATGGATGTCTTTAAAAACTCACTAAGATCTATTAAAAATACGCCATTAATTTGCTTTATTTTATAACTAATTTAAACACAAATAGTTTATTTTTGTATGTGTGGAAATGTACATACAATGAACAATGTTCCTAAGTGATCAAAATATCACATTTGGGTCGAACTCATGGGACATGATCTACCACTAACTAGAAATTAATAATTGCCTTACAACTTACATTATTTGGTAGATAAGTAAAATAAATTCAGAGAGTCTTTATAGTATGTAAACTGTACATCCTGGTTTGCTTCTAATTGTGTTTTAATAAAGTCAAAATAAGTTGAAAATTAAAGGGGCAGGTTTAAGTTCCCCAAACGATTTTCTGTGTTGCTTTGTTAATAAGATTTCTGTTAACAGTTTTTTTTCACCAGGTACATTTGAAAACTCTATACACTTCTTTTAAGAAATCTCAATGTACATTAGCCTGTTTTAGATTTTAAGAAATCCGGAAGTAATCCTCTTTAACTTTGCTTAGCATGACATCTTTCAGTCTTACTTGCCCTATGTCATAGATTTCATGGAAGCCCAGTTTCAAAAATTCGAGAGATGGTGAAAACAGCCCTGACAGGAGAAGAGACAGATGTCCTGAATTCTAATACTGGCTTTGCCTTTCATTGTCCATATGATTTTCACCAGTTAATAATCACTCTTTGTCTCGGCTTTCTTATCTGTGAAATGCAATTGTGTCTGAGAGGTTGGGGTCAGTCAGGGGAGGATACACAACGTCCCGAAGAGCTCTTTCAAAACTGGCATTCCATCAGACCCTCTCTCCCCATGATGAGATTGCCTATAGATGCTCTTGATCTACTAGTTAATTATTGCAGTATTAAAACTTATTTTCTCAACCTTACGATACATTTATTGAACTGTCGCTTTTTGGGACTTTGAGTCATCAAAACCATGTTGAAAATATAGCAGTTATAGTTAGAAATCAAAGAGTAAACACAAGCACAATTTATTACTTTGCTAAATTTAGCCAGCACCAGCAGACTGAGCCTCTTGATGAAGGTGACACACCATCTAGCCAGAAAACAGGTGTGGTAATGCAGACACAGTATCATTTGCTATCTTGATAAACATTAACTAATTTATAAACATTATTAAGACCATATGACATAGTTCAGTAATAAGCCGAGGCAAATAACCATAGCAGAAAAAAATGAGCAAATTAGAGATTTTGTGTATATTTTAATAATCGCCACTAGTCATTTACAGTGAATTAAGATTTCTTGGCATCTTTTCGGACCACCGATGACTTAGTGAAAAATGGTGCACTTGAATACAGTATATGCAAAGTGAGAGAAACTAGAGGGCTACAGAGAATCATAGTCCCCGCCTCTTGGAGCTTAGAGGCCAGAAGTACTATCATAAAAGGCAGAAGAAGTGAAGTGACAAACATAGGTATACATGACACTTCCTAGAGGCACAGTTGAAGATGGAGGGACAGAATGTTTTGTTATGTTTTATTTATTTTCTTTCATAATTTATTTGCTTTATTTTCCTTCATAGCTCTCATTACTCTCTAACATTATATTTTGTGCTTGATTAGTGACTTAGCATCAAGCTTCCCTACTAGAAAATAAGCTCTGGTAAGGGCAGGAATTTTGCCCATTTGTTCAAGAACATATCCCCCATCCTGTAAGAGTGACTAGCACGTGGTACGTGCTCATTAAAGTTTGTAGGCTTTGGGAGCTGTTGCCTGTATCCACAGAGTAATGTCACCTGAACTGAGCTTTAGGTAGCAAAAATTAGAACTACAGGAATAATACAAATAAAAGAGGGTAACTGAAAGATATTGTTTATGGATTTACTAATATATAGTTTATAAAAATTAATGAGTCTAGGAAAGGTAAAGTCATTTAGCTCATATAATTAAACAAGGTAGAGGAAGCATAGGATAATGCACAGGGTTGAGGGAGGATAAATTTTGATATTGTTTGACTATTGCATAAAAGTATGAATTTTACATAATCAATATTTAGAAAATAGGTTGTCAGTATTTTCTATATGTGACTATTATAAGAAATACTATCTTTAACACTTGCACTGTACTGAGAAGCCAGGGTTGTTAACCACATAATTGTCCTTTATGCCACTCATTGCTATTATTGTTCAGTCTTAATCCATGAATAAGCTCCTTCTCACTCTAAGTCCTAAGTGTTCCTCATGGAATGTGCTTACTTTATTTCCCATGTATATTTTCATCTTAAGTGATCTCATCCATTCCCAGGACTTCAGATATCACCCATGTGCAACAATTTCTAAATTCCAACCCTCTCTTCAGAACTGCAGACTTACATAGCTAACTGCCGGTCTTCTCTACTTACATGTCAAACGGGCAAGATTGTCCTGAATTCTTTTATCTTCCTGCTCCCATCCTCATCCTGCTCCTCTTTCATTGTCCCTCCATTACATCTTTCCAGTTGCTCAAAAGAGCAATTTGGCAAGGTCCCCGCCTGCCACATCCATTCTGTTAGCATGGTCTGTAGCCACCTAAAATACATTTTAATCTTTCTACTAATCCCATTTTTACTGCCTTTACTCTAGGCAAGTCATCATCATTCCCTTGCCTTGACCACTGCAGTAGCTTTCTAACTCATGTGTTCACAGTCTTGCCCCCTATAATCCATCCCATAGCACCCAGAATGATCTTAACCTGTAAACTGGAACCTGTCATTCCCCTGCCAAAAAAAAAACACCCTTCGGTGGCTTTCATTTACCTTTAGGATAAAATTTCAGAATTCTTAACATGGCTACAAATTCTTCCAGGTTTGCCTGTGTCTACTTCTCCAGCCTCATCTTGGACTGCTCTTTACTAAACTGTAACTATACTGGCCTGCTTTTTGTTTTTTGGTTTGCATGTTATTCCATCTGCCTGAAATACTTAGCTCCTTCCTCCCTCGCAGATTAATTTAGGCTTGTTATTAAAGTTTCAGCTTAAATTTCATATCTCAGTGAAGCCTTCCTGACGCCTATCACTAGATAGTGTCAGCATCTCTTGAAACATTGTGAACTTTTCCTTCATAGCAGTCGATCAGTTTTTAATTAAATACGATGTTCATAATTATTTGTTTGACCTTTTTCAGACTTTTAGAGAGTCAGACTGTGGGTCTCTTTTGTATACTATGTCCTCAACACCTAACATAGTTCCTAGCATATAGAAGGTACTCAGTAAGATTCTCTATCTGTTTTTTAAACATAATTTATCTCTTTTGGATGTTTAGGTATTCAGCATTTCACAGTTCTCTTTGACCTATTGTAGTATGAAATATAGAGAAAAGTATGTAAGTGTACAGATCACCAAATTATGAAGCATATATCTGTGTTATACCACCCAGATCAAGAAGCAGCACTTCGCTAGTACCTCAGGAGCCCCCATTTTCTCCTTCCTGTCATAACTACCATCTTACCCTCTATTATGGTAATCACTCCCCTGCTTTTATTAATAGTTTTACCACCTAAGTATATAATGCTAAGCACTATAGTTAAATTTTCCCAGTTTTCAACTGGAATCATATACTATATATTCTTTTGGGTCTTTGTTTTCTCAACTTTGTTCTTAAGACTCATCTGTTTGCGTATAGCTGTACTGTGTTGTTTTTGTGCTGTATAATATTTCATTGTATGAACATACTGCAGTTTTTTTTACCCTTTTTGCCGTTGATGTACTTTTGTTGTCTTCAATTTGCAACTAATATGAACAAGGCTGCTCTGAGAATTCTTGTAAAAGTTTATATCCTGGTTCACTTGTACAAGATCTTCTCTAAACTCCACACCTAAGAGTGGAATTGCTGTCTCATACGGTATGTATAATTTCAAATTTACTAGGATGTGAAACTTTTCCAAAGTGGTTCTATCAATTTCTTTTCTCAACAGTAGTATGTAAGAGTTACCATTGCTCTACCTTCTCACCAATACTTGGTATGGTCAGACTTTTCTATTTTAGCCAAGCTTAAATCATTTTACTTTTTTTTTTTTTTAATAACATTTCCATCTTTTGTTTTTTAATAAATTTATTTATTTATTTATTCATTTCTGGCTGTGTTGGGTCTTCGTTTCTGTGCAAGGGATTTCTCTAGTTGTGGTGAGCGGGGGGCCACTCTTCATCGCGGTGCGCGGGCCTCTCACTATCGCGGCCTCTCTTGTTGCGGAGCACAGGCTCCAGACGCGCAGGCTCAGTAGTTGTGGCTCACGGGCCCAGTCGCTCCGCGGCACGTGGGATCCTCCCAGACCAGGGCTCGAGCCCGTCTCCCCTGCATTGGCAGGCAGACTCTCAACCACTGCGCCACCAGGGAAGCCCCATTTTACTTTTAATTGCCATTTCGCCGATTACCAGAAAGCTTTAGTAGTTTTTCATTGGTTTGTTAGCCACATGAATTTCTTATTTTATGGAGCGTCTACTTAAGTGTTTAGCCCATTTTCCTACCATTGTATGTTTTTTTCTTATTGACTTGATGGAATTCTTCATAGATTCTGGATATGAGTTTTTTGTTGACAGTTAATAAATATTTATGAATGACTGAATGTAGCTCTTCCCAACCCACTTACCTATTCCTCCTCATACACTGGAGATATAAGATATATATTTAAGATACAGAACAATATCAGTGTTCATTCTGCTTTCAGTTGTGAGGAATTTTTTGATATCTTTATTATCTGCCATTTTTATTCTAAAGATAATTCAAGACAGAAGTTAAACTTTAAAAGAAGATCTCTTTCATGGTTTATAGGAAAAAAAAAATGACTTGATTTCCAACTTGTCTAAAGAGTTACATAGAGTTTTTCTTTCTGAAATGAGAAAAATAGGGAGGGAGGAAGGGATGAGATCATAATATACATTAATTCAAATGCTTTTGAATTTATCTGAAAATTTTTGGTCTTATTCATGTAACTGTGATGAGCTCTACTAGAACCATAAAACGTAAGTGGTTCAAATTATCATTTCAGAGCCATTGATTTGGGGTGTCTTCTTGGCTAAATTTTACTGATTCTTTAAGAATCACTTCGTGTCACTTTCTCTCAGAAGTCGTAGTTATCGTCCACCAGACTGAGTTAGTTCTGCATTCCCTTTGCATATCTGTATTATAGAACTTAACTACTACACTGTTATAAAAATGGATTTTCTCGTCTGCCTCCCCTACTGGACTTGTTTCTTTAGAACTTCCATAGGTAGTCTCTCAATCGTCACCACCTAGAATAGTCATAAAGTCAGTCTTCTTTAAAAAGAAAAAGCTAATGGGTATAGGGAGGCCTTATCCCCCTCTGCACTCTTCTCTCCAATAAATCATTCCCTTAAAGGGTTAAGTTAAAAATTTAGTGATCTCCATTACTGAACTAGAAGATTAATTATATAGGAACATTCTTACAGTTGACAGCTTTTACAGTTAATTTCTCTCTGATTTTCATTTTAAAACTATCCTTAAAATCTAAACAAACAAAAAAAAAGGTCGTGAAGAACTTAGGGGCAGGATGGGAATGAAGACACAGACCTACTAGAGAATGGACTTGAGGACCACGGGGAGGGGGAAGGGTAAGATGGGACAAAGTGAGAGAGTGGCATGGACATATATACACTACCAAATGTAAAATAGATAGCTAGTGGGAAGCAGCCTCATAGCACAGGGAGATCAGCTCGGTGCTTTGTGACCACCTAGAGGGGTGGGATGGGGAGGGTGGGAGGGAGGGAGATGCAAGAGGGAAGAGATATGGGACATATGTATACGTATAGCTGAATCACTTTGTTATAAAGCAGAAACTAACACACCATTATAAAGCAATTATACTCCAATAAAGATGTTAAAAAAAGAAACTATCCTTAAAATTTTTGTTCTTTAGGCTTTCTGGTGTTTGATCATGTTAAACAAAAAAGCAGATTGAGAATTTTATGTTTATCATTCTCTTGCAAGCAAATTCCTTCTCTAAGAGGTATTAACTTAGATCTTCATTAGATGGGATAAAATGAAATTTTGTTCATGTTTAACCCTTGAGTGTCCCTTGAGGAATACAAATGAATCTTCTGTAAATACATTCATTAGACGTTCTGTTGGGTGTCATTAATGATTTCATTGTTAGTTAAAAGTATCCTCCTTAGTCCCTCTATTTGCTCCTAGACAAATAATGAGTCTTTTTCATTGTTTTTACTTGAAGACAGTGTGAGGCAAGAAAGCAGGGAATATATTACGGCTGTCTCTCTTATTATCACCTCTTTTCTTTTGATTTATACCTCTATGACCTGCTTCCTGTTTCCAAAGAGGTAGGGTTTGAGAAATAGTCAAGTTTAGTTTTATTCTATTAATTAACTCATTCTTTTTTTTTTCCTTTGATGAAGTGATCCAGCTTGAGTCTACTGAATAGTTGAAAATTATTGTCTTCATAGAATATGAAGAATGCTTTTTCAATCATGTGCACTGCTACTTTTTGCCTTTTACAGACTATACTGGGTTTGATATGGGGCTCTGGCATCAGACTGCCTCTATCAGTTTTGGCTCTATCATTTACTAGCTGGGTGACTTTAGATAATTACTGAAATTTTCATGCCTCAGTTTCCTCACTGGTAAAAAATAGGATATTAATGTTGAGTATTAAATAAGTTAATATATGTAAAACACTTAGAATAATTGGTAATACATGGTAACTCAGTAAATACTGGCTTTTGTTTATTATTATTATTGTTATTAACAGTGTTATGTGAGTTGATTGAACCAGAACTCACTATAGAAAGAGAACAAAAACTATTGGTTATTTGTTATCTCAGACAGATAGAACGATTTTATATCTTTGCTTCTTCAACAAGATGAAGAGCCTGACAAGACTAATATTTTGAGTTATATTACAACAGATTATTATAATTGGTTCATGGAAGGCTTCATTAATAATATTTGACTTCAAAATACATAATTTGCATAGATTTATACTGATTAACTATTCCTAAGTTGCTTTTGCTTTATTAATTAGATTTTTTATTACCCCTTGATTTT
Organism: Balaenoptera physalus; assembly: GCF_965194825.1. Taxonomy (NCBI): domain Eukaryota; kingdom Metazoa; phylum Chordata; class Mammalia; order Artiodactyla; family Balaenopteridae; genus Balaenoptera; species Balaenoptera physalus. The sequence goes on from NC_138891.1 coordinate 39,717,182, forward strand.
AAAGTTTCATGGAATTTCAGATATGATATATCTAGACTTTTCCTTTATTATGTCGCAGACTATCCTAAGTGTTAGAACATATAGCCATATCTTTTATCCTGAAAATCACTGGGTATATTATCACACATGCTCAATACCTATTTTATTTGTGCTCTCAATATTATGCTTGCTTTATTTAGTCATTTCACACTTTGAATTACCATCCTATTGATATTTTATATAGAATAATTTCCTTTATCTACTTTCTAGTTACATTTTTTCTTTTTCTTTTGCTATCGTTTTTGTATTTCTCAACCATTTTGATAGTTTCAATTTGTATCAATTTTAAAATTTATTTTCTTTTTTTAAATTAACTTGTTTATTTAATTTTGGCTGCGTTGGGTCTTTGTTGCTGCGCACAGGCTTTCTCTAGTTGCAGTGAGCGGGGTCTACTCTTCATTGCAGTGCACGGGCTTCTTATTGTGGTGGCTTCTCTTGTTGCGGAGCACGGGCTCTAGGTGCGTGGGCTTCAGTAGTGTGGCACACAGGCTCAGTAGTTGTGTCTCATGGGCTTAGTTGTTCTGCGGCCTGTGGCATCTTCCCAGACCAGGGCTCGAACCCATGTCCTCTGCATTGGCCGGCGGATCCTTAACCGCTGCACCACCAGGGAAGCCCTAATTTATCTTCTTGAAGTAGAGTTGATTTACAATATTGTGTTAGTTTCAGGTGTACAGCAAAGTGATTCAATATCTTTTCAGATTATTTTCCATCATAGTTTATTACAAGATATTGAATATAGTTCCCTGTGCTAAACAGTAAATCCTTGATGCTTATCTATTTTATGTACAGTAGCTAGTATCTGTTAATTCCATAATCCTAATTCATCCTTCCCCCTGTCCCTTTCCCCTTTGGTTACCATATGTTTGTTTTCCATGTCTGAGTCTATTTCTGTTTTGTATATAGATTCATTTGTATTATTTTTTAGAGTCCACATATAAGAGATATCATATAATATTTGTCTTTCTCTGTCTGATTTACTTCAGTTAGTATGATAATCTCTCTTTTTTTTGGCTGTGCTACACGCCATGTGGGATATTAGTTCTCCGACCAGGGATCGAACCCACACCCCCTGCATTGGAAGTGCAGAGTCTTAACCACTGGACTGCCAGGGAAGTCCCAGTATGATAATCTCTAGGTTCATCCATGTTGCTGCAGATGGCAGCATTTCATTCTTTTTTATGGCTGAGTAATATTCCATTGTGTGTTTGTGAGTGTGTGAAGGTAAAGTAAGAAGGTTCCCTTTTCTCCACACCCTCTCCAGCACTTATTATTTGTAGACTTTTTGATGATAGCCATTCTGACCAATGTGAGGTGATACCTCATTGTGGTTTTAATTTGCATTTCTCTTAATTAGTGATGTTGAGCATCTTTTCATGTGCCTATTGGCCATCTATCTCTATGTCTTCTTTGAAGAGATGTCTATTTAGGTCTTCTGCCCATTTTTGATTGGGTCTTTTTTTTTTGATACTGAGTTGTATGACCTCTTTGTATATTTTGAATGATAACCCCTTGTTGGTCACATCATTTGTAAATATTTTCTCCCATTCTCTAGGTTGTCTTTTCATTTTGCTGATGGTTTCCTTTGCTGTGCAAAAGCTTTTAAGTTTGATTAGGTCCCATTTGTTTATTTTTACTTAAAACATGGCCCCCAAATTCTTTGACACTTTTCCCTTCGAGGAGCTGAGTCTGTGTCCTCTCCCTTTAAATCTGGGCTTTCTGACTACTTGACCATTAGAAAACAGTTAAGTTATGCTCTACCAGTTTCCAGGTCCACACCTTCAGAAACTGGCAGCTTCCACTTCCTGTCTCATGGGACATTTGCTCCTGGAGACCAGCCTCCATGTTATGAGGAGGCCAAACAGCCTCATGGAGGAACCGCATATGAGTGTTCTGAGTGCCAAATCCAACTGAATTCCTAGTTGATAGCCAGCAACAACCATCAGGTACATGAATGAGCAAGCCTTCAGGGAAATTCAGCCCCCAGCCATCAAGTCAGTCACAACCTTTGTGTTGCCCCATTTGATGCTGCATGGAGCAGAGCTACTCTGCCTGAACCCTGCTCAAGTGCAGTTTGTAAGCAAAGTTAATGATTGTGGTTGTTTGAAACACAAGTTTGGGTTGGTGTATTTTGTAATAAAGATAACTGACATGTAAGGGTGAGCTCTTTTCCTTTCTTCATAGTAACATTTTTAAGGAAGTAAATCTTATTGGAACTAGTTCCCAGAAAATTTGACTATGGAGGTCATTTGGTATTTTCTGCATGGGAATAAGCTCTTTAGAAGGTCCGTTAAAAAAAATTTTAAGCTCTTGATAATATATATAAGTAAAGCAGAAAAATAATCTCATCACTTTTCTCTTCTCTTTGAATATGTATATTTCTTATACTTTCACTGACTATAATAACTGCCAGTTTTCTTAATATCATCATCATTATTATTGTCTTATATTGTATAGAACAGAGATGGCAAATATGAAACATCGATCAGCATTCATTTAGGCTAAATGTATAGCTTAGTAGTACTTGATCAGTGTACATTTTTATGCTGAGTCCAGGTATAACTTCCGAATTCTCAACACAGCACTTCATGTTGTTGCTACTAGTGGCATTGGAATGGACATCTTAGATGAGACCTATAGTTTATAAAATATCTTATAAATATTTTAAAATTTTACGTATAACATCATCTTCACGTATAGTTCTCTCCCCTTCCCAACTTGACCCCCAAACTCTCAAAGCTACCTTGATGCCACCATCATGCTGCTTGCAATTTGAAGGCATTTCTTTTATTTTTGAGAGGTCTCTGCTTCACGTACATTTTTTTTTTCCTTTTCTCTTTTTTTAACCTCTCCTGTAGCTTTTTTCTGTGTTAGGTCAAAAGTTACCTACCCTTGTGGGAAAAAAATCACTCCAAAATTTCCCTACGGGGACAGTATGGTGAGTGGGAAGAACTATTACAATTTCCTATAAAACAGTTTCACTATGGAAAAAAGATGAGAAGTAAGTACATGAGTGATGAGGTTACTTGCAAAATTTTATAGTACATCTGAAGAGAATGATTATGTAAGGAAACTTAAATTGGTTGAGGCCATGCTGTGTCCCAGGTGCTGGACCACTTACACACTTTAACTCATTTGATTATCAGAACACACCTACAGGGAGAATATTACTATCCAAATTGTTCCATTTATACAGATTTATTAATCCTTTGTTCTTATTCATCTGTTAATCTTTTTCTTCTATAAATTATTTGAAGGATTCTATAGCAAGGTAATAAAATGGTGATGCGTGAATTTTTTTAAATCAGAAAAAGGAAAAATATTCATTAAAGTAATCAGTCAAGAGCAGGAGAAAAATAGAACAAATTTCACACATCAAAAAGCCTGTAGAGTTGCTGTCGCTTGTTCTAGGTTTCCTGACAACCAAAGCCAAAAGCAGATTATCACAGAGAACCAAAAGTCTCACCCTTAAAGCCTCAAAGCTTTCCCTAAAAGGGAATTCTCACATGGGGCTTCATGTAGGGCATTTTTATTAAATGAAATACTATAAACATTCAAGTGCTGTATCATGTGTTTATTACTGTCTTCTTATCATCACCATCATCATCATGTGATATAGTATATAATATCCTCAACATCATAATTGCAAGAAATGAAATAATAGGTTTCATGTACCTCTTACTTTTAATGTCTATCAATAAAAGCCATAGAAAAAGTACCAGAGTGAAATTTAGTGTGCTAGGAAAATATGATCCAAGAATATAGTATTCTGATGAATCTGCTTGAATTTAATTAAAACCCAGTATATATGGAGAAACAGTGAATGCATGTTTTTATAATAATTCTTCCTATGTGAACTTTCGTCTAGCCAGGCTCTTATACTAGCTGAATAGGAGTCGTTTCAGTCCTCTCTGCTCTTAGAAGCGTCTGAAGTGTAAATACTTTATGTGGTTGATTCAGGGGTGGATTCTTAAACTTCAGAGATCAAATAAACAGGTGATGGGGCGATATTCTTTTATGGAAACCCAGGAACCTAAAGAGTACTCCCTCCTAGATAGCTAGCCTATTACCTCTGCAGAAAGGTAGGCCAAGAAGGGGATACTTCCGGGAAAGCCCAGAGTTTTTCTCAAGTATCAATGCTGCATCCATCTCAGGACAAGAACATATAAACAAAACAGTTCCCAAATTTTTACAGCCTTGAGCAGAGCAGAAATTTCCATTTCATTTCATACTTCATCTTACTTAATTTCTCATTATGGTCCTAGAAAATTCTCAGAAGTGTTGCCATCAAACATCAAATTTGATAAAGCTTCCCAGAAAAGTGACTAAGATTAATTTGTTCATTTGATTAAAATTTTGAGATTAAATAAAGCACCAAGTGATACATTTCTGCCATCAAAACTGTTCAAAGCCTCCATTTCTGCCATCAAAACTGTTCAAAGCCTCTTTTTACTTGGAAGTAATTTTAAGCAAGTGAGCTCACCTAGAGAGATTCAAAATATGGTTTACTCTACCTTCAAAACATACAATCCAAGTTTTTAATCAAATGAACTTTATAAGGAGACATTACTGTGACCCAATGAGAAAGGGATTTAGGATTTTTGTCATTCAAGAGCACTAAAGAGCTGAAAGAAAAGTAAGCATTGTGGGTATCAACTAGAGTCTATGCCATAATTTCTTTAAATGGCAAATAAAAATAAGGTTTACCTTGAGAATATTCAACATGAAATTTTTAAATTTTGCTAATTACCTGATTGGTGAAAGCCCGATTAAGTACCCATTTGAATTTGCTTCGGTCGCATTTTAATGAGTATCGTTACAAATATATTTGAATTGTGTCAATTACGTTTCTATCAAATTTTAGCAAGTATTAAAATGCAATTATAATCAATATAAACATAGGAGTAAGCGAAATATTTAATATGTAGACTTTTACAAAGACTTCTCATGAAGTTATTATGAGATGCAAGGGCCCCACTGAATAGTACTTATTTCTATGACCTGTGCATCTTCTTATCATTTTTTTCTCCATCAGATGGAAAAACTGATGTTCTGGCTCTGTTATGGTCCTAGAATCACAACACAATGCACAAGTGGACAATGGCCAGTTATGGAGATAATTCAAGCAATTAATTCTTTACTATCCTAGGTGACAGTTTATTTGTAACTAACTAAAAGCTTGAGTTCTGTTTTTGTTTATGATTTTTATTCTTCTAAAAGAAGTGAAGAAGAGAAAGCCCTGAGTTATAGTACTGATCCACTTTAAGTAGTCTAAGCGGGTCACTTAACCTGATGACCATAAGGTCCACAGAAGTTATTTTCCAACTCTAAAATCTTATGATTTATGCTTTTTATTTCATAAAAAAATTGAAACGTTGACAGTTGCATTTTGGATTTGCACCTACTTCATATTTAGGCTGAGCAGGTAATGATGCCCCCTCCCTTTGTGCTGCCTTTGTAGATTTGGAGATATAACACTTTGTTATAGTGCATAGGTCCTCATGAAATAGACTTATGTCTTCTAAAAACCCAAAGATAGAATAGAATCATATAATAGACACTTTAGCCCAAAAGAGACTAATGCAACACACTCAAAGTTTAGCCCTTTATATTAGCAGCAAGTTTTACTGTAACTTTTCTTTTCGTTAACAGTCCTTTGAAATAGGTCGAGGTTGTTCTCTAATGCAAACACACACACACACACACACACACACACACACACACACGAATTCATTCTTTCTCATTCTCTCTTCTACCCTCCTCTACCTCTCCCTCCCTCCCTCCTTTCTTTCTCATAGGCAAGACCCAGAAAGCTTCATCTTAAAACAGATTTGAAGAATTTACCTGTTTACTTTTATAACCTGTGTCAAAAAGTGTTTTGAGATGTGTGCTCACACATGCGGCACATTCAGTCACTTGTTACCTCAACAAATGTCATTATCTCATGTATGCCAGGCATTGTGCTAGGCACTGGGCATAAGGCAAGCGAAATAAACCTGAACTCTGCCCTACATTTAGAGGGTTAAGTGGTGGCACTCTCTTACGAATAAGGAAACAGATTTGGCTGAGAGTACTGAAGCTCATGAAACGATTTAAAATGATTTGTTTGAGACTCAGTAAGTTAACCAAACAGACAAGAATCTAAGTCAGAATTCCACAACTCTGTGGTAGCCTAAGGAACTGTGATCATCTCTAATTAGCAGTGTGGAAAGATTACTGTTCTGAGAGTAATAAGGTCTTGGTTCTTGGACTGGCTCTGCTGCTAATTAGCTGTGTCACTTTGAACAAGTCACTTGACATACCTGGGCCTCAAATTTTCTCACCTATAAAAATGAGAGGGACTTCACCGGTGGCGCAGTGGTTAAGAATCCGCCTGCCAATGCAGGAGACACAGATTTGAGCCTTGATCCAGGAAGATCCCACATGCTGTGGAGCAACTAAGCCCATGTGCCACAACTACTGAGCCTGCACTCTAGAGCCTGTGCTCCGCAGCAAGAGAAGCCAGTGCAGTGAGAAGCCCGCACACCGCAACAGAGTAGCCCCCGCTCGCCACAACTGGAGAAAGCCTGCACGCAGCAACAAAGACCCAACGCAGCCAAAAATTAATTAATTAATTAATTAATTTTAAAAAAAGAGAAGTGAACTTGGGGGTCTCTAAGATGCTTTTCAAATCTCAAGAGTTTATGATTATCCAAATGTACAAAGCCAACATAAATGAAATTCCTAGTTTTCTTAAAGATACAAAGTAACATATATATAAAGTAATAGCTTTTCTATATACTTGCAGTTGTCTATAAGGTGTAAATAAAAATATAATTCGTGTAGCAACAAAAGAGTAAAATAACTAAAAGAAACTTGACTGGTAATTAAAAATATTTTACTGAGCACTTACAGTGTGCAAACAAGACTATTAAATGCTAGGTAAAGAGTCAAGGAGCCTGCCTGCATGGAACTATGTTCTGGTGGGGAAAGCAAACAGAAGGTAGTTATTTGTACAATTAATAATGCAATAATAATTTTTATAAATGCAGTGAAGGAAAAGAGTGGACTAATAAGAGAGCATGTAACAGCCAAGGCTAAAAAATTCTCTTATCTTTCCTCCATTCAACAGCAATTTAAGTATGGTTTGCCTGGGACTGAGGAGAGTTTTCCCAAGACTTGATATTTTCAGTGTTAAAACTAGGGAAGTCCCAGGCAAACTAGACATTGATCACACTAGGACCATGGTACATTTTGAAAACAAAGACCAGTGTGGATGGGCCCATAAGGAATAAGATGATTGAGAATAGCTTGAATGAAGCTGGTAAGGTAGGCAAGAATAGATGACTTATAACCTTATAAACCATGCGAATTTTAGGGCTTTGCTTTTTCTCCCAAGTGCAAAGCCATCGTAGGGCATGGCATGATTAGAATTCATTCTTAGAAAATCCATCTGCCTGTAGTAAGGATAGTGGATTTAGTGGTGATGGTAAATGTCGTGGTGGTAGTGATAAGGTTATCACAGAGCTAGTTTTAGAAAGATTAGTAAAGTTATTGCAGTAATTACTGTAAAAGATGATGGACTTAGGATAATGGCAATGAAGATGAGAAGAAGTTGACAGATTAAAATATATGATATGTTAGATGTAAAATTGATAAAATCTAGAATTAATGATTGTGGGAAGGTCAGGTAATGAGAGAGTAATTGGCACCTAGAGAATTTGAGATAATAGAATATTCTTAAAGAAGTGTTGAGTGGAGGAAGTGGCTGCAGGCTAATGAAAAGACTACTGAAAACATGTCATGGGAGCATTGCCTTAAAAATATAGTAGAGGGCTTCCCTGGTGGCGCAGTGGTTGAGAATCTGCCTGCCAATGCAGGGGACACGGGTTCGAGCCCTGGTCTGGGAGGATCCCACATGCCGCGGAGCAGCTGGGCCCGTGAGCCACAACTGCTGAGCCTGAGCGTCTGGAGCCTCTGCTCCGCAACAAGAGAGGCCGCGATGGTGAGAGGCCCGCGCACCGCGATGAAGAGTGGCCCCCACTCGCCGCAACTGGAGAAAGCCCTCACACAGAAACGAAGACCCAACACAGCCAAAAATAAACATAATAAATAAATAATAAATAAAAATTAAAAAAAAAAAATATAGTAGAAAGTTTACTTTTGAAAGATTGTACCACAAAAGAGTAAGAAAATACTAAACTGCATTTACCATGTGCTATCACTAAAACATATGAAAAACATATGCTATTTAAAATAAGAGGGAAAGAAAAAAAAAGAGAAATAAAATGGAGACAGACCAGCATGATGATAACTATACGTCATTTAGAGCTTGAAAGCTTGCCTTCAAATCCAGGTTCCACCACACCACTTATCAACTCTAGGATTTTAGTTTGTTATTTAGTTTTATTGAATCATAAGGTCCTCATAGATAACAAAGAAAAACTAAAATGATGCTAAAATTTACAAATATAGTACAAAAATGCAGAAAGAAAAGTATAGGTTAATATTTATAATACAGGTTTAAGAGTCCTAATAAAAACTACCAAGGATAAATCAATGCATGACACAGCTACAAATTTTTAGCGATTTGAAATAAAGTTATATCCTAACACCACACCATAAAAAGTAAATAAATAAATAAGGGTGGAGCCCTAAACAAATAGGACTTGGTGTCCTTACAAGAGTGTCCTTACAAGAAGAGAGACATCAGGGATGTGTGTGCACAGAGGAAAGGCCATGTGACGACCTAGCGAGAAGGTGGCCCTCTGCAAGCCAAGGGGAGAGGCCTCAGGAGAGACTAACCCTGCTGGCACCTTGAACTTCCAACCTCCAGAACTGTTGAGAAAATAAATGTGTGTTGTTTAAGCACACCCACCCACCCCCAAAAAAAGAAACTATGAAATAAATATGTTAAAATGATTCAAGAGAGAAAATAAGGTACAGAAACCACAGTGTAAGAACAGAATAGGATGAAAAATGTATAGGCAGATTATTGATTCCAGATTTGAAAACTTTTCTTGCCCAACAGACCTTAACATCAGGAGCCACAGATGGCAGAGTCAATAGGTCATTTCACAAAATTTTCTTAAACAGAAAAATTCAAAAGGTAAATGACTAACAAACAAACAAAAAACGCAATTGGGTTTTTGCTGTGTGGTTCAGACATTGTTAAACATTTTTCACCACCTAGCCATCCCTGATCCCAGAATAGAAGAAACGTTTCTGATAAGGGGTGTGTCTGTGTGTGTGTGTGTGTGTGTGTGTGTGTGTGTGTGTGTTAGGTTTTCATCAGAAATTGTTTTTATTTAACGTATATAATCTAAATCTGGAGATGTTCTGTTTTTTTAATATAGAATTTAAAAGCTCCATTCAAATAAAAAATGATATTGAAGAGCAGATTGCCAAGAGTAGCTGAGACAACTTTGACTTTGAAGGACAAAGAGGAAGGGTGAGGATTTATCCTACCAGATAATAAGGTTCTGTATAAAAGCTAAAATGGTGCATCAGTGGAAAGGAATAGAGCGCCCAGAAACGTCCCCACACACATATGAAAACTTGCTGTTACATATAAATAAGTGGAGGGTTTTTTAAATATATGTAATAGTATTGAAAGAATTGATTATTCATGTGGAAATTTCAGAAAGCTTAAACATAAAAAGTGAAATGTTAATACTTTTAGAGGAAAATGGAGATTAGATTTGCAATCTAAGTATAGGGAAGGGTTTCTTAAATAAAACAGAGTGTTTAAAAATATAAATTTTAAAATACAGTAAAATTGGACACCTGATAAAAGGTACAATACAGTCAAAAGATGTGCCACATATTAGGAGAACAAATGCAATGTTTGTAACTGACAAATTGTTAACATATAGAATATATAAAGTAGCCTTTAAAATCCTACAAATCAATAAGAAAAAGAAAATCTTACAGTAAAATAGGCTAAGGATAGAAGCAATTCTGAGGGAGTAAACCCTAGTGACCAGTTTTTGAAGAGATGCTCAATGTCTCTAGAAGAGAACTGCATATATTAAAAAAAAAAGAAAATGTCATTTCAGACCAATGAATTGTCAGAAATTAAGAAATCCAACAAGACTAGATGATAGCAAGAATATAAGGAAATAGGCATGATGAAATATTAACATCTATTAATTTGAATATTATAGTATTCTCTGTATTTTAATAGGTTTGACATATTACATTACTTATTTTATTCTAAATTAAAATATCCAGGGCATTTTAGTGACGTAGAAGTCAATGAAGAGCAGTTTGGTTGAGTGGTAAAGTTAGAAGCCATATTGGAATGGACTAGAGAATGAATGGGTGTTGGAGAAGTGAGACAGAGTTTCAAAAATAGTTTGTGTTTAAAGAGGGGAGTTGAAAGGACAGGGGGCTAAAATGAAAGGTCACAACCTAGATAAGTTGGGGGGGGATTTAACAAAAATGATACTGAAGTTTATCTAGAAGAAGAATTTCATGAGTGTAGCCAAAAAAATTTAAGGTCAAAATAATGAGGTTGATATGGCTTGACCAAATATTAAAATATATGTGTTACTGGTGTAGGAATCACCAAATCAGTGAAACATACTAGAGAGTTCAGAAAGAGATCAAATTACATATGGAAATTTGTAATATATAGCAAATGATTTTTATATTTCTTCCTTTTTTCCTTATCCGTATGTTTATATCACATAAATGTATTTTTATTCTGCTTTTTTGTATCTACTTTTCTATGAGAATAATTTTCCCAACATAGCTTTATTTAGCATAATTTTATTGACTGTATAATATCTGTCCAGAAAGTATAACATTAGCCACTTGCCTAGATGAATATTTATTCATTTAATTGCTTTTTTATTAAAACAATGCTTGATGAATATCTTCATGCATTTTTCATTTTAAACTTCTTTGATTTACATTTTCAGAAGTGAAATTATTGTATCAAAGAGTGTTAGTAATTTTTGGTTCTTGAAATATACTGCTGTATTTCCCTCTGTGAAACCATAGCTAGGGAAGCAATGAACATCATCTCCCATTTGAAAAATTATATTTCAGGTCTTTTTTTCACCCTAACCAGAATGATAGTATTGTTTATTCAGCTTTCCTCTAGGAAAGGAGTCCAGCTTCCACTCTCAGTGTTGCATGTATGTAAGTCTAATAAACCTTCAGCCAGATTGTTTTAGCTGTCTTTAGCCTACTGATTTCTTTGAAATACCACCTGTATAAATTTTAAGTGATAATGCATACCTGTTTGATCAATACAATAAGCAAAAAAAAAAACTGAGTAGAAAATAAAATAATTTCATCCTCATCATTAATCTATTAAAGAGACAAAATTACCACTCCTAGGAAACAGTACTAGTGAAGAGCAGAGACTTTTCTGGGGTCAGACAACCTGGACTTGAATCCTGGCTCTATCACTTAGAAACTGTGTGACATCGAGCAATGTGTTACACCTCTCTGCACCTCAGTTTCCTTAACTATGAGTATAAACACTATATAGGATTCTTGTGAGCGCTGAATGAATTAGTACTACACGTAAAACATTTAGAAAGATTCCTGACACGTATTAAGGGTTCAATAAATGTTGAGTTGGCACCTAACATTAACTGTAATATTTTTGTAGTCTTTGCTTTCTTGTATAGCAAAGACTAGAAAGCAGAAACCTACGTATTCTAGAATTCTTTGCATCTAAGATTCTGAATATGGGTTAGGTTCCACCAATTAAATCTATTCATGTGGAATTTTGAAGTGGAAGTGGTATGGAGGCAGTCTTCCTGCAGCTACAGCTGTGGAGATCTGGAGTACCTCTTCAGCTGTATTCCAGTGTCTAGTCACTAGCTTCGTGCAGGTGGAGAGGCCGGTGCAGTGGTAGCTTTCTGATTTGCAGCTCTAGTCGGGTATTCTTGAACTTTTGAGCTCAAGTGGAAACCTCCTGATTTCTCACCATCCTGCCTGTGGTAGAGGGAGCAGCTCCCTGGCAGGCTAGTTCTAGGGTGTTGATTTGGGCATCATCCTTAGAAGCCTAACCCAGAGCCCATGCCTTCAGCTCTTCCAGCAAAGTATTCAGTTTCCCATGTAAAACTGATTTTGCTTCAAGTCTAGAAAAGTTTCTATTTCATGCAACTGATGGTAATGGTGGTAGTAGCAGCAGCAGTAGTAGCAGTAGCAATGTAGTAGTAGTAATTGTTATTGAAACTTTTGCATTATGAATCTTTCCAAAATGGAAAAACTTTAAAAGCAGAGATGCCAGTCCTTTGTGATTGATCATGACACCTTTCCACCCTGAACGCAGACAAGCAACAGAGTCCTCAGCTCAGAACGCAAGTCAGCCACTACCATTAAACTGGAGCTAGTTCGCCAGTCTTGGTTTATGTTAGTATTTTTCCTTAGAATTTAGCTTCTCTACAGCTTCATATTATGTATTATACCTCATATATATTACTGGTTAGGGTGTATAATAACATTAGAGAGAGGCAAGGCACAGGGTGGCTAGGGGACGGATGTTCAGATCAGTGTGAAATCATTGGGACCATCCAGGAAAAAGGAAATTCTACTTCAGTTTAACAAGTATTTCCTGAGCTTCTGTTGTTATCAGTTACTAGGCACTGGGGAGATACAGATATGAATAAGATACATTCCACATTCTCAAACTGCTCGCAGAGGGAAGACAGACCTACACATAAATGAATTGTATTCTGCACTAGACTATGAGCAACTTGAGATCAGTGTCTTGTTCACTGTTGTAACTTTATCACCTACCTCAGTGCCTGGTATATAGTATGTGCTCAATAGACATTTTTTAAATAAATAAGACATTTAAAAAATAATTTCAGATCCAGTGTGGACGGAGTAGAAACAGTTAACCTGAGAAAGTTAGGTAAATCTTTTGTTGATGGTAATATCAAAAATGGTTCCATGATCAAATAAACTTGGGACTCACCACATTGTATCTCCCTCATAGAGAGACACAACACTCGTTAGCATATTACAGATTCTGATGAGTTCTGCAGTAAAGAAACAGTTTAATTTTGCCCAACCAAATATTTTCTGGATATATTTAACTACAGAACACTTTTAGCACCTCGTGTGGAACAGAGTTTGGGAAATGCTCCTCCAGTTATTTCCTAAAGCTAATCTCTAATAAAAATCCTTTTATGCTAGAACATTGTGACTTTGATAATAGCATTTAAAATCTTGGTGTCATGAGCTTGGTATTGTGAATAAATGTTTAAATAAATTACAGATAAATCTCCACAGAAAACGTATGTCTAGCAGAGCATTTCTTTAGTCTCTATGTTAGCAATATAATTATTCTAGATTATAAAAGGTGGGATACTCTGAAGAACAAAGCATTTTAAACAGTCCAGTTTTTCTTTTTATTGAAAAAAATTTATTTATAGCTTTAAAAATGCAAATGTGTTGTTTAAAAAGTTTTCTTTTTACTTAGTTATTTAGCCTATTTCTTTATTACGCTAAATTTCTCTGTCAACTTTCTACTTCTTATAACTAAGAGGTCTAATACACCTCTTATAACTAAGACATTTGTAGTATTTTTTAAATGGTGGCTGTTAAAATTTCAGATGGAATATTTTTTATCTAAATTGGCCCTATATTAAATCCTTTTATTTTTGTGGTATGTTGCTAAACAAGATCTTCACATTAAATAAGATTTTGAATTTTATTGTGAATTTTAAGTCCACTTTCGGGGAAGAAAATCGGTCAATTCTAATGTAGATAAAATAGGCTTTAAAAATATTGCTTAATACTGAGAATTTTTATGTTATGTATTAACTTTCCCTTATATATTCATGTGTTATTAGCTTTAGTAAATTGTTTTGCTTCTGAAACATACCTAAGATGACTAAAAATAACATCACAAAACATGTTTGTTATATTCTTAATTGTTTTGACCATAGAATTAATTTTAAAGTCAAAAGGGGCATTGCTTTTTCATCATTTCCAGTTCAGAATATTCAGCATGTCACAGATGTTCATGAATAATGTCCATTTAAAACTGTTGGCAAAGAGTGCTGGTGAGTTGGCTAGATGAATTAAATGTTGGGGGGATCTGACAGGCAGCACGCTGCTTTGTGATCATTCCAAAGTTCTAATAATCTCCCTCACCTTCTCTGCCTGCCACTAATGAAAGAGAATAGGTGATTGCACCTCCGGCTATGTTCTGCGCCTAATGACTCCTCCAAAGGCAGATTTATGAAGAAAAAATTAACTTTGAATGAGGATTGAATTGGTCCTGACAGTCTGATAGACTGTGACACAGATTCTGTGGCAAAACAGACGTAGCCCTAATTGATTATCAATATTTTAAGCAAAGTGATGAAAATAAGCATTAAGTGATGAGAAAGGCAGTCTTAATACAGTAGGCAGTAACCAGGACATAAGAGAGTCTTTGGGGAGGTTTACCCTGATTGCTATTACTGAATTTTATCTGTCAATTTTTACCTTTGCTTCCCAGCAGCCATTGTCCCTCCTTGGTGTACTTTTTTTTTCCTTAAAGATCTATGACTAGAATGTTAATCTTTCTGATAACACTGACAAAGCTATCTGCAGTCTCTTCCTCTAGAGAAGTTTGTTTAATATTTAACTCATTTTGAATTGAGATTAGCTTTCATAGTTTTGCAGAACTGAGGCTTTTTGTGATGATTTTAGATTAACACAGTTTTTTCACATACTGTTTCTAGATTTGTTGTTATTATCCATAAAATATATACTAGCCTAAAATATTGCATATCACATATTACATAATATCAGGCATTATATCCTTTACATTATTTGTAGCAGTGACTTCAGCCTTAACCTTAAGAATAAGGTAAAAACATTTTCCTAGAAATAATACACAAACACACACACAGAGTGAGAGAGTCTGGATATATACACTATGGTTACTTACAAAATATATTTTCAAACTAACAACAAAAGATCCAACCTGGATAATTATGTGTCCATATAGTGTTTCACAAATTAATAACCTTTGAAATTATTATATACTCATTCTTATAGGTTATATTTAGTCCTCTATATTAGAAGCAAAGAAAAAAAGATCACATAATAAAATCTGTGCCAGTTTAATTCAGTATTAAAATCGATGAGCCAAGAAATAGCATATGATATATATAATGATATGTTTGTTTACTATTAAATAGGCTTTAGATAAATTAGCATATTTAACACAGGAACTATACATATTTTTCCCTGTGTTAAAATACCCTCTTAATTATTAGTCATCAGTATTCATATTGTTTTGTGAAATTAATTTCAACTGGAAATTGTGTAATTTTTGAAAACTTTATACAAGAGTCTCCAAGTTAACTCTGGGCAAAGTTTAAAGGGGATATTTTAATGTTTTCCAAAGTCTCTCAAGTAACTTATTTTAGACAAAATGAAGGTAAAACAGAGATGCTACAGTGCAGTGCTTCACAGTCTTTCTCTCATGCCATGACATGCAGAAGAATTATATTTTGTTGACACACTAGGTTGAACACTTTTGTCCAGAGGCTATTGGCTCTGGAACTCCAGCCACCTCAGACCCTGCCCTGAGGGCTAAGAGGATCAGTATTTTAGCACACCTATAACTTATTTGTGGCTCAATAATTGAGAAGCTCTGAATGTATCACAGTTATAGCACTACAATTATGAAACCTAGATTGAATAGTAACAGTTTGAAATTTAAATTTATCTAAAATCCATTGAAATAATTAAAAGATATTCTAAAAATTACTCTGTCCTAAAAGAGAACAAATATATCTCTAGATATAGTTTTTGCTAGATGGATTAATGATCTTAATCATATTTTTTGCTTATTGTTGGCTCTAATATCTGTTAAGATTAACTATTCAGAATTTGATTTTTGGTTTGATCCCATTAAAGCAAAATATACATTTAAACTTTATTCTTAGAAAAATGTTAAATAATGTTATCTCTTAGCTGAATATATTGTCACTCATTTTTAGAGTGTCTAGAATGATTTTTTTGAAACTCCATAGGACCTTAAAACTAGTCAAATCTAACTCTGTCAGCCGACTGGTAAACTGCAGCCCAGGTCACAAATTAGATCATTGCTAACCTAGAACTAGGATCCAGTTCTCCTGATTCCTAGACTGTTCCCTTTTAACTCTACTCTAGAATGCTTAAAAATCTCAATATGAGAACTTCTAAAATGTTGTATATTATAAAATTATGTATTGTGCTTTCACAGCTATAATTTGCTAGCAGTTTTCACTTCTAAGCTAGATAATAGTTTCAGCTAGGGTTTTAATAAAGTAGTGCCACTTTATTTCCCTGAAAGCCTGACACTGTTTTCAGTGTTCAAAATAGCCAGTAGAAAAATAAAACCATATTCACCGTGCTAAAGTTTCCTTTATGATAAAAATTATTTTATTATTATAAAGGAATTCAATTCTAGTACAGATAAGAAATATAATATAGTTTAGGTAAGAATTCTACAAACACTGATGTTGAATACTTTGTCCTCCTGTCATTCCGTTTAACATTCCAACAGACTGTAGGAGAAGCAGAAAGATAAATTATTCTTGTTGCGCCACCTAGCGACATTTAGGTGCTGTATGTTTACTACAGTATATTTAATCCGTGGTAGGCTGTAACCTCAGCTCTAGTTTGTTATGCATATATTTTGCCGATAAGAAATTCACAAAGGAGAAAAATCCAATAATATAAGTCCACACAGATTCATTTATTCATCATATTTTGTTTTACAAATTTTCAAGACAAATATTATTAGTAAAACATAAATACTTCTGTTCACTTAATCTCTGAAAGCACTGCCTTCAACAAAATACAATAAATGGGTAAAGTTTTTAAAATTATGCTCTTCTAGGTGTAAACTTAGTAAAAGGTGATAGTATGTTCTACAGAAAAGTTCAAGGTATTGAAAATAGTATGAAATCAGAATGAAGATTTTGTATAAAACACTTTAAATGTCTCAAACTTTTTACCCTTTTATGATAAAATATACTGATGTTTGTCTTTAATGAGGGTATACTTTATCATAACTCAAAAATATTTGGAAAATAATTTGTGGCAGTCATATGTACTTGAAACGAAAATGGTATTGTTATATATAAAAATGCTGGGTCTACTGATTTGTAATGTGAAATAATACCATGTTAAACTATCTGTTTTTAAATTTGTGTTTCAAGTATATGAAGTGAATATGTATACATATATATATATATATATATATATATAAACATATTCTCTTTTCAGTTTAAATAGACCCATTTTATATTCTATACAATTTCTCTGAAATATCAAAGAAACCACATTACATATACTTAAAGCATATTTCTTTAAATGATATTTTGTGACAAAGAGGATTTACTTACTGAAAACTTGTAAATATATTAAAATGTATAAATTACATCATAAACATACATCATAAACATTTTCAGGTGAATTAACTGAGGCATGGAGAAGTTAAGATGCTTGTCTTGGTCTTCTAGCTAGTAACTGGTTAGAGCCAGGATTCGAACTCAGACAGTCTGGCTTTAGAATCCATTCCTTTACCCCTCTGCTACAATACCTCTCAGTAATTCATTATGTCCTGATTTTAGCCATTTCATTAACAGATAATGGTGTAGAAGATATCATATTCTCACAAATGTCTTTCAGTCCTTTTGTTTTATATATCTAAAAGCTTTTGATTGGGGATCCGATGCAATATATTATTATACCATATTCTTAGGGTAGTGTGTTATATGTAACCAGACATCAGTATAAATAAGTGCTATTTTGCTATTTTGAAGCTAAAAATGCTTTTAGCTATTATAAATAGCTCATTTTCTTACCAGTGTTTACTTTTTTGAAAAATTGAAAATGGTGTGATAAAAGTTTGATTTAGTAAACATTCATTGGCACTGAACTGAGTTTTGACGATGCAAAGGTGAATAAGAAACAAATATAGTAAACACATGATTACAGTATAATGTGATTAGTGCCAAAATAGAGGTACTACCAGAGCAACTAACTGTCTCTAGAGTTAGGAAAAGATTCTCATAAAATGTAGCATTTAAAAAGTGAGTAAGACCTTCCAAACCTAGGGTACCAAAAAAAGAAAAAAGAAAAAAAAAAAGCACAGAATTGTGAAAGAGTGTGGTATATTTACCAAATTGAATAAGTTCTTAGTGTTTGGAGAATAAAGCATATGGGATGTAGTGGTGGCTGACTGGGAAATAAAGGCTGGGACCACTTAGTGAAGGATTCTGTAGGTCATGCTAAGGAAAATGAGGTTTTCTGACCATTTTTTGAGAGCACTTTCTTGGGAAGATGATGGTTTCCACTGAGCCTACATTGCAAAAGTAATACTTTTCTACTTCAGATCCCCTCAGAAAAGTAGTCTGAATGTCTTTGCTTGGCTTCCAGTCTTCAAGGGCTCTTTAGACAAGGAGAAGGAACTGGTCCAGGAGTGCCTTCACTAAACAAACCAAAATTATTCAAGACAAGTTTTAACCATTATGCTGTTCTCTATAAATCTCTCAATTTCTGTGCTTCTCTAAATCAGGGATATGAGGTAGATTTTCATCTCTTGGCTTCTTGGCAATCTTCATTGAGTCATATGTTTATTGAGCATCTACTAGATAGCAGTATGTTGAGTGCTGTGGTTTAAGTGATGAGCTAGAGAAGCAAAGTCCCTTCAAAATATTTTAGAAGATCTATAATTCTATAAATGACAGAATAAAAAGAGAAAATTCCCCCAACATCTTGTTCTAAAAAGAAGAGAAAGGTTGATAATATTATCTATATCTTGCTATTGGGATTTCTCAGGCAATTCTTCAAATTTACTTAATAGGACAGTAGTTTAATTGGCATAAGAATGTGGCTTCTTGAATCCTTATTCAGCATACCCTTCACTGGGTAAAAATATTTTTTCCTTTTATAGATCATTTTGATTTGTTTGATTCCTATGTTTACTTCATTAAACTGTTAAGCCCCTTCTTCAGAGTACACTGTATTAGTGGTTTGCATCAGATGATTGCATCTGGTTTGTGTACATCTGATAACATAGTCTCAAAATATATAAAGCAAATATTGACACAATTGCAAGGATAAACTTTGAATCCTGCCATCATGATAGGAGATATATTTAACAAAACAACAACAAGCTAATAGATTTGATTGCTCTGATAAACACGTATGAGACCCTGAATTCAAGAGTTAGGGAATACATATTCTTTTCAAATGCTGATTAAACATTTACAAAATTGACCATATGTTAGTTAAGAAAATAAACATAAACATATATCAAAAATTATCATATACATTAGTCTTTCATGAGACATTAGTCTTTCATGAGAATGAAATTAAATTAGACCTGAGTATAAATAACATCAAATAGCTTGCCATTTTAAAAACATCATTCTAAGTAACTCTTGAGTCCACCAAAAAAAAAAAAAAAAAATCACATTGGGATAAAATAAATTTAGAATTCTATATTTCTTTCTTTTTTTTTTTTTAAATTTATTTATTTTTGGCTGCTTTGGTTCTTCGTTGCGGAGCGCGGGCTTCTCACTGCGGTGGCTTCTCCCGTTGCGGAGCTGGGGCTCCAGGCACATGGGCTTCAGTAGTTGCAGCACGCGGGCTCAGTAGTTGTGGCTCGCGGGCTCTAGAGCGCAGGGTCAGCCGTTGTGGTGCGCGGGCTGAGTTGCTCCGCGGCACGTGGGATCCTCCCGGACCAGGGCTCGAACCCGTGTCCCCTGCATTGGCAGGCAGACTCTCAACCACTGTGCCACCAGGGAAGACCTAAAATTCTGTATTTCTAAATAAAAATTATGTTTTGTTTTGTTTTTTTTAATGCAAAAATCTCAGCCCACCTCGGGCCAGGAATCTGTTTTAACAACTTTCCATGTGATGCTGATACATGCTAAAGTTTCCCACTACCTTAAATAAAATTATAATAACTTAATGCCTACTTGAAAATATCTAGCAACAAAATAGAGGTTGTTAAATATTGATAATGACTAAAACTGAGACTAGAAAGTCACTAGTAGTGTCTCTTTTTAAATGCAGCATTCCAGTTTTGGAGGACAAATTCTCACCATCATATCCTGATAACATGGCTATAACATGGTTACAAGATCTTCACTATAAAATTTTCTTTGATTCTGCTTTTACATTGTAATATTGTTGAAAGTATTTCTCTTGTTTCGACAGTGCCATATAGAATTGAAATAAGAGAAAATTTTCAAGAGTACTATATTTCCATTTTCCTGAATATATGAATTTCTTCTGTTTGATATATGTATTTTATTTTATTGCCTATAAAAACATATAATGTCTTTTATCCTCAAAACAATGTAAAGAATGCTGAAGGCCTTTATGTTTTTATATGTAGTATGCTTTATTAATGAAGTACATGGACTTGCTAGTAGAAATTTGCCTACAATAGAAAGAAATGCTTTTGAAGTTTCTTACATAGATCTTAAATTTCTTATATATTTTTTACATTTCTTATTCATTTCTAATCAGGAAAATTCTGGCTTATTATTTCTGTGATCTTTAACTCCTTTGTATTCACTTGTTTCTGTTTGGGACTGAATTCAGTTGCCTGAATATTGGTATAGATCATGACTGTGATTTTTAGGGATACTGATTTTCTTTCCTTATTTCTTCTACCTTAAACTGTACTGCTGTTGTTTAATTCACCTATCACATGAGAGAAAAGAACATGCCTCTTCATTAATAGGCAGTAAAGGTCATACATTGGTCCAGTTTACAGTTCACCCTGGAGAGTAAACGCAACAGTTTCATTATGTGCCTAATTTTCACAGATCTGGGGAGTAGTAATCTCAGAGATCATTCCAAAACCATGTCACGCCTCCAGGGTGCTTCAGTTTGTCATCCAACAAAGACTGCTTTATTAATTTTGAATTGAATTTGTGGTATTCTTTAGCATTATAGGGGCATCCCAATTAGTAGGGCAATCATACAACCCCCTCTATCAGAATGTGGTATATAAAAGTGCATTTAAAACATACTTTTAGCAGGATTAAATCAGGACATGGCATAAAACTCCTTTGGGGAAAATTTGTGGACTCAGCAGTGGAAGTCTGCATTTTATCAGAGGTGTTAGCATTTTTAGTATAGAGATGTATGTATTAAAGCACTGAAATCCAGCTATTGGCCTCAGACTTAAATGATGAGTCTCTCAAGTTGAGGCAACCAGAATCATGGCATGCACTTAAATACTGAGCATTTCATATTCCTGAAAGAAAACAGTCAACTTCAAAATATTTATTAATAGCACAGCAATTTCACCCTAAATTATTTGCTTTCATACTTACTTTTCAATGCCATTTCTTTCACGACCTTTCTAACTTAATAATTTAACTAAAAAAGAACAAATTAACTATCCTCATTAAGAAGCATTAGTAGGATTAGATTTGTTTTATACAAGTTGTTTCCATACTGTTTTTACAAAGTCATTATAGTGTAATGTAAAAAAGAGCAGACAGACCTGTTATAATTGTTGACTTACCTATTTACTAGGTACGTAACCTTGAGCAAATTACTAAGCCTCTTTGAAACTTTTTGAGAATTCTATGGAATAGCTCTATCTTAAAATACTTAGCACAATGACTGACATAATGGGCCTGCCTAAGTTTTTGTTTCCCCTTAGGAATTGAAGCCATGAAAACGAATGATATACATTAAAATATATAATTCTATTTTTAAAAAAAGAAACACCCGTTGTAATGTAAGAGAAAAGTAAAAGTTAGGAAAAGACATAATGGCATAATTTTTTTGATATGGAAAACTATTGCGTCTCATCGTTGATTTCTGACATGTATAGTTAAGCATTGCCATTTCTGGACTGTGGTCCTTATTTTTAAAAGGATTGCTTACTTTTAGTTACTCTTTAAAAATATGCATTGATAGTGTATCTGAAGTTACTGAAAAGAATAAGCATTACAAATCACTTAGCGAGTCTTGGATATGATTCCTCTCAAAGGGAATAATTCTGCAGCTCCTAACCCCAGAGTTTTTCTGAAATGCTGAAACATCTTTCTTGGAATGGGGGTTATAATGGTGGCCAACTAACTTCAAACTGACATCCAGTTGATGGATGTGCTGTAAGTCAAAGGAACACAGAATGATGAAGTTATTTTTATTTTCCATATCAGC
This sequence comes from Balaenoptera physalus, assembly GCF_965194825.1. Classification (NCBI taxonomy): domain Eukaryota; kingdom Metazoa; phylum Chordata; class Mammalia; order Artiodactyla; family Balaenopteridae; genus Balaenoptera; species Balaenoptera physalus. The sequence goes on from NC_138891.1 coordinate 39,739,355, forward strand.
ATTCTGTAAAAAAGAAAAAAAAAATCCAGCACTGCTTTTCCTTGACAGACTAGACATCACAGGAGTTCTGTATCCCCATCTTGTTATTATTGGATTGTTTTCAGTTTTTAAAAACTTGTTCTTAGATTTTAGTAAATGACATTCTAACTACTGTGGCTAAGCAGTTTATTCAGGTTACAGAATGGGAAGTTGGGTAAGCATCAGGCATCAACACAACTGGAGAAGAGAAATATAAGCATGGGCAGAAGGCTATAGGATTTTACACATTACAAAACAAAACCCAAAAAAACTATTAGCGCTCTTCGTTTTCATCTTAAATTGTAAGTAGATCTATTTGATTCCTTCCTTGCCATTGGAATGCTCATGGATTCCAGCAGGAGTGTTGAGAAGAAAAATGCCTATTCAAGTGAAGATCATTAGGATATTCGCACAGCTGCACTAGACCAGCACATCTGTTGAGCATACTCAGTCTGTCGCTCACCAGTGAAATTGATCATCAAAGCTTTTCTAATAAATGACATAGAAAAATTTCCAACAGAATAAAAAGAAAGGGCACATAAAGTAGACGCTTGCAAGTATGGGTGGTAATCTTTAAGCCCACTTGGGGGTATAAGAATTAAGAGAAAATCCAGAAGATATGACATAGGTTAAAATAGTGAAAGAAAAAGCTTTTACTTTGGGAACTATTACAAAGTATACAAAAGGGAATTTTATATAAAAGCAAACAAACCCAAATCATTCAATATGTTCCAAATATTTATACTCCCACACTGGTGCTAAAAAAGTAGAAAAGGATTAGAAGATGCTGTATCATTTTTTAGTTTTTCATTTGTCATTTTCATTGAATCCATATTTTTTTACCATCACCACCATTTATTACTGTTTTAACAATTTGCAGAAGTAAATGTTAATGATCTTTTGAGTTATATATAACTTAAAGCATGAGATTCTACAGAATCATTTCTAGACTTCAGGATAATTATGCTTTAGAAGTAATAGTCCCTGTCTCCAAATATTCAAATGGGAGGTTTTTTTAAAAAAAAGAAAAAGAAAATAATTTTATATGATGAAATACTTTTATACCTCAAAATCTGAGTTAGGGAAAAATTAAAATAAGTTGGTGGAAGCATTAGACTAGATTAGCATTTCCCAAAGTATATTCTTTGTTTATTTATATTGCAGGAAAAGAATCATTCTTTGGTAAAAAACTAAGTTGGGGAAACACAGGCTAAACTAAGTTGGGGAAACACAGGCTAAACTAAGTTAAACAGGTTTTTCTACCTATAGAATATCTCTTAGCTTTAAATTTGTTGATGAGCATTGTAGCTTTCCAGGAGGGAAGATTCAGTAGTGTGTTACCCAGTCTAATTCCACTGTGGAACCTTGTTTAAATGAAGAATCATGAGAAATTAGTATTCTATGGAACATGCTATGTGTAATCTCAAAGATTCCTTCTAGCTCCAGACATTTATGATTTGCTGAGAATTTGCACTGCATATGATTTTTACTGTAACTTCATTCTTGCCTTGTCATTTTGAATTGATAAGGTCTCCCTGGCAGTAGGCAGCACCCTTTAGGGATATAGCACTGTCCCTGGTTAAATGTCCTTTGGAGCCTGTGACAGCATACCTCCTGGCTTTCTACTACTGTTTATTCCAAGGCCCTTCTGGACTGGATTGTAACCGTAAAATAAAACATAAAATATAATTGAGCTGGTTCATTTAGACTTCATGAACCAAATGATTGTGCTGTCCTCCTAATACTTATCCTACAATGGGCAGCCCAAGTATCACCTCTTCCTAGAAGTCTTCCCTGACCATATTCTCTTTCTTCATTACTTCCAAAGTACCTGTATACAGGTGTGTGCTTGGTTTTACGTTTCCCTGTCTTGTCTTTAAACTTCTTCATCTCTCAATCCTTAGCATGTAGCTTGGCGATTAGGGTACAGTATTCTGCTGGAGAATTTTCTCTGTCATCTGTTTTATCTGGTTTGTAAATCTGTTTTGGATGGACACTCGAAGGAACTAATGAAAAAAAACCTGCTTGTAAGGTGATCTAGCAAAAATTAATATTTTTAAAGCATTTACTGTTGATGAATGATGGCTTTTTTTTTTTTTTTTTTGCAGTAGCTATGCAATCATTTCAGTTTCATGTTTGTGAAATAGTTTTTCAGTTGTCGTTACTGTTGAACCTGATGCTGTTTGAGGCAGATTCAGAATAATCATTTCAAATACAAGACATGACTGAACATTTTTACGTGTACACTTGTTTTTTTTAATTGTTTTCCTTCACCGGGCAAGACAGTTTATGTCTGTCAATGCGTGTATTTGTTTTGTGTGCATTTGTATTGATATGTTCTCCTCTATGCTCTGTGTGCAAAAGAGGCAGAGGCACTGGGGAAGCTAATATTATAGCTATAGCTATATAAGCTTTAAATATGCAGAAGGAGCAGCTATGTCCATGAGCAATTTTTTTTTTAATAAATTTATTTATTTATTTATTTATTTATGGCTGTGTTAGGTCTTCGTTTCTGTGCAAGGACTTTCTCTAGTTGTGGTGAGCGGGGGCCACTCTTCATCGCGGTGCACGGGCCTCTCACTATCGCGGCCTCTCTTGTTGCGGAGCACAGGCTCCAGGTGCGCAGGCTCAGTAATTGTGGCTCATGGGCCCAGTTGATCCGCGGCATGTGGGATCTTCCCAGACCAGAGCTCGAACCCGTGTCCCATGCATTGGCAGGCAGATTCTCAACCACTGCGCCACCAGGGAAGCCCCCTCCATGAGCAATTTTGTCAATGAATTTGATTGTGTTAGCTAGTGAGTTCTTAGGTTGTCTACTGTGTTGAGGTCTAGGTAAGTACAAGAACTATAGGTAAAACCCAGCAAAAACATCTGAGAGAAAGCCTTCAAGATCACAGCCTATTAGGATTCTTTTAACATTACATTTTTATATTAATTATAATTTTATTCTTTCTGAAAGTCATTCTTGTTTCTTATCTAATACAAGTCTAGTATTGTCTAAATGTTTTTTTTTTCCCTCTGTTGTCATCTTTAAGTTCATATCTAGACTTCTAGAAACCTCTGGGGGTTGCTGTTTTCAAATAAGTAAAGAAAAATAAGGCCTTTGCAATTCTGATGTTCCTAGTAATTTCATTTCCTTGGATTCAAAATTTTCGTCCTTTTTTCAACCAAGTTGTTAGATCTATAATGATTTACTTAAAGGCATATATGCCACCGTTGATTCAAAATTAATATAATTTGTCACATATTTTTATAAATTTCTTCCCATAAAACAAACCACCACCTTTATTTATTTATTTATTAATTAACATTTTTATTGGAGTATAATTGATTTATAATGGTGTGTTAGTTTCTGCTTTATAACAAAGTGAATCAGTTATACATATACATATATCCCCATATCTCTTCCCTCTTGCATCTCCTTCCCTCCCACCCTCCATATCCCACCCTTCTAGTTGGTCACAAAGCACCGAGCTGATCTCCCTGTGCTATGAGGCTGCTTCCCACTAGCTATCTATTTTACATTTGGTAGTGTATATATGTCCATATATACACTACCACTATCACACTTTGTCCCAGCTTACCCTTCCCCCTCCCCGTGTCCTCAAATCCATTCTCTAGTAGGTCTGCGTCTTTATTACCATCTTGCCCCTAGGTTCTTCATGACCATTTTTTTTTTTTTTAGATTCCATAAATATGTGTTAGGATATGGTATTTGTTTTTCGCTTTCTGACTTACTTCACTCTGTATGACAGACTCTAGGTCCATCCACGTCACTACAAATAACTCAATTTCGTTTCTTTTTATGGCTGAGTAATATTCCATTGTATATATGTGCCACATCTTCTTTATCCATTCATCTGTCGATGGACACTTTGGTTGCTTCCATGTCCTGGCTATTGTAAATAGAGCTGCAATGAACATTGTGGTACATGACTCTTTTTGAATTATGGTTTTCTCAGGGTATATGCCCAGTAGTGGGATTGCTGGGTCGTATGGTAGTTCTATTTGTAGTTTTTTAAGGAACCTCCGTACTGTTCTCCATAGTGGCTGTATCAATTTACATTCCCACCAACAGTGTATGAGGGTTTCCTTTTCTCCACACCCTTTCCAGCATTTATTGTTTGTAAATTTTTTGATGATGGCCATTCTGACTGGTGTGAGGTGATATCTCGTTGTAGTTTTGATTTGCATTTCTCTAATGATTAGTGATGTTGAGCATCCTTCATGTGTTTGTTGGCAATCTGTATATCTTCTTTGGAGAAATGTCTATTTAGGTCTTCTGCCCATTTTTGGATTGGGTTGTTTGTTTTTTTGATATTGAGCTGCATGAGCTGCTTGTAAATTTTGGAGATTAATCCTTTGTCAATTGCTTCATTTGCAAATATTTTCTCCCATTCTGAGGGTTGTCTTTTCATCTTGTTTATGGTTTCCTCTGCTGTACAAAAGCTTTTAAGTTTCATTAGGTCCCATTTGTTTATTTTTGTTTTTATTTCCATTTCTCTAGGAGGTGGGTCAAAAAAGATCTTGCTGTGATGTATGTCATAGAGTGTTCTGCCTATGTTTTCCTCTGAGAGTTTTATAGTGTCTGGCCTTACATTTAGGTCTTTAATCCATTTTGAGTTTATTTCTGTGTATGGTATTAGGGAGTGTTCTAATTTCATTCTTTTACATGTAGCTGTCCAGTTTTCCCAGCACCACTTATTGAAGAGGCTGTCTTTTCTCCATTGTATATTCTTGCCTCCTTTATCAAAGATAAGGTGACCATATGTGGGTGGGTTTATCTCTGGGCTTTCTATCCTGTTCTATTGATCTGTATTTCTGTTTTTGTGCCAGTACCATACTGTCTTGATTACTGTAGCTTTGTAGTAGAGTCTGAAGTCAGGGAGCCTGATTCCTCCAGTTCTGTTTTTATTTCTCAAGATTGCTTTGGCTATTCAGGGTCTTTTGTGTTTCCATACAAATTGTGAAACTTTTTGTTCTAGTTCTGTGAAAAATGCCATTGGTAGTTTGATAAGGATTGCATTGAATTTGTAGATTGCTTTGGGTAGTATAGTCATTTTCACAATGTTGATTCTTCCAATCCAAGAACATGTTATATCTCTCCATCTGTTTGTATCATCTTTAATTTCTTTTATCAGTGTCTTATAGTTTTCTGCATACAGGTCTTTTGTCTCCTTTGGTAGGTTTGGTTTATTCCTAGGTATTTTATTCTTTTTGTTGCAATGGTAAATAGGAGTGTTTCCTTAATTTCTCTTTCAGATTTTTCATCATTAGTGTATAGGAATGCAAGAGATTTCTGTGCATTAATTTTGTATCCTGCTACTTTACCAAATTCATTGATTAGCTCTAGTAGTTTTCTGGTAGCATCTTTAGGATTCTCTATGCATAGTATCATGTCATCTGCAAACAGTGTTCACATGTGATTTTGAATAAAGTATATTTAGATAAAAGTTTCTCTATAAATAGTAACTTATGCATAGAAGCAGTTCATTATTCTCTAATTTTGGTTACTGTTTGCTTCCAAGTGAGCGAATAGGTAAGAAATAGGCTTTAAAAAAAGCATTAAACTAGAATTCACAGGCTCTGAATCTTAGTCATTCTGACCTTTTGCTAATTATTTAACTTTCTTGGGCCCTTTATTTCTTCATCAGTAAAATATGCAGAGTAATAACTTACCTAGATAAAATACCCTTACTTAGAGTTTTTTGGGAAATGACTCTTCATTGTTTGTTTATATCATATCTCTTTTACTCACATTTTGTTTTAAAGCCTATGACAACGTTTGAACTGAATAAACATGTGCCATGTAAATGGTAAATGTAGTGGAAATAAAAAAATATTAGAAAAATTTCTCAAATGTATATTTATAACTAATCCAGTAAAGTCCATATACATGTGAAGGATGGGGTGGACAATGCTAGATATACTAGTATCCTGATTATAAATCATCCTGTTTTACAATCATTGCTTATGATATTTTGACATGGCAGTGCCTATGAAATACCCTAGTGTCTTGGTCATTTTCTTAGTGTTAGTGTGAAAAACACTAAGAATTATATTAAACTGAAAGAAGCCGAGATATACATTTTTCTAGATGTTTTTATTTGCAGTTCATTAGAACATTTCTCTCTGGGTTCCAAAACTGATATTAGAGCATCACAAAACTTCAATGTCTTGAGAGAATAATTTTCTTAAGTTTGTAGATGGAGTATTAGGGTACATATATATTTTTAAATAAGGGTAATATAATAAAGAGCACACCTGTTGGATTTGGGTAGAAACCCTGCTCTGCCACGTTCTAGCTTAGGCAAGTAAATTAAGTGTTTTCCATGCCTACTTCCTGTCCTCTTTCTATTCATTTACATATATATTCACGTACTTTGTTTTGTTCAGTAAATGGGATCATGCTATATATTGCTATTCAACCTGCTTTTTTATTCTTAATATTTGTGTTGAAGATCTTTCCATATCATCAATACATACAAGTCTATCTCAGTATCTTCTTAGATGGATGTTGGAACATACAGATCTTCTGTGCTTCTACCTCTATGACCTTGAAAAAGTTACTTTACTTCTCTGTGCTTCAGTTTCCTCCTCTGTAAAATGGCGATAGAGCCAATATGAGAATAAGTGGTATACACACATGCATACAAACACAAAGGCACATAGTAAGCCTTCAATAAATGTTAACTTTGATGATGATGATGATGTCATATCTTCATTTTCCTCTTATATGTAAATCTCTTTGTTCTTTTCCACTTCATTCAGGGAAGATTCCTCATTCGACCTTATAATACGCTCATTTAATCTTCAGCTATATTCATCCTGCTCTTCAGCTCATGTATGGAGTTTTATGTTGATCATCAAAGTTTAATTTCCAAGATGCAATTAATATCTTCTCAAATCACTTTAAGGGTATTATATACACTGTTTGCCTTATTAACTCTCATTCCTCTGTTTAGTTGTTGTAAAGTGTAATTGTTGTTTACGTTGTTTTGTTCGTTTTTTCTAAAGGGATTGGTTTTCCTTGAATGTCTGGTAGTTCTAGGTTGGTCATTCATCTTTATATTTGACAATCCCTGTAATCCTGCCATTTCCGCTCATTACACCCAGTCTCCGTTGATTGTATCAGGGGACAAGATGTGTTGTTGGTAAGGACACATTAGTAACTTGTCATCCCTTTTGGGGGTTAGTAATTATCAGCCCTTGCTTCACTGGGCCTAACACCTTCTACACTCACTGCTTTAACCTGTGGTCAAACACTGCCTATACCCATTCTTACCGTATACAGGAAGGTGCCATTGTTCAGCTACTCCGGTCATAATTTCCCATTTGACATTTGCCGTAGGCCTACCTTCTTCTTGGTCTCCACTGACTCTAAAATAAAAGCATCCCTGGACCTTCTCCAATGTCTGTATAGTCTTCTGAATATGATTGGGCTGTGATTTCCTCTAATCATTTCTCCATAGATCTGATCCCATCTGCTTTCTGTTTTCTAAGAATTCCTCAACATTTCTGGTCTGTTCATCGTGGTGCAGTGTCAGAAAATGGACTACCTATAGAAAAAAACTTCTGAATGAGGGTTGTTAAACCCTTATAAAAAATTTTTCTCTGGGAATATTAATACAGTCCTTTTGAAAGTAGGAGATGAGTTGAATACCTTGTCAGTCTTTTCATATTCTTGATTCAGTTGATTTCCTCTCATAAGATAGGCAAGGTGCACAAACTGCTATAACAAACAACCCCCAAATTTCAATGCCTTAAAACAAACTACTGTGTATAAAATAGATAAACAACAAGGATATACTGTATTGCAGAGGGAATTATACTCATTATCTTGTAATAACCTATAAAGGAGTATAACCTGCAAAAATACTGAATCATTATGCTGTACACCTGAAACTAACACAATATTGTAAATCAGCCATACTTCAATGAGTAATATATATGCACATATATATTACATATACATATATATTTGTTTTGTGCTTATATCACAGTGTAATGCAAGTCATTAGGAAAGCACTACTCCTTGCAGAAATTTGGTGACCCAGATTTCTTTTATCTTGTGGTTGGCCTTCCATGAGTCCTCTGTTCAGCCAATGGATAGGGCAAGAGAATGAGGATGTATGGGAGTTTTTTATAGGCCAAGTATGGAAACATGATACACTTATATTCACACTTCATTGGTTGAATACAAGTGTATTCTTCAAGAAAGACTAGAAAATATAGTCTGCCTAAAGACTCATGAAGAAGGGAATGCTTAACAATTTCTGTCACACTTACTATGTGCCCTGCACTCAAGTAGATGCATATTTTCTCTACTGAAGGAATAAAGTATTGTTCATTCCATAAGGAAGGCACTGAAGTGCCTAAGAAGAAAGCGGGGAGCAGTCAGATCCATTTGAAGACAAGGGGTGTTTATCAGGGAAGGTTTCACAGAAGAGGGTGTTGAACTAAAAATTTCTGATAAGGTTTTCTCAGTGAGACAATGAGGTGAGCACTCCAGCAAGAACAAAGGCATGGCAATACAGACAGAAGGCAGTGTGGCCCCACAAGGCCATGCATCCTTGAAGTGATGAAGGAGAATTGATAAATAACGGACTTCCCTGGCGGTCCAGTGGTTGACTCCGCACTTCCACTGCAGGGGGTGTGAGTTCAATCCTGGTGG
>NC_138891.1:44677356-44948304 GCF_965194825.1 Balaenoptera physalus
ATGTATTCCTAACACTATATTATTTAATACTTTAGAACATTATGTATAAATATATATACCTTATATAAGAAACATAATACTGTACACTTTATTCTTTGATTTGCATTTTCAATCAGTATAGTGTTTCTATATTTTAACAGCTTTAATGAAGCATAACTGATATGCAAAGAATTCTGTGTATTTAGTGTGTACAATTTATTCAGTTTGGACATAGACAAACACCACAATCAACATAATAGACATATCCAACACCTCCCAGAATTTCCTTGCGCCCCATGATGGTTTTTGTTTTTGCTTTGTTTTGTGTGTGTGACTGTTTTTTTTTTGTTTTTTTGTTTTTGGTGTTAAGAACCCTTAACATGAGATCTACCCTCTTAACAAATTTTGAAGTACACTACAGCATATTGTTAACTAGAGTCACTATGTTGTACTGCAGAACTCTAGGATGCATTTATCTAGCATAACTGAAACCTTATAGCCATTGAATAACAGCTCCCCATTTCCCCTCAAGAGCCTCTGGCAATCTCTTTGTATTCTCTGTTTCTATGAATTAAACTATTTTAGATATTTCACATAAGTAGACTCATGCAATATTTGTCCTTCTCTGACTGGTTCCAGGTTCATCCATGTTGCAAATTGAAGGATTTTCTTCTTTTTCAGGGATGAATAATATTCTATCGTATGTATAAATCATATTTTGTTTCTCTCTTCACATGGCAATGGACACTTTTGTTATTTCTATATCTTGGCTATTGTGTATAGAGCTTCAGTGAACAAGAGAACACAGCTATGTCTCTGAGATACTGATTTCATTTCCTTTCAATATATACCAGAGGTGGGACTGCTGGATCATATGGTAGTTCTATTTTTAATTTTTTGAGCAATCTCCATACTGTTTTCTACAGCTGCTGCACCATTTTACTTTTCTGCCAACAGTGTATAAAGGTTCCAATATCTCCACAACGTTGCCAACTCTTATTATCTTTTGTTTTTTATAATAGCCATCCCAACAGGTGTGAGGTGATATCACATTTTAGTTTTGATTTGCATTTCCCTTATAATTAGTGATATTGAGCATCTTTTCATATGCCTGTCAGTCATTTGTAGTCTTCTTTGGAGAAATGTCTATTCAAGTTATGTGTCTGTTTTTTAGTTGGTGTTTGGTTTTGTTTTTGCTACTGAGTTTTAGAAGTTCCTTGTATATTTTGGAAATAAACCTCTTACCAGATACATGGTTTGCAAATTTTTTCTCTTATTCTATACATTGCTTTTTCATTTTGTTGGTTGTTTCCTTTGCTGTGCAGAAGCTTCTTAGTTTGATGTAGTCCCATTTGTCTATTTTTCTTTTGTATTTGTTTTTGGTATCATATCCAAGAAATCATTCCCAAGACCAATGTCAAGAAAATTTACCCTGTTTCTTCTAGTTTTACAGTTTGAGGGTTTATGTTTAAGCTTTTAATCCATTTCGAGTTGATGTTTGTGTATGAGGTAAGGTAGAGAAAGTCCTAGCCAGAGTATTTAGGCAATAAAAAGAAATAAAAGGTATCCAAGTTGAACAGAAAGAAAAATTTATATTTGTTTGAGGATGATATGATCTTATATGTTGAAAATCCTAAGGACTACACAAAAATATTATTAGAATAAATGCATTCACTGAAGTTGCAAGATACAAAATCAACATACAAACATCATTCATTTTTCTACACACTAAAACAATGAACCATCTGAAAAAGATGGTTTAAAAATTCCACTTACTATGACATCAAAAATAAAATACTTAAGAATACATTTAACCAAGGAGGTGAAAGATCTGTACACTTAAAACAAGTCAATGATGAAAGAAATTGAAGAACACACAAATCAATGGAAAGACATCCCATGTTAACAGATTGGAAGGATTAATATTATTAAAATGTTCATAATACCTAAAGCAATCTACAGATTCAGTGCTATCACCATCAAAATTCCAATGGCATTTTTTTATAAAAATGGTATTTTTTGTAAAAATAGAAAAAGTAATTCTAAAATCTGTATGGAACTAGAAAATACCCAGAATAGCTAAAACAATCGAGAAGGAAATACAAAGCTAGAGGCATCACACCTCCTGATTTCAAAATATTACAAAGCTAAGGTAATTAAAACTATATGGTACTCGCATAAAGAGACTTATAGACCAGTGGAACTATATAGAGAGTCTAGAAATAAACCCATGCATATTAGACCAACTGATCTTTGACAAGGGTACCAAGAACACACAATGGGGTAAGGATAGTCTCTTCAGCAAATGGTGTTGGGAAACTAGATATCCACATGCAAAATTTTATGGTTCTAGAGTTATTTAGTATTATATAATATGCATAAACCAAGATTTTCATATCCATTCTTCTAATAGTAATCAGTGGTGTTTTTTCTAACAATATGCTATGAATATTCATGTAAGTCTCTTGGTACTCATGACTCAGATTCTCTTGAGTAATTCCATAACAGAATTGCTGTGTTGAAGGATATGCATATGTTTAACTTTACAAAATAGTACCAGACTATTTTCTTGAAGTTAAATTCCGCCCCCCCCACCCCGACAGCAGTGCATAAAAGTTATGTTAGCCATATCCTTGGTAAGACTTGTTATTTTCAAGAATTTTTTAAAAATTCTATGCAGTAGGTGAAAATGATATTCCATTTCTTCTCAGATTGATAATTTTTTATTAGTTTAAAGAAGTTATTTATAATTAATGGATAAAAATTATTTTTGGCCTTTCTATTATTTACTTTTTAATTGCTTTGTAACCTTAATCATGATCTGCTTGGTTTAGATTCTTGAAATATTTGAGATATTTTTTGTGAGCTACTTACGGTAAACTTTGGTTAAAGCTTCGTTTTTTTGAGGATAATACTCTGTACTCTGTTTAATTCAGGGCTTTACATATGCCTAAAACTTCAAGCTTATTACTTTTGTTGTTCAAATGATATCTTTTTCTATGTATAGTACTTATTCAATCTTGGCTGACCTATTAATAAACCATGTTGGTATTTGCAATCTGCATTGTGATTGTAGAATGTCAATTACTCCTTTTTTTTTTTTTATCTCTATATTTCATTCATGTGTTAGGTACAGAGTAATTTATAGTCATTTATATTCCTGATGTACTGGATCATTTAATAGTAATTTTTTTGTTTAGAATTTATTTTGTTGGATGTTTATATGGCTATCCATGTCAGAATGTTTGTGTTCTGCCATTTAAATGTTTTGTCATGTGGGCTAGAGAACACATTTTCAGCCTTTGTGCTATCATACAATTAAGTTCACAAGTGAGATGTGAGTGGTGTATGTGCAAATTTCAGGTCATCTTCTAGAGCACCTATTACCATATTTCAACTCCAACTTTCTTTCCACTGATGATATATGAAGATAATAAGTCAATCTTGCAAGATCCTATTAGAACGGAGCATTGACAGACTGCCAGATATTCTGGCTTACTTTATGAAGTCCATATAACCCTGGGATATTATATGATGGAAAATAAACTTCTAACTTATTTAAAACAATGTTTGTGTTTTCTTTGTTATGGCAGCTTAACATGTACTGTAGCAAATACACTAGATCATTTTATTTACATTAATATTTGGTGGACTAACTTCTTGCACCTCTTTAATTTCAGCCTTTTGTTTCTTAGATTTTAAGCATGTCCATATAAGTGGGGTCCTGTGTTCTACTCATTTTTCAGGATTAGTGAAAACATTCCAGCTTCCTTCCCATCTCCCTTTAAACATAAATCCTTGCAACTGGCTCAAGGCCCAGCTTTTAACCCCAGTGCTAATATTTGCACCTGCTCCCGGTAGAGCTCCATCCTCACTGAGCACTTAGAGAGAATCACCACTAATGGAGATTAGAACTTCTAAATTACTTTTCTGGATACCTATAATTGCTCCAAATTTATTTCATCCCAGCCATACAAGAAAAATTACATTTTATGCAGCACTTAGTATTTTTGCAGAAGAACCACCCTCTTCCCCACACAGAATTTCAGATCTTTGGTTAGCTCCTTGTTGATCCTCACTTTGCTTCTCTATATGAATACACCCTAGGAGTCTTCTCACTTATGCAGATGTTTGAATATTCACTGTCTCCTAATTTTGCTAAATCAGATTGGTGTTTATGTTTCTTGTTCTCCTTATTGCTTTTTCATGATCTTCAGGAAGGGAGGGGGTAGTGCCAGCTTCATATTGTGATAGTAAAAGGTAAAACCATGGCTATATTCTTTTTTTTTTTTTTCCAACAAATGTGCTGATTTCTAGGAAATGAGCATATGCTTTGAAAAAGTGACAAATCCTATGGGAAAAAACAAACTTTTAGGAATTAAATAGACATCATCATTTTCCAAAAACTGACATCTATTTAATGTAGTCTGGGACTCATGAATTAATCTGAGACCATAAATGAATAATATTTATATTTCATTTACTCTAAATAGAATCTAGCTATAAAATAGACTATCTTAATATAAATTAGGTTGAAAGGATATTAGGGTTAAATATGAATGCTCTTGGAACACTGAGATTAATTGAGGAAACTTCAGTAAAATTCTGCAGTTTTAATGATTAGTAGGTATCATCTATTTTAAAAAGATTTTCATTCTGCTGAAAGAATCTCAGATCCACATTGACCCTCAAAATTTTTTCAACCTCTAATTTTAGCCATGTATTGGATTTAGTGAAAGAATAAAAATTATTGAAAAGACTCTCAGGTAAAAACATTTTTCTGAAGATGAAAATTCATGAAAAGAATGGGTAGAAAAAGAAGAAATGTAATGATAAACATATTTCATTTTATAATATAAAATTTGATGTATATTATATTTTATAAGCATGACATGTTCCTCTATTAAATTTTTAATTTTAACCATTTACATAATTACATACTTTTGCCTTCATCTAGACATATTTTAGCATATTGGTATAATATAATCTGAAAATGAAGCATTCTTATATTTTCCCATGAAAATCTACAAAATCCATACTTTGTCAGAGATACATTTTTAAACTTATATTAAACATGTTGGAAGGAAGTATAGTAGAATTTATTCCTGTGTTATATTCTGTAATCATCATCTGAAGCAAAACTAATTTATTAGAAATTAAGGAACTCATGAGTATTTGTTTATGATTTTATAAAGTAAATCATGGATAAATGTATAATGTATACAATGACGCATAATACATGAAATAGATAACATACAAAATATACCTATCATATTGCATGTCATATTCTTGAATATGACAATGTTAAACAAATATATTATTCAATGTGCTGGATATATACTAATAAATTTAAAGGATATCTCAAAAGGTTATATATAGCTTTATTTTATGTATTGTCAAACAAATACATGGAATATGGCAAATAATGTTTTCAACATGGATTGACATTAAGTACAGAATAGTTTCCTATAATTTTTTTTATGAATATGATCTTGTATGAAATCTTCCCTATAATTTCACAATCAGTGCTTTATAATATTTATGCCAAGCTGTATCTTTCTTACTTCTGAACTGTTCCTAGTTCTTGAAATTTATACAATAATATTCACTGAGTATAAAATGTGAGTGTTGCTAATAATTCTTATAGTAGGCAGTTTATAGGAGATGGAAATAAGAGTTGTCATCAGCTGTATTGTTTTGGCAATGTTCCTATCTTTTCAGTGGCATACAATATTTGCTCTTATGAATCATGGCATACAATATTTGCTCTTATGAATCATGGCAAATTCCACTCCTTGGACGTTTGCAGTCGTACTTCTCATATGAGTTACTGAGAAGCTGTTAGAGCCTGCACAGAATTAAATGTCAGATGAAATCAGCACAAGTGTTTAATAGCATGAAATAAACCTAACCAGGGCTGAGGGAAATCTTTATATAGTAAACCAGTTTCAATGAGTAATCTAGGGTAAAATTTAAATGTATACTTCTACTCTCTAAGAAAACCCTGGGTTTAATAAAAATCAGGTTAAAGAATATTTCCTTATAATTTATTGAGTATTTGTATTTCAAAGTAGTTATATGTCTTCAGGGCTTATTAGAACAATTTATCTTATTTTTAGAGATTCTTCATTTAGTTTAAAGGATTAAATTGTGTAATTTAGATTAATTTTTTTGTATTTTAAGCATTTCATGTTTCTAAATCAATTTTCATTATTTTATTATAATTTGATTCAGAACTAAAAAGTAGTTCATGGATAGCATATACATAAATTTTCTTTATTAAAATATTAAAATTAAAATAATTCCCAATCTATGTATAATTATTTAAATGTAATGAATTCACTTATATGATTTCTCTTTTGAAAAACATGCTTGCTCAATGAAAAAGATATTAGTTTCTTTATTCATCTACTTAATTTTGAAGATTGCTCTGTAGACAGACTGACAGATTTGTACTATTGGAAACAACTAATACAGGAAAATATATTTTTGACACGTTTGAAGGAAAATAATCATGTAATATATTGTATTAACAACCCTGTAACAAATCACCCCAAAATTTAAAGAATTAGTAAAACAAACATTTATTTTCATTCCATTTCTATGGGTCAGAAATTTCAGTGTGATTAAGCTGATGCTTCCATCTCTGGGTCTCTCACCAGGCTGTAGGCAAAATGTCTGCTGGGTTCAGCTGGGGGACCATTCACTTCCAAGTTCACTCATTTGGTTGTTGGAAAGGTTCAGTTCTTCATGGGTTCTTGGACTGAAGAGCTCTTGAACAGAGAACCTCAGTTCCTCACTGGCTGTTGGCTTGAAGCTGCCCTTAGTTGCTTGCTACTTGTGCCTCTCCCTGGGGCAACTCATCACATGGCAGCTGGCTTTATCAGAATGAGAAAGTGAGAGAAGAACTGATATCATCAAGATGGAAGTCACAATCCTGTAAAACCTAGTCTCATCTCATTACTTTTGGCCTTATTCCGTTTGTTAGAAGCAAATCATTAGACCGAAACAACACACGAGAGAGGGTATCACACAAGGGCATGAATGCCTGTCATCTGAAATTTTAAAATTTCTTTAAAAGAGGTTATGGCAAATGCACTTTAATTTTTATTTCCCATAAATAAAAACTATATGTCCAAATAAATTTGAAATAAGTAAGCAGAACCAATAGCAGAATTGGAAATATGCTACATAAATTCATCAAACCTAGGTTAAAATAATCAGAGAAAACACAGTTCTCATAACAAAAGAAAGTATGTGGAAACAGAATGGTAGCAATGAACAAAACAAAGACTATTCAGCATTTTAACTACATAAAATATAAGTAATAATTTAAATAATGTAAACTTACTTTTTGAAATAAAAGGCAATCAGATTGAGTTAAGCCACAAAATACACTTACTCAGTATTTTTTCAAAATAGCACAGAAAATTTAAAGGAAAATTAATTTATAAAGCCACTCTAGGTCCTCATGCCAAAAAAAAAAAAAAAAAAAAAGCTACTCTAGGGAATGCAAGGGGGAAGATTGGTATCAAAGTACAACCGTCTAAGAAAAACTTTATGTGGGTAAATGGAGGTCACTTTTTATAAATATATTTTAATTGAGTTTGAAGCTATTGTTAACTTAATGGATCAAATATATATATACCATATAAAATAATTGCCTTTTTAAATAAACAGACATAAATTGGCCACTGTAATTTATCACTTACACAGTAGACGTTTTTAGGAAATATTTATTGTTATACGTAAATTGGAGATATTATGATTAATTAATAAGATAACATATTTAAGTGCTTACCCGAGTGCCTAATACAAAACTGAAAGTCAGTTATAATTAATATAAGAAAATTAAATAATTTCATTATACAAAACAGTGAGTACTGTGTAAAAGAAAAAATGTTTAGAAATAAGAGAAGAAATTAAGAAATACATTTATTGGGAAACTTTTAACTGTTTCAAGAAGGGCAAAAAGAAATGATTAGAAAAATATAAGGGCTATTTAATAGGTAACATTTTTTCACCAATGTGATCAAATTAGATTATACAGTTGGAGATAAAGAATACAAAACCATCATCCTGTAGTGAACACTCTCAAGTTGACTGCCCATTTCCTGGTGTTCCTGCCCTGTATAATCCCTGCCCTTTGAATGTGAACAGGACCTGTGACTTTCTTCTCGCCAGTGGAATATGGGAAAGATGATGGAGTTTTGAAGATGTTATTAATATCATGAATCAGTTGTTTTATGTTAAATGATCCTGGTTGAGCATGACTTAATCAATTGAAAATGCTAAAAGAGGAAGTTGATCCTCCTGGAGAGGAGAAAGTTTCTCCCCGTTGGCTTTGAAGAATTAAAGTACCATGTTCTCCGAAGCCCTATGGGTAGGGCCATATGGCATGGAACTACTGGTGACTGCTGGGAGCTAACAGCAGCAGTCAGTGATAGCCAGCAAGAAAACTCTTTTCACAGTTCTATAGCAGCAAAGAGACCAATTCAGCCAACAACTTGAGGGAATTTAGAAGCAGATTTTTCCCCTTCGAGCCTCTGATGATACTGCAGCTCAGCCCATATCTGATTGCATCCTTTGAAGACCATGATTGAGGACCTCAGACTCCTGATCCAAAGAAATTGTGAGATAATAAACAGATTGTTTTTATCTGCTAAACTTATGGTAATTTGTTACATAACAATAGAAAATGAATATGCTTAATACGTTTTTGAAAGTTACGTGATGAGCCACTGCATTCTCTGACTATGGCATATTAAACCTAGAAGAAATTTTTGAAAGTTATAAGTTTTAAATAAAGGAAGCAAAATATAAGAAAGTTTAAAATATTCTAAAATTATCTCATTAAAAAATCAGAAGCAAACAAAATTTACCTTCATTTGAATAAAAGATTAAATTTCAAAGATATTAAGAACTTTTTCTGTTTGGTTTACTTGCTTACACCCACATGCTAGCATAATGTCTGCCACATATAGAATAGTACTCCTCTACCACCTTTCAACAAAATTGGTCAAATTGTGAGACTTCCTCGGGTCAATAAAATGAGATTGTATGTGTTGTTTGTCTCTAAGAAGGTTCGAGAGCCAAATTGCCTTTTCCTTCTTTGAAGATTATGGGCACATGTGTCAAGGTGGAAGCTCTCCTGCTAACTAATCAACTAAGAGCAGAGCCTCCATGGCAAGGGAGTATGACTAAGAATGAAATATTTGCTGTATTATGCCATGAAGGTTTAGGCTTATTTATTATATTTAAGATATTAAATATATCTTATTTAATATCTTATTTAAGATATTAAAAGAAATGATGCTTGAAGTATGCACTACTGTGGAAAAAGCGAAACACACAAAAAACATAGCAATGTTTTAAGAGTCAATTCGTTTAAGGGTTAGAAGAAATTAATACTAGAGTCTTAGAAGAATGATAATATTATATAGTGACAACATTTTGTAAAACTGTCCCTGTGATAAAGTGGAATGTAGTAATGTACTACTGAACTTGTATTTATAGGCGAACATTTTAGAAAATATAACCTTAGTATGGATGTATGGGTTATCAATTATTTCAATAGATAAAGTACTATTAAAAAGAAAAAGATGGTGCAGGATAAAATATGTAGCAAATTTGAAGGAGAATGAAAAAGAAAAGAGAGGCTAGAAATGACGAGGACTTGCAGAGTTGGAAAAGAGAGATTCTGTTCAACCCTCGAAGAGGAAAAAATAAGCTGACCAAAGGCCAGTGAAAACTTAGAATTAGGTGAAAGTTTAAATCAAAAGAAATTTGTTATTAAATTGTATGAATGAATTAAAGCAGTAACATTAAATCCTATCAATTAGACAAAACTAGCTCATGGAAAACAAGCCAAGGGCATATAACTCTCCTACCAAAGTCTAATAAATTCATATTACCCACATTAATAAAAGAGAGGGAAAGAAAAAGGGCAGAGTCTGGGAACAAAAAAACAATGAAACACAGTAGATATGAGAATTGTGTTGAGAAAGGAACTGTATGTTAGTCTTATAGCTATTTAACACATGGAATTGACTTCATTCAAATGGATAAGAAGCTGATTGTTAAATCAATATTTGTACCATCATAAGCAGCACAATCCTTTACTAAATGACACTAAAAGACTCTAGTGCCCACACACATTAACGTGCAGAAAATGGGCTAAGAAAACTGCTCAGCCCCAGGCCATATTTCTAGTTACCAACTTCCATTGGGGGCAAGGATCAGAATAGAAAGAAGGTTCACCCAGAAGTGAAGCCATTGGTCATGGAGGAAAATGAAAAGTTGCTTAAAAGAGCTGTGTCACCCCCTGGTTAGGGGGCCTACCAATAAATGCCAAAGGGAATTTGAGAATCACTACAAAAGTGACATATATGTACTATTTTTCACCTTTACAAATAGGGATGGTTTCTACAGTTAGAATATCTCTGTCGCACCATCTTATATGGGCTGCCTAAGGTACAGAATTCTTTTCCTTTAAGTTCACAGGCTTCTGGATCAAGAGAAGCCATCTCTGCACCTGATTTGGAGACCACCATGCATCACTGCCAGTGAAGAGAGTGTTGTTCAGAGCTGCTGAATTTTGAGCTTGATAGAATATTTGGATGGACTTTTTGAGTTACATTATTCAGGGAGAGCTGAGTGACGTTTGTCTTCAGAATGGAGAGTGAGACATCTTTTTGATGACCAAAAAGATGGAGTGTGTTAGTCATTAGTGTTGTTTATGAATTATTTCTGGCTTTTTACCTTCAGGGCACATTAAATTTTTGTGTCCTCTTTGGAATTAGCTGTGGCATGGAAATTGTTTCTAGAGAATAGAATGTGAAGGGAGGTGGTTTATTACTTCAGGGTAGATTCTTCAAGGGACAGTGCATTATTATCATTTTCCCCTTTCTGACTCAACAGCAGAAATTATGTTAAGATAACAGTTTCGAATCCTGAATAACTAAGAACAGACAAGCTACATAATGGAACCATGTAGTTAATATAGCATAAGCAAGACTTAAATCGTCTTTTCATAAGAACATTTAAATTTGAGTCTGTTTATTTGGTCATTTTGTTTATCATTTATTCATTGTGCTACTTACTACTTTTTATCAACTCCTATGAAATTCATCTCTTCATTTTTTTTTTTTTAATTGATGGGATGGGAGAGTAATCACCTTCACTAAGTTTTTTTGTTTTTTGTTTTTTTTAAGTTATTTCTTTATTTTTGGCTGTGTTGGGTCTTCGTTTCTGTGCGAGGGCTTTCTCTAGTTGCGGCGAGCGGGGGCCCCTCTTCATCGCGGTGCGCAGGCCTCTCACTATCGTGGCCTCTTTTGTTGCGGAGCACAGGCTCCAGACGCGCAGGCTCAGTAGTTGTGGCTCACGGGCCTAGTTGCTCTGCGGCATGTGGGATCTTCCCAGACCAGGGCTCGAACCTGTGTCCCCTGCATTGGCAGGCAGATTCTCAACCGCTGTGCCACCAGGGAAGCCCCAACATCTCTTGATTTTTTAAAGAAGAGTGAAAGAGTTTTTAATTATGACTTTGGCTTTGTCAAAATCCCTAGATTTCCACATTAAAATTTATTTAATGCAGTATTATATAGATCACTTATTGTTTTATCTTGTTAGAGTGCACTTTTCTCAAGACATTTTTTTATCTTCTAAAGATAATAAGTTTTTTCTTGAAATAATCTTTGAAAAATATTAATATTTCCCTTTCTGCTTTTTGTTGGCTTGCATTTGTTTTGTATATCCTGGACCATTCAATTATTTTCAGTTGTTTGTGGCATTTAATATAAACTCATTTCTCATGTTTAGTTTAAGTCTGTATTTGATTTGCTTATACAATTTGTCAATTTTGTCATTTAACCTGTGGATTTAACTCACTCATGATAAATGTATTTATAAATGTTTGGCTTTATTCTTGCAATCTTTACTTTTTATATTTTGTAGTTTTTCTTTTAATTTATTAGACATTTTTTACTGATCAAATGTTTTTGTTTATTGTTCTACTGTTTTGAACATTTTATCTAATTATATTTTCTAATATCACTCAGAAGTGTTTATCAATCGTATTTGGTCATAATTTTTAATAATAATTAAAATTATTAATAATAATTAATAATGTTTGCTATTAAAAATCATATATATTCTTTATTCATATTTATTATCAGTATAAAACTTTGCTTTTAGATGTATCAATTATATCTCATTTAAAATTTTACTTGAATTTTTTACATTAAATTTTAAAAATTATGTTATCACCTAGAGCCTAACATATAATTTTTGTTGGCTCCTCTTTTCCTGTTTCTTCCTGCATACTATGTATTCCACTTCTTGATTTGTATTTTATTACTTACTTTTTGTTTTACTAAATTTATTTTTAAATATATTTTTGGACACGTCAAGGATATTTCAGTTGCAAAGGGTGGAGAATTCACCATGAAGTAAGAGATAGATGAAAAAGAAATTTAATAGTTAGGTTATTATCCAAAATATCATAGATGGAGCTTTTCACAGAAATTATTTAGTCTATCTATCATCTATCATCTGCCTATCAATAATGTGTTCCTTTGTTTTCTACTTCTCTTTATATGTTGCATTTTGTCTTTCAAATTAAGGTTTACCACAAAGTTAGAACCATGATTTCTGTGTTGTCAATATTATATTATGGACAAAAATTAAAAGACAACCTTCCTAGCAAATCCAATGAGAAAGATACTGGAGAGGGGATCTAATTAGCTCAGCTTGAGCCCATGTTCATCCCTGTAACAGTTTATCTGCCCAGGTAAATTGGGTGGTGTAATTGTATCTGCTTGGCTTACCAGATAAACTTTTTGGACAGGTAATGAGATAATATTCCCCAACAGAGCAATGGCTGCAGTAGAATTGAGCAACTTCCCTCTTTCCAAAATTCTACCAGAATAACTAGTTATAAAGCAGAACAAAGGAAAAACTGTACTTATAGATCATTTATATTTTAGTCTTTGCGTATCAGATCTTTTCTACACCCTGTTCCATTTACTCCGTTATGGAATCCAAAAGTCACAATATTTTTCCATTAAAGACCTTAATGATTTTTCTTTTACATGGTCTTCCAGAACTTAATGTTCTGGAGGATATTTCTAAAGCTAACCCAATTCTCTTTCCTGTGTGACCATCTCCCCAAAATGGGAAGCTTACAGCCTTCCTTTTTATCCTTAGAATATGTAACTTTCACTGAGTAAGGTTTTGTTTTCTTTTCAGAATTGTTGTCCATTGTTCAGTGGCCTTTTTGGTATTAAAAAGTTGACTATTTTTTTAAATTTCAGTTTTCACCATTCATTTGATTATTTTATACCTCCCTGTCTACTCAGTTTTGTACTCCTGGAACTGTTTTTATGTGGATTTGGATGTTCTGGGTCCTACGTGTTGTGACTTTGCACTCAATACTTTAATCTCTGCTTTGTGTGTTAGTTCTAAATTCCAGTGGAAAATCTAAAGTTGATCTTCCAAGTCACAGTCAGTATTCAATATTATCCATTCAGTTTCTCTGAGTTTTCCCCATTATTTTGACCACCATGCATTTTATTCCTTAAATACCGTATTTCTCCAAGATTCTTTATTAATCACTTCCTTAGAAAAGAGCTGGGAGTCATTTTTATCACTAAGTTATATCTTGTTTTCTATAGTCAGGGTTTTTTTTTGAATATATAATATAATTTTTAATTACAAAGATAATAACAAGCCCTAGTGAGAATACAGACAGAAAGAAGAAAATGGAAATCAGTTCCTTTTTTCTTTTTTAGGTCTTTTATTTGTTATTAGTTATCTATTTTATACATATTAGTGCCTATATGTCAATTCCAATCTCCCAATTCATCCCACCACCACAACCCTTCCCCCTGCTTCCCCCCTTAGTGTCCATACATTTGTTCTCTACATCTGTATCTCTATTACTGTCTTGCAGTACCATCTGTACCATTTTTCTAGATTTCACATATATGCGTTAATATACGATATTTGTTTTTCTCTTTCTGACTTACTTCACTCTGTTTGGCAGTCTCTAGGTCCATCCATGTCTCTACAATGACCCAATTTCATTCTTTTTTATGGCTGAGTAATATTCCATTGTATATATGTACCACAACTTCTTTATCCATTCATCTGTCAATGGGCATTTAGGTTGCTTCCATGTCCTGGCTATTGTAAATAGAGCTTCAATGAATATTGTGGTACATGACTCTTTGAATTATGGTTTTCTCAGGGTATATGCCCAGTAGTGGGATGGCTGGGTCATATGGTAGTTCTATTTTTAGTTTTTTAAGGAACCTCCATACTGTTCTCCATAGTGGCTCTATCAATTTACATTCCCACCAACAGTGCAAGAGGGTTCCCTTTTCTCCACACCCTCTCCAGCATTTGTTGTTTGTAGATTTTCTGATGATGCCTATTCTAACTGGTGCATATTCAGGTTTTTTATCTATAGCTAATTGCCCTAATTAATCCACTTCATATCACAACTGTTTTGAAAATTTTCTGTTTTTCCTTATATGTCTGATTATTATTTTTTAAAATCTATCCCCTTTAGGGAAAAAAAAGCCTAGACTAATATATACTGATGGCTTGTTTAGCATCCTTCAAGAATCATGTCACTGTTAAGTATTCTGAAGGACAGGAATACATTTTCTATTTCAATTGGTTCATGTGGAAGCTGAAAAAAAATTAATGAAGAAATCTTCTCCCCAAATCCTTCAGAGGAAAGTAAATAGAGCATGCTTAACATAAGGCAATTAATATCTATGATTAAACCTAATAATTACTGGTGACAAAGTGAGCAAAGCTATTGTAGTAAACATCTAGCGGGCTGGTGTGCCATCCTTGTCCCTAAGGCAGGATACTCTCATTGTCCTGACATTTTTATTGGGATGATTGAGGCTATCAACAGTTAGAAGGTTAAGTGAACATCCTGGACCATATATGCTGACGTTATTTTGTGTGTCTGTCAAATGTGTTTGTTCCCAGAAAGCAAAAATGACACACTAATTCTAAAGGACATCATCAAAATGAGCAGAATGTTCAATAAGCCAATCCCACCCTTACTGGTCATTGTGCCAATGTTTTTCTTCTGAAACAAGTGTTTTCTTCTCAGATGCTTCATCAATCTTAGTGTCTATTCAGTTATGCAGACCTAAATTACTGTCTGGCTGCCTTATATAACTTACTGAAAAAGACATTAATAAATATTACTGGGGTTATGTGCAAACTTTTTACGTCATCTTTTTAAAAAATCATATTAATATCTTTAAAAAACTAAAATATAAACTAGATGTTTTACCTATTTCATCATCCTCCGAAGTGAGTCTATGAAAAAGATCACTTTCCTATCCATTCTGTTTATCAAATCCCAACAATTGAATTGTCAAGGGCTTTGTCCAATGGGACTTTTATGTGTGTGTTGGTTTATTTTATGGATGTTTGACATGAGAGTTGGTCTGTTTGGAAGCCTTCCAGCAGATAGTGAACTTCTTTCTTCAGTCAGGTCGTTGGCTATGGAGTTCTTTAAATGGCATGATTCTTTTTAAGTTGCTTTTCACACTGAGTGAAGCCTGAGTGTATGCATAGCTTATGGTTAGCTGTTCAGTGTATTGGTTACTGGAGGAGATCCCAAATGTCCTGTATTTGAACTCCCTAACTATTTTCCAAGCTGCCAAATATTCCATACTTTGTGAAGTATTAGGGTTGTTTATGTCCATTTAGTCTTAGTTCCAGGGTCCAGTAGGAAAGAAAATACCACATGATTCAGGATATTTTCCAAATATGCTAAATAACTTTTTTCTTCCAAATTTGTGTAATGGCACCCAAATGTTTGCAGTGGTAAATCTCTTCCTCTTTGTCTCTGTTGCCCACATTGACAGATTTCAATGCTATATCTCTCAGTTCATTTTTAAACACTCCCTGGCAGCTGGGATTGTACTAGGCACCTTGTGTGGGAATAGCTAGCTCAGAATCTAAATCCCTCCAGTTTCTGCCTTATTACCCAGCTTGCCTTGTTTCCAGTCCCTTCTGTTCTGAGCTTTGATTATTTTCAGGGCTTAGTTTAGAAAATCTGCTCATTTATTCCTCCAGGTTTTCCCCTTTTGCCTGCTTTGAATCAAAGTCTATTCTACACTGATGAGCTTTGTTCTCCATCTGTTCCTATCTGCTTCATGTCTTCCAGAAATTCCACAAAATTCTGATTTATTGAAGACACCCCCTCTTATGTTCCAGTGATGTTAAGATTTTTAAAAATTATTTCCAAATTTATTTTGAGAGGAGGAGGAAATTATGTGTGATAAATAAACTAATTTTTAAAAAGATAATTGAATTTATCTATCACATCCATGCTTCTGTCTCTCTTTTGATTTATTTTCTCTTCTATTTTGTATCCATATCTGCTCCATAGTGTTTTACATAAGGAGACAGTGATGAGAAATCTCAGATACTCATAGTCATAATTTTTCCTGATGAAAACTTCTCCATTCCTAAATTAAAAGATATTCCATTGAAAATCATAGTTTTTAAATTTAACATTGGTCTTTCTCTGTACTTTTAATTTTATTCTACATAGAAGTAATATAGCCTTTTCTTTTTTTTTTTTTTTTTTTAACATCTTTATTGAAGTATAATTGCCTTACAATGGTGTGTTAGCTTCTGCTTTATAACAAAGTGAATCAGTTATACATATACAATATGTTCCCATTTCTCTTCCCTCTTGCATCTCCCTCCCTCCCACCCTCCCCATCCCATCCCTCTAGGTGGTCACAAAGCACCGAGCTGATCTCCCTGTGCTATGCGGCTGCTTCCCACTAGTTATCTATTTTACATTTGGTAGTGTATATATGTCCATGACACTCTCTTACCCTGTCACATCTCACCCCACCCCCTCCCCATATCCTCAAGTCCATTCTCTAGTAGGTCTGTGTCTTTATTCCCGTCTTGCCACTAGGTTCTTCATGACCTTTTTTTTTTTTTTTTTTCCCCTTAGATTCCGTATATATGTGTTAGCATACTGTATTTGTTTTTCTCTTTCTGACTTACTTCACTCTGTATGACAGACTCTAACTCCATCCACCTCATTATAAATACCTCCATTTCATTTCTTTTTATGGCTGAGTAATATTCCATTGTATATATGTGCCACATCTTCTTTATCCATTCATCTGTCGATGGACATTTAGATTGCTTCCATGTCCTGGCTATTGTAAATAGAGCTGCAATGAACATTTTGGTACATGACTCTTTTTGACCTATGGTTTTCTCAGGGTATATGCCCAGTAGTGGGATTGCTGGGTCGTATGGTAGTTCTATTTGTAGTTTTTTAAGGAACCTCCATACTGTTCTCCATAGTGGCTGTATCAATTTACATTCCCACCAACAGTGCAAGAGTGTTCCCTTTCCTCCACACCCTCTCCAGCATTTATTGTTTCTAGATTTTTTGATGATGGCCATTCTGACCGGTGTGAGATGATATCTCATTGTAGTTTTGATTTGCATTTCTCTAATGATTAATGATGTTGAGCATTCTTTCATGTGTCTGTAGGCCATCTGTATATCTTCTTTGGAGAAATGTCTATTTAGGTCTTCGGCCCATTTTTGGATTGGGTTGTTCGTTTTTTTGTTATTGAGCTGCATGAGCTGCTTGTAAATCTTGGAGATTAATCCTTTGTCAGTTGCTTCATTTGCAAATATTTTCTCCCATTCTGATGGTTGTCTTTTGGTCTTGTTTATGGTTTCCTTTGCTGTGCAAAAGCTTTTAAGTTTCATTAGGTCCCATTTGTTTATTTGTGTTCTTATTTCCATTTCTCTGGGAGCTGGGTCAAAAAGAATCTTGCTGTGATGTATGTCATAGAGTGTTCTGCCTATGTTTTCCTCTAAGAGTTTGATAGTGTCTGCCCTTACACTTAGGTGTTTAATCCATTTTGAGTTTATTTTTGTGCATGGTGTCAGGGAGTGTTCTATTTTCATACTTTTACATGTACCTGTCCAATTTTCCCAGCACCACTTATTGAAGAGGCTGTCTTTTCTCCACTGTATATGCTTGCCTCCTTTATCAAAAATAAGGTGCCCATATGTGTGTGGGTTTATCTCTGGGCTTTCTATCCTGTTCCATTGATCTATATTTCTGTTTTTGTGCCAGTACCAAACTGTCTTGATTACTGAAGCTTTGTAATATAGTCTGAAGTCAGGGAGCCTGATTCCCCCAGCTCCATTTTTCGTTCTCAAGATTGCTTTGGCTATTCGGGGTCTTTTGTGTTTCCATACAAATTGTGAAATTTTTTGTTCTAGTTCTGTGAAAAATGCCAGTGGTAGTTTGATAGGGATTGCATTGAATCTGTAGATTGCTTTGGGTAGTAGAGTCATTTTCACAATGTTGATTCTTCCAATCCAGGAACATGGTATATCTCTCCATCTATTTGTATCATCTTTAATTTCTTTCATCAGTGTCTTATAATTTTCTGCATACAGGTCTTTTGTCTCCTTAGGTAGGTTTATTCCTAGATATTTTATTCTTTTTGTTGCAATGGTAAATGGGAGTGTTTTCTTAATTTCACTTTCAGATTTTTCGTCATTAGTGTATAGAAATGCAAGAGATTTCTGTGCATTAATTTTGTATCCTGCTACTTTACCAAATTCATTGATTAGCTCTAGGAGTTTTCTGGTAGCATCTTTAGGATTCTCTATGTATAGTATCATGTCATCTGCAAATAGTGACAGCTTTACTTCTTCTTTTCCGATTTGGATTCCTTTTATTTCTTTGTCTTCTCTGATTGCTGTGGCTAACACTTCCAAAACTATGTTGAATAATAGTGGTGAGAGTGGGCAACCTTGTCTTGTTCCTGATCTTAGTGGAAATGGTTTCAGTTTTTCACCATTGAGGACAATGTTGGCTGTGGGTTTGTCATATATGGCCTTTATTATGTTGAGGAAAGTTCCCTCTATGCCTACTTTCTGCAGGGCTTTTATCATAAATGGATGTTGAATTTTGTCGAAAGCTTTCTCTGCATCTGTTGAGATGATCATATGGTTTTTCTCCTTCAGTTTGTTAATATGATGTATCACATTGATTGATTTGCGTATATTGAAGAATCCTTGCATTCCTGGGATAAACCCCACTTGATCATGGTGTATGATCCTTTTAATGTGCTGTTGGATTCTGTTTGCTAGTATTTTGTTGAGGATTTTTGCATCTATGTTCATCAGTGATATTGGCCTGTAGTTTTCTTTCTTTGTGACATCTTTGTCTGGTTTTGGTATCAGGGTGATGGTGGCCTCGTAGAATGAGTTTGGGAGTGTTCCTCCCTCTGCAATATTTTGGAAGAGTTTGAGAAGGATAGGTGTTAGCTCTTCTCTAAATGTTTGATAGAATTCACCTGTGAAGCCATCTGGTCCTGGGCTTTTGTTTGTTGGAAGGTTTTTAATCACAGTTTCAATTTCAGTGCTTGTGATTGGTCTGTTCATATTTTCTATTTCTTCCTGGTTCAGTCTCGGCAGTTTGTGCATTTCTAAGAATCTGTCCATTTCTTCCAGGTTGTCCATTTTATTGGCATAGAGTTGCTTGTAGTAATCTCTCATGATCTTTTGTATTTCTGCAGTGTCAGTGGTTACTTCTCCTTTTTCATTTCTAATTCTATTGATCTGAGTCTTCTCCCTTTTTCTCTTGATGAGTCTGGCTAATGGTTTATCAATTTTGTTTATCTTCTCAAAGAACCAGCTTTTAGTTTCATTGATTTTTGCTATTGTTTCCTTCATTTCTTTTTCATTTATTTCTGACCTGATCTTTATAATTTCTTTCCTTCTGCTGGCTTTGGGGTTTTTTTGTTCTTCTTTCTCTAATTGCTTTAGGTGCAAGGTTAGGTTGTTTATTCGAGATGTTTCCTGTTTCTTGAGGTAGGCTTGTATTGCTATAAACTTCCCTCTTAGCACTGCTTTTGCTGCGTCCCATAGGTTTTGGGTCGTCGTATCTCCATTGTCATTTGTTTCTAGGTATTTTTTGATTTCCCCTTTGATTTCTTCAGTGATCACTTCGTTATTAAGTAATGTATTGTGTAGCCTCCATGTGTTTGTATTTTTTACAGATCTTTTCCTGTAATTGATATCTAGTCTCATAGCGTTGTGGTCGGAAAAGATACTTGATATGATTTCAATTTTCTTAAATTTACCAAGGCTTGATTTGTGACCCAAGATATGATCTATCCTGGAGAATGTTCCATGAGCACTTGAGAAAAATGTGTATTCTGTTGTTTTTGGATGGAATGTCCTATAAATATCAATTAAGTCCATCTTGTTTAATGTATCATTTAAAGCTTGTGTTTCCTTATTTATTTTCATTTTGGATGATCTGTCCATTGGTGAGAGTGGGGTGTTAAAGTCCCCTACTATGATTGTGTTGCTGTCGATTTCCCCTTTTATGGCTGTTAGTATTTGCCTTATGTATTGAGGTGCTCCTATGTTGGGTGCATAAATATTTACAATTGTTATACCTTCCTCTTGGATCGATCCCTTGATCATTATATAGTGTCCTTCTTTGTCTCTTGTAATAGTCTTTATTTTAAAGTCTATTTTGTCTGATATGAGAATTGCTACTCCAGCTTTCTTTTGATTTCCATTTGCATGGAATATCTTTTTCCATCCCCTCACTTTCAGTCTATATGTGTCTCTAGGTCTGAAGTGGGTCTCTTGTAGACAGCATATAGATGGGTCTTGTTTTTGTATCCATTCAGCCAGCCTGTGTCTTTTGGTGGGAGCATTTAATCCATTTACATTCAAGGTAATTATCGATATGTATGTTCCTATTCCCATTTTCTTAAATGTTTTGGGTTTGTTATTGTAGGTGTTTTCCTTCTCTTGTGTTTCTTGCCTAGAGAAGTTCCTTTAGCATTTGTTGTAAAGCTGGTTTGGTGGTGCTGAACTCTCTCAGCTTTTGCTTGTCTGTAAAGGTTTTAATTTCTCCATCGAATCTGAATGAGATCCTTGCTGGGTAGTGTAATCTTGGTTGCAGGTTTTTCTCCTTCATCACTTTAAGTATATCCTGCCACTCCCTTCTGGCTTGCAGAGTTTCTGCTGAAAGATCAGATGTTAACCTTATGGGGATTCCCTTGTGTGTTATTTGTTTTTTTTCCCTTGCTGCCTTTAATATGTTTTCCTTATATTTAATTTTTGACAGTTTGATTAATATGTGTCTTGGTGTGTTTCTCCTTGGGTTTATCCTGTATGGGACTCTCTGTGCTTCCAGGACTTGATTAACTATTTCCTTTCCCATATTAGGGAAGTTTTCAACTATAATCTCTTCAAATATCTTCTCAGTCCCTTTCTTTTTCTCTTCTTCTTCTGGGACCCCTATAATTCGAATGTTGGCGCGTTTAATGTTGTCCCAGAGGTCTCTGAGACTGTCCTCAGTTCTTTTCATTCTTTTTTCTTTATCCTGCTCTGCAGTAGTTATTTCCACCATTTTATCTTCCAGGTCACTTATCCTTTCTTCTGCCTCAGTTATTCTGCTATTGATCCCATCTAGAGTATTTTTAATTTCATTTATTGTGGTTTTCATCATTGCTTGGTTCCTCTTTAGTTCTTCTACGTCCTTGTTAAATGTTTCTTGCATTTTGTCTATTCTATTTCCAAGATTTTGGATCATCCTTACTATCATTATTCTGAATTCTTTTTCAGGTAGACTGCCTATTTCCTCTTCATTTGTTAAGTCTGGTATGTTCTGACCCTGCTCCTTCATCTGCTGTGTGTTTTTCTGTCGTCTCATTTTGCTTATCTTACTGTGTTTGGGGTCTCCTTTTCACAGGCTGCAGGTTCGTAGTTCCTGTTGTTTTTGGTATCTGTCCCCAGTGGCTAAGGTTGGTTCAGTGGGTTGTGTAGGCTTCCTGGTGGAGGGAACTAGTGCCTGAGCTCTGGTGGATGAGGTTGGATCTTGTCTTTCTGGTGGGCACGTCCACGTCTGGTGGTGTATTTTGGGGTGTCTGTGGCCTTATTATGATTTTAGGCAGCCTCTCTGCTAATGGATGGGGCTGTGTTCCTGTCTTGCTAGTTGTTTGGCATAGGGTGACCAGCACTGTAGCTTGCTGGTCGTTGAGTGAAGCTGGGTCTTGATGTTGAGATGGAGATCTCTGAGAGATTTTTGCCGTTTGGTATTACGTGAAGCTGGGAGGTCTCTTGTGGACCAGTGTCCTGAAGTTGGCTCTCCCACCTCAGAGGCACGGCCCTGATGCCTGGCTGGAGCACCAAGAGCCTTTCGTCCACACGGCTCAGAGTAAAAGGGAGAAAAAATAGAAAGAAAGAAAGAAAGAAAGAAAGAAAGAGGCTATAATATAGTGAAGTAAAATAAAGCTATTGTAAAGCAAAGCTATACAGACAAAATCGCACCCAGAAGCATATACATATACACTCACAAATAAAGGAAAAGGGGAAAAATTAATATATCCTGCTCCCAAAGTCCACCTCCTGAATTTGGGATGATTCGTTGTCTATTCAGGTATTCACCAGATGCAGGCACATCAAGTTGTTTGTGGAGTTTTAATCCGCTGCTTCTAAGGCTGCTGGGAGAGATTTCCCCTTATTTTCCCTGTTCGCACATCTCCTGGGGTTCAGCTTTGGATTTGGACCCGCCTCTGCGTGTAGGTCGCCTGAGGGCATCTATTCCCTGCACAGACAGGACGGGGTTAAAGGAGCAGCTGCTTCGGGGGCTCTGGCTCACTCAGGCCGCGGGGAGGGAGGTGTACAGAGGAGGCGGGGCGAGCCTGCGGCGGCCGAGGCCA
Organism: Balaenoptera physalus; assembly: GCF_965194825.1. Lineage (NCBI taxonomy): Eukaryota > Metazoa > Chordata > Mammalia > Artiodactyla > Balaenopteridae > Balaenoptera > Balaenoptera physalus. The sequence continues at coordinate 44,700,117 of NC_138891.1, forward strand.
GCGTGACGTTGCACCAGCCTGAGGTGGGCAGTGCGTTCTCCCGGGGAACTTGTCCCCGGATCACGGGACCCTGGCAGTGGCGGGCTGCACAGGCTCCCGGGAGGGGCGATGTGGAGAGTGACCTGTGCTCACTCACAGGCTTTTTGGAGGCGGCAGCAGCAGCCCCAGCGTCTCACGCCCGTCTCTGGGGTCCGTGCTGATCGCCGCGGCTCGCGCCTTTCTCTGGAGTTCGTTTAGGCGGCACTCTGAATCCCCTCTCCTTGCGCTCAGCGAAACAAAGAGGCAAGAAAAAGTCTCTTGCCTCTTCGGCAGCTGCAGACTTTTTCCCGGACTCCCTACCAGCCAGCTGTGGTGCGCTAACCCCTTCAGGCTGTGTTCATGCCGCCAGCCCCAGTCCTCTCCCTGCGATCCAACCGAAACCGAAACCCGAGCCTCAGCTCCCAGCCCCGCCCGCCGAGCAGCCAAGCCTCTCGGGCTGGTGAGTGCTGCTCGGCGCCGAGCCTCTGTGCGGGAGTCTCTCCGTTTTTTTCCTCTGTGCCCCTGTTGCTGTGGGGTCTGCGGTGATCGCCGCGGCTCGCGCCCTTCTCTGGAGTTCGTTTAGGCGGCGCTCTGAATCCCCTCTCCTTGCGCGCCGCGAAACAAAGAGGCAAGAAAAAGTCTCTTGCCTCTTCGGCAGCTGCAGACTTTTTCCCGGTCTCCCTCCCAGCCAGCTGTTGTGCGCTAATCCCTTCAGGCTGTGTTCACGCTGCCAGCCTCAGTCCTCTCCCTGCGATCCGACCGAAGCCGAGCCTCAGCTCCCAGCCCCGCCCGCCCCGGCGGGGGAGCAGACAAGCCTCTCGGGCTGGAGAGTGCTGCTCGGCGCCGAGCCTCTGTGCGGGAATCTCTCCGTTTTTCCCTCTGCGCCCCTGTTGCTGTGGGATCCGCGCTGGTAGCTGCGGCTCGCGCCCGTCTCTGAAGTTCGTTTAGGCAGCGCTCTGAATCCCCTCTCCTCGCGCACCAGGAAACAAAGAGGGAAGAAAAAGTCTCTTGCCTCTTCGGCAGCTGCAGACTTTTTCCTGGACTCCCTCTCGGCTAGCTGTGGTGCACTAACCCCTTCAGGCTGTGTTCACGCCGCCAACCCCAGTCCTCTCCCTGCGATCCGACCGAAGCCCGAGCCTCAGCTCCCAGCCCCGCCCGCCCCGGCGGGTGAGCAGACAAGCCCCTCGGGCTGGAGAGTGCTGCTCGGCGCCGAGCCTCCGTGCGGGAACCTCTCCGCTTTGCCCTCTGCACCCCTGTGGCTGCGCTCTCCTCCGTGGCTCCGAAGCTTCCCCCCTCTGCCACCCGCAGTCTCCGCCCGCGAAGGGGCTTCCTAGTGCGTGGAAATCTTTCCTCCTTCACGGCTCCCTCCCACTAGTGCAGGTGCCGTCCCTATTCTTTTGTCTCTGTTATTTCTTTTTTCTTTTGCCCTACCCAAGTACGGGGGGAGTTTCTTGCCTTTTTGGAGGTCGGACGTTTTCTGCCAGCGTTCAGTGGGTGTTCTGTAGGAGCAGTTCCACGTGTAGATGTATTTCTACTGTATCTGTGGGAAGGAAGGTGATCTCCGCGTCTTACTCTTCCGCCATCTTCCCGAGGACCTCGCCTTTTCTTTATCAGTATTTTCATTTACCAATTATGCTTTATGAGGTAGATTTTTCATCAGATTCAAATCTCACAATAATCTGCACTTTTTAACAATATAAGGGAGTGAACTCAGAAGCCAATACAGAGTGTTTCTCATGATGATTATTTGCATATGTTTAAGTTATTTAAAACATTTATGGGCTTTCTGTTAAGACAGTTCAAAAGCCTGTCTATTTAGTGTAAATATAAGTGTGTGTTTGCATGTGGATGTATGTATATGTGTGAGTGTGTGTGATTCACCATAGAAGTTCTATTTATCAGAGAAGCAGAGGTTGCAGTAGTGTATTCAATGCTGATATATCCTTTCTAGTCTACTCAGTTCTCATTGTAGTGCATAACTAATCTAAACTTTAACATATCAAGAAACTGTGAACTGTGAAGTTGATATTTCAAAGACTCTGTCCTCAGTGTAACTCCTTTATCACTATTAACAATATCTTTGGTAATTATTGGTTACTTCTTTGTCATTCTACTTCTGTTATTGCTACTCCTTCGTTCTCCAATAAACTTTAATTTTATGGAGATGACAAAAATTATATATTGTCAAATTTATTTTGTATTACTTATACGTATAATTTCAAAGTAGCTCTAAGTACTTGCAATGAAATTTGCCAACTTTTTTCTTTCCCTCCTTTTTTAAACTTTTGGTTGGGCTTATTAATACACCTCCTATGTTGAAACATATGGTGATAACTTGTCCAAAATTATTGTTTTTTGTTTGTCTATTTAATTAATAGAAAGTTATTCTACTATGGGCTCTGATGTTGAGTAATGTTACAATTGACTTCACGTAGCACAGTTTCTGTTAAGGTGACAGTATATTGTACTTCACACTAAATACTTAGAAAGATTTATATTTTCTAGTCCCAAAGCAAATTTTGTTCTAATTTTACAATGATTTCCAATTTGCAAAGTAGAAAATTATAAACATCATGTTTTTCATCCAGATTTGACTTTTAGTTGAATTGTTCTTAATTTGTTATCTCAGGTTAGTAGATCTCACTGAATTCATCAAGGCTTCGTCAACTTTGAGTATTTTAATGAGTATTGAGAAATAATTGTTGGAGGGCAAATTGAAACACCGTGCAATCAATCAAGAACCTCATTTACTATGTATTAAATTATTTATTTTACTAAATTATTACTTTCAGAAAATTTTTATATCTTCTCACATAGTAGTTGCAACATAATAGATTAGATGTTGGAAATTGAAAAATATTTTATTATATACTGATGATAGATTATCACACTTTTAACTAAACCCATGCCATGTTACAGGTGAGAAACTTTCCCTTTTGCAAAGTAAATTCCTTTGCTATTCCACTCAAATACGTTACTTGAAATGTCTTTTAGTGAAATCCCCATATCTTTAGCTATTTATCCATCAATGGCTAAGAGCAAGTTCTGTATTTTCAGAATATGTATCCTGTAATTTCATTTTGTAATCTGTGGACCAGGGGAATTACTTAATTGTTCTGATTTTTTAGTAGTTTCTTCTAAAATAGGAATCATAAATTTACCTTTTAAGATCTGAGATAAGTATTTATGACATAATTTAAGTAAAACTTCTAGAATGATACTGGTATTATCATATGTGCTAAATAAGTGTTACTTTCTTTTGTTCCATTTGCCTGTGTTGACTATCCTTCTAGCTTCTTATCTAGCTAGGTACATTTTCTTTTTTATTTTTTATGTCATGTGGTGGTGTCAACAAGTCAGTTGCTTAAAATAAACACAAATTTATTTTTTATTTACAAAATGTTCACTGTGGTTAGGGCAAACCTCTATAGCAGTTGACCCCTATGTTGGTTTATTATTTCAGGCTGCTTTTATCTGGGGCAACACCATATGAATGCTTACTTGAAGATCACAGTGACATGGCAAGAATCATCTTAACTGCTTTCACCTAGAAATGGCATTTATACTTAAGATCACAGTTCATTAGTCAATGAAGTCATCTGGCTATGTCTAACTTCAAGATGACTAGAAACTTCAGTCCTCTGGTGTGCCCAGATACGAAAAAGAACTAGAGATATTAAAAAGCAGTAATAGTATGTAAAAGTTTATCTACTGATTTTCTACTCTTCTACATTAAAATTGGAAGTGCGAAAGATACTGACCTTTGACACATTTTTAAAGAAGAAAGTTAAAATCTGGAAAGAGAAAATTATTTATTTAGAGTAATACAGTGTACAAGTAACAGAGCTAAGGCTCATAAACAGGACTTTTTACTCTTAGTTTTCAATATTTTTTCCACTACTAAAAATAAAAATAATTTCAATTGAATCTTATTAAAAAAATCTAAGAATCCAGTAGGTAATAAATACTTACTTGGAGGCCACAGAAATAGTAGAGCTTTAAGATGATCAAAACTATACAAAAGTTTTGGTAGTAGGTATGAAGAAGAAGAGACCACAAGGAAAACTGAAAATCTTGGCTAAAATATCTAACTAAGGAAATTGAAGTTATAGTATTCAGTATGAAAAATAGAGTTCCCCCAATCTGTGACTGGTAAGGGTTTACTTGTCCACGGTTTATTCCTTGCAATTTGGCCTCCTTAAAATCTCCATAATAATGATTACAGGTAATGCTTAGAACTATTGGTTCAGTAGACTGCTCAGGCATCCATTCAGGCCACAGGTCCTGTCAGGATGAACAGGTCAATATGGTGGCTGGATTCCGACCTCCTGGTTATGCCAGAGAGGGAGTGAGACTTCCTCAAGCATAAAGGCCAAGGTGGCTGGATATGTCAAGAGCCAAGTCTCTGCCACATCATACAGATGATGGATATCAGCCACTGATATCACATGGAAGGACGTACGGGTACTTCCTTCAATATGAAATTTAAACTCCCATAGCCCAAGTGTTGTTTCCCTACTACATTTCATTGTATTGACCTAAAAATAAAAAATAACTGGGGGAACCTACACATCCATTATTGATCCTCAGTATATTAATTTTCCTCAATAATTATGGACCTTGGGCCCTAGTGTGAGTTTAGTCAGGTTATTTCCCTGTATTTGTTCAACATTATCACAAAGCAGAATTAAGTGTTATGGTGGGAGAAGATTTCCATATACATAAATCTGAAATTGGAGATGAAAAGTTAAAATTCGTATCTAACCTGAAAATAAAGATTTGGGATTTATATAATAATGTCAATTATAGATTTGCTGCTTCCCAGCTCTAACTTTACCCCATTTGGCTTGTTTTGTAAAAATGAATCTTGATCCTTTAAATATTTTTCCTTTCCTAGCTGGCATTGAAGCTTTGCCAATAGAGAGTGCTGTAGAGACATTGCAGGAGGAAAGAGTTTGCTTCCTGATTTGGGCATTCTCACTTGTGGTCTCCTGCAGCATGTAGCTTTCTCCAGCACCAGACTCCTGAAATGCTGTCAGCTTCTCTATTGTTTGGCTTTGACAGGGCGCAGTAGCCAGCAACACTCAGGTCAGCAGCTTTCCTGTAGCACCCACCACGGGCAGTTTCTCAGAGGAGTACCTGCAGCTAGTACAGAGCTCACAGCTTCTCTAGATGCAGGCTTCTGCAGCACTGATAACTACTCCAGTGCCTGGCTTCTGCAGTGCATGGACCACAGCAGTGCCCAGTAGACAGTAGCCTTCGTCTTCATCCCCCTTAGACAGTTTTGTAGCACAGTGTCTCTGGTGATAGACTATTCCTTAAATATCTTTGTTAAGCACCATGGAGAACAGATTTAAAGTAAATTCCAGCTGTGCTTTTCAGCAGGATCTACTAACATGGCACCATAGTGACTTCTTCGCCATTCAGTGAGCCACAGATTCCCTCTCCAATAAAGTCTGGCTCTTAGTCCAGGGTGTCTCTTCCATGAGTGCTCTATCGTAACTGTAGGGGTAGTGATTGCTCTTTATATCTGCTATTTCTATGACTTCAGAGTTCTCTTTTGCTTCTTACTGGCCAATTCCTTATCATTTTAATCTCTTACTATGATTCTTTATATTAAACTTTCCCTATTCAAATTACTGTGTGGTTTTTCTTGTGTGGTTAGACTCTGACTGATATACAGCAAAACCTAAATTAAATACACAGCTCTGCTTAGGCCAAATGCTTTCAAATTTCTGAAGGTATTTGCTCTTCTGTTTAACTTCTACCAGAATAATAAAACCTCATATGAGAATTAAGGTAATATTATATACATTAAGGTTTAAAGTAAGCGCTCAACAAATGTTACATGAATCTGAATGATGAATTAAATCTAAATCTGAATTAAATAATATGTATCTAGTAAGGTACTGAACCTGAATTTAAGAAATTAAGGAAACCAGCTTCAAAAGATCTGTAAACTAAAGAAAAGGAAAGTTTGAGATTGTCATCTAGATTAAATGATTCTACCTTTTTATTTTGCTGTATTATAGTTGAGAACAGTAAATAGTAGATTGCAGAAAGGAAGAATCCAATTAAAAAAGAGACTCTCAAGATTCCACAAGCAAAAGTGTAAGTGTGAAAGTGAGTGTTTAAGCAAAATTCAAAGTTTATTATTCTGATAAAATTAGAAGCATTATATATTAACAATTTGCTATTAATGGCCTAATGGAATTCCAAGCACTAATAATGAAAGCTAATGTTATATGTCCACATTCTATCATAATTTTTGTAGTAATAATTTTTTAAATAATAACTTTAAAGTGTATGACACAAAGATAGAAAGGAGATTGCTAGACATCTTCCTAATTTTCAGGTAGCATTCTACAATATTAAATACTATTTAAAAACTAGACTTCTGTTATGAACACATGTGTGAGTCAGTGTTTGACTCAACATTGCTGTATATTTTGCTCTAAATTTGCACAATTGCTTAGAGAGGAATAAGTGCATGAAAAGTCTGCAACTTTAGGCCTTTTGCACTTTAAGTTATTTCACAGCAAAAAACTCCTATAGGAATGTGGAGAAACTTATAATTATTTTACAGTTGATTTAACTCAAAAATGGCTGAAGAAATTTAGCTCACATTTTTCAGCAACCTGAAAAATTAACCTTTCTGTGGTACCAATTCTAATATTCATGTCTCCAGAATGGTATTTTTATGTCATTGGTAAGTACCACCCTGAGTTACGTATTTGGTAATTTCTTCATAAATAAAGAAAAAGGTAAACAATGGCAACTAATAACCAACTTACCTCTGAAAGTAGTATTAAAAATAGGATATTTGTAAGCTAATTGATAAGTTATTTTTATGCTTATTTTTATGGTAAAATTATTTTGCTTAATTTACACTAGTGATAATAATATCTTACTCCACACTTACAGTTCCTTCTTAGCAAGACTGTCACCCTAAGTACCCCATCACTCTATTGCTTTTGCCCCTGTAGACTGCTTTCTCAGCCACTCTGAGCTAGTTAGATTTCACTCCCCCAAATGTGAGATTTCTCTGCAGATATACATGCTTAAAAGTTTATATAGACTCGCAGGCCAACATTCCCATATTGGGCTATCATATGAATATTTTCATATAGTGAAAGATGCCTAGAATTCAGTTGTTTGAAATGGTAGGCAAAATAAGTGTGTAGGAAGATCCAGAGAAGAGAAATGGAAAAACATCTGCTCTGCTGCACTCATCTTGTGGTTACGTGTTTTGTAGATTTTTTTCCTGAGGCTTTCTTTAAATGAGTTTTAATTCTTTGGAACCAAATAATCACAAAATAATATAATAAGACGTGTTTTTTAAAAAAAAATTAGAGAAGCTCAACAAATTGTTTTTTTCTTAAAGAAATCTGTTAGAAAAAAATAAAGACCTTAGTACCTATATTATTTGCCTATGTGTAATATATGCATTCTAACAATGAATGCTGCAGTGTTCAAGCACTCTTCATTTTTATTCCTAATCTGTGATTAGTCTTCATGTTTGTTCTACCCTACAAACTTCTCTTAAAACATAGGACAGAATACATAAGAATAAATCCTCATGTAGAAATATTTTATAGGAACTGAAGACCCCAATAGACAAAAATTTCTTAAAACATGTTATTGCTTTCTTAAAACTTTCTTCACAAGCTGGTCTAGCCACAATTTTCTCTATCACAGTTAATCACAAAACCATCCTCTGGATTCACAGGGAAAAAGAAAACAGAACAAAAGAAAAAATTAAATAAAACAACAAAAATCAAAAACTATACTTGTCTCATCTCCTTAACTTCTTACTTTAACCTCACAGATCCTATCAATCAGATCAATCAATAAGATAATCTCCATATTCAATTTGATTATTTCTCACCATTTCCACAATAACATTCTATTTTAATCTTACTATCTCTCCCTAAAAAGCTGCAATAAACTCCTAATTGGTCAATCTTCTCCCTCCTTTTTTTCACCTTAGTCTTTTCTAAATATAATAACAGATTGGTTCCACTGAAACATATCGGATGATACCACTCACTGCTCAGAACAAAACTGTCTAATGGTTTCCCATCTTATTTTGATTTAAAACTAAACATATTTTTAATAGCTTACAAGGTCCAACATAATCTAGCCTTGGTCGTTTATAATCATAGATGTGAGACGAGAAGGAATAGATTTCGTGTGGCTTTAGTTATAACTAAATTTTCATATTTAAAATATATACTTCAGTGTTTTAAATTTCTTTAATCTAATTAGGGTTCATGAGAACGATATATTAATTTCTATCAAATTCTTTACTTTGCTATGTATTAAAAATAACTCAAAATTATTAATAAATTTTAAAAAACAAATGCCACCTCTAAATTTTGTGGAAAAATCAATCAGCTATGTATTTTAAAACCAAGTAAACATTTTATTAAAAGGAAATTAAGTATTCAAATGGACAGGGCAAGTGAATTTAAGTACAATTAAAAGCACAAAACTAGGAGGGTGAAAACTGAGGAAGATATTATAGGAAAACATTAAAAATTATGACTATATTATAATAAAATTAGTTGGTAATCACTGTTGGTAATAATGCAAAGTAAAGGAACATTCCTTTACAAACATCCTGTTTGAAACTTAAATCTGCCTATTCATTCTGTACTTGTTTTTATGGGATGTCTAGACTCATTGAACTTATGTTGACTCGTCTATAAAATAGACACTGACCCAATGATCAGGTTGTTGTGGCTTCTAGTTTGTATACCTAAGGTGCCAGACACATGCTAAGAATTCAATAAATGGTATAAATCGATGGATACGTACCTTTTCTTTTTGTTTTCCTTCCTCAATAATACTTTTACTTAAATGTTAAAAAATATTTCCTTTATGGTCCAAATAATAAACAAATACCATTCTTTTAGTAGTGGGGAAGAAAATAATTAGTGTAAAATAAGAATAAATGTGCTGTTGGCTTTTAAGATGTACTGTTGCAGTTACTAGCTGAGAATTACTGATAGATACTAAAGGAACTGATCAGTTCTTTCCTTGGGTTATGCCCTTCTATCCAAATATTCCCACATGTATTAGCACTTCCTACTTATTTGTGTAGCACTTCCTACTTATTTGTGTAACATAACAAGTGTACAGAGCTCAGTAGCAATTGTATGTTGACATGAGCTTTCTGTGTGACCTTTGGTAAACTATTTGAACTTTTATATGTCAAACCTTATAACACATGAATGAGAATTATAATATTTATCTCATGGATTGTTGTGAGGGTTTAAAGAGATAATGAAGTGAGCCCATTTCCCCAAAATAAAGTAGCTTTATATTTTCTTTTTTAAATTTATTTCAGTGTGAGGTAATCATCTTCAATTAGCCACTTTCCTTCCTGAGGTGTTCTTTTCTCGGTGATGTTTTTCATTCGGAGTCTCGATAAATGATGCCACTTGATCTATCTTACTTTTCAAAATTAACTTTCAGGTTATGTCTACATAATTAGGACACAGAAATTAGATGTCACTAATAGAAATTCAACATATTCCTATACAAGATTGTTTTATCATCTTACAACTACTAGCTTCCTTGCATTGCCTTGAAGAAATATTAAACAGCTTCAATAAATTAATCTCTTCTTTATTTCCAGAAATGTGATCTTTTGTGTTCCCATATTAGAAACAGATCATATACTCCCAATGCATATCTTCAGATTTTATGACATTATTTTACATCTCATATTTGAAATCACTCTTATTTTTTTTTTTTCACAAATTGACTTTGTAACTATGAATTCTTCTACTCAAACACTCTTAAAGAAGAATTTTTGTGAATTTCAGTTTATGATTTCTTTTGGTTTTAATTACTCTCATTAAATTGATGTCAAAGACCTTGCAGGGCATGCTTTCTAAATGCCAAATAATTAAATTTTTAGTGAATTCATTTGTAAACATACCCTCCAAATGTTGACTTTTCAGATCTTCTTATACACTATGGAAAGGGATATAAAATTTTTATTTATCTTTTAGTGAAATTTTTAAAATAACATTTATTGAAATTATAATCAACATTTATTGAATGATTACTCTTTGTCAGACCATGTTTTACATATATTTACCTGAGTAATCCTTACAATGCTCTGAAGTAGACACTAATATCTTAATTTTACAGATGAGGAATCTGAGACCTAGAAAGGTTAAAAAATGTTCACAATGTTATGAGGTGTTGACCTGAAACAAATAGACTGCCAGATATTTCTCCAGAGAAGATGGGTTTATTTGGGATCAGCAGAGAATTGCAATTCAGTGTCTGCAACCATGACAAGCCACGTGCGGTGCAAGTCTTCACACGGCAAGGGAAGGAGAATACTTTTTATAGAGGGGAAAAGGAAGTTGGCATGGCTATAGTAAACAAAGAGTCCATGGCTTTTCTTTGGTTGAGTCCTTGCCAAGAAGGAAGAAGAATCTTTCTTCTGCCTGTTGGGCTCTGTTATCATCAGAGGGTGTGAGAGCTCCCCTTTCTTTCTCCCAACTCTGTTTAATTAAGGCTTCTGTTTATTAATTTTTACAGATGTAATTAAGTGACAAATCCGGAATCTGAAACAAGATCATGTGGTTCTAGAGTCAATACTCTAAATAATCAGACATTTTTGTTCTAAGAAAGGCAAAAGATGTTTTAATATTTAAAAATTTGCTTAGTTATTTTATGCTATGGTAATATTTAATGTAAATATAATGATCTGAGTTAACATTCAAATATTTTAAATTCAGTTCATCTGTGTAGCCAGAGAAAACTAACTGTAACACTTCTTTTAGTCACCCAGTCTTCCTCTTAATTATAATAAACCTTGCTGAGCATATATTATATGAAAGCCACTGGCCAAAGAACCTTACATACATTATCTCATTTGATATACATACTTGCTTTATATAATATATGCAAATTTTTTTCGTCTTGTACTATAAGTAAGATACTGAAAATTATCAAGATTAAAAATATGCTACTTGATGAATCTTATTGAATACCAAAAGTTTAACAGCATATCTGGATTATTTTACCTCTAACTCTTGCATTTGTATACTCTTCCCTTTGTATACACTTTGGCAACTCTGCATTTTCCTAACATTTTTAGCATTTGAAATACTGCAAACATTTTTTGTACCAAATAAATATATGCACAAGCATTGTCTTTTGCAAAGATCTTCTGATTAAGAAGAGGATGCAAGACATGAATATGGATAACTATCTCTAAGACTATTAGTCATAAAAAGATACATATCAATATATAACAAACATAATGCTCAATCATCATGCTTAAAAGAGTAAACCTCTGCTAAGAAACAGTGTTTGATTTCCTTCAATACTGGATTCAAATTCCTGATTCCATACCACCCTCTTTGTCTACAGATCATTCAATCAATTGCCAATTTATCCAGAATCCCTCTCCATGGCTACTAGTTTTCCAAGATAGTTTGTGCCTCCAGGGTGTCCACCCACCCACCATCTGCCATGTCAAGTTTTCTCTATTCGTTACTTAAGAAAAACAGCTTGTACAATTAAAAACAAAGTGTTCTGTTCAAATTAGGATATTTTGACACATGGTGTTTGCTTGAATTTGTGAATATGAGATCATACATTACCCATATTTTAGAATTTGAATAAAAATTAAAATTCAAAGTAAATTATCTTAAAACCACATAAATCAAATATACAAAAACAATTAAGAGAAACAGTGAAGAGAAAATATAACAAATCCATATAAATAAAGCATGAGCAAGTGGAAATATGAAATATTCTTGAAAAATAAAGATGAGGCACAAGTTTTTTTTTTAATCCAGAGACACACTTCTTCACCATTTTTATAAAAATGACTCAGATATTTACACAGAAATTAATATAAAGTTTATTTTAGATGCCTCACATAAATGATCAGAGATGTTTAAAAAAATAAACCGTTTAGAAACAAAAGTATAAAAATAATATATTGAGCTGTCATAATTGAGGTGTCATATGAAGTATTTTAATTTTAGAACATGTGTCAAAATAACAATGGCTCTATAGATAGAAAATCTTAAGTATTGTTGAATTGTGCTCAATTAACTGTACATTTTAAAGTATTTGACTAAGCAAAATACTTGATATTGAAAGGCCACAGTGTCTTGGTTTCTCAGAATGAGAATAAGATTCTTTCTATCATTTAAATACCAAAATCTAAGACTTTTTGGTTCAAGACAGAACCTAAGAATAGTTGCCTACTGAATACGAAGGCACATAAAATATCATTCTTGAATGTTAACTCTCAAAGCTGGCATGAGACTGATATAATTCCATATGTCAGATTCTTGCTGGGCCCTATTTTGAGCAAGGTTCTTGCTTGGCAGTGAGACCCAAAAATATATATAAGACAGATCCCTGGCCTCTAGTGTGTCAAACATAAATGACTCTAACCCTAAATAGACAGAGCCACATTACTTGGTGGAAAAACAAAATATGATAAAATAGAGTTTCAAGATACTGATTCTAGTTGAGAATATGGTGATCTTTAATTGATGATGTGTTGTTTTAATTGGGATCTTATGGATAAATGAATTTGTAATGGACCAAGGTGGAGAGAAAGGGAGATGGAGCATGTGCCCCCCAAAAAGAACAACTAAATTACAGAGACAGAGTAAGATTTCAGGATACATAAAACAGCAATGATATTTTTTTACAGAATTAGAACAAAAAACCCTAAAATTTATATGCAAACACAAAAGACCCAGAATTGCCAAAGCAATCTTGAGAAAAAAGAACAAAGTTAGAGGTATCACACTCCCTAACTTCAAACTATACCACAAAGCTATAGTAATCAAAACAGCATGGTACTGGCATAAAAACAGACATATAGACTAATGGAACAGAATCGAGAGCCCAAAAATAAACCCATGCACCTATGGTCAATTCATCTATGACAAAGTAGGCAAGAATATACAATGGAGAAAAGACAGTCTCTTCAGTAAGAGGTGCTGGGAAAACTGGACAGCTACACGTAAAAGAATTAAATTAGAATATTCTCTAGCACCATATACAAAAATAAACTCAAAATGGACTGAAGACCTAAATGTAAGACTTGAAACCATAAAACTCCTAGAACAGAACATAAGCAGAACACTTTTTGACATAAATTGTAGCAATATATTTTTGGATCTGTCTCCTCAGTCAAAGAAAATGAAAACAAAAACAAACAAATGGGACCCAACTAAACTTAAAAGCTTTTGCACAGCAAAGGAAACCATCCACAAAATGAAAAGATGACCTAATAAATGAGAGAAAATATTTGCAAATGATATGACTGACAAAGGATTAATATCCAAGATATATAAACAGTTCATACAACTCAATATAAAAAAAGAATTTTAATGGGCAGAAGACCTGAATAAGCAGTTTTCCAAAGAAGACATACAGATGGCTAACAGGCACATGAAAACATGCTCAACATCACTAATAATTAAAAAAATGCAAATCAAAACCACAATAAGGTATCACCTCACACCTGTCAGAATGGCTATCTTCAAAAAGAGCACAAATAACAAATGTTGGTGAGGAGGTGGAGAAAAGGGAACCCTCATACGCTGTTGGTGGGAATGTAAATTGCCGAAGCACTGTGGAAAACAGTATGGAGTTTTCTCAAAATACTAAAACTAGAACTACCATATGATCCAGCAATTCCACTCCTAGGGATATATCCAAAAAAATGAAACCATGCATGCAAAAAGATACATGCACCCCAATGTTCACAGCAGCATTATTTACAGTAGCTAAGATATGGAAACAACCAGTGTCCATCAACAGAAGAATGGAAAAAGAAGAAGGGGTATAAAAATACAGTGGAATATTAGTCATAAAAAAAGAATGAAATTCTGCCATTTGCAAGAACGTGAATGGACCAAGAGAGTATTATGTTTAGTGGAATAAGTCAGACAATGACAAACACTGTATGTTATCACTTATATGTGGAATCTAAAATATAAAAAACAAATGTATATAACAAAACAGAAACATACTCACAGATATAGAAAAACTAGCAGTTACCAGTGGGGAGAGGGAAGGAGAGAGGGGCAAAATAAGTGCATTGTATTAAGAGATACAAACTACTATGTATAAAATAGATAAGCAACAATACATTTTACAGCACAAGGAAATATAGCCATTATTTTGTATTATCTTTAAATAGTATATAATCTATAAAAATATTGAATCACTATGCTGTGGCCTGAAAATAATATAATATTGTAAATCAACTATACTTCAATAAAAAATTTAACTTTTTTTTAAAAAAAGAATAAAATACTAATTAAAAGAAAAAAAAAGATTTCAGGATACATGTAAAGACTGGCCAGTTGGCAATGTGGGTCATAAGAGGGAAATTAGAGGAAACATAACTGGAGATGGATTTTGAAAGATATCACTAAAGGAGAAGATGGGGAAGATGTTTTATCATAGGTTGATTTTGACTTTGCTTATATCTGAAGGGAAAGAAGTCAGAGAAAAGAAAACATTGACATTGATAGAAAGTGTAGAAATGATTGATGGTACATGACTGAAAAAAGTTGTAATAGCATTGAAAAAGATATTCTGGCTGCAGAAAAATCACAGATACAGAGTCAGGATTTCATAATACCTCCAAAATTTGAAAATGAAATGCATTTATTGACCTAACTTAATTAATTATATGTACAACACAATTATTAGATGATTCCAAATGGGGAAATATTTGGAGAGCTTCTTAAAAACTTGATAAGTTATAATTAGAAAAGATTTTGAAACTTAGCTTTATTCTTTTTTTTAATAAATTTATTTATTTTAAATTTTGGTTGTGTTGGGTCTTCGTTGCTGTGCACGGGCTTTCTCTAGTTGCGGCGAGCTGGAGCTGCTTTTCAACGTGGTGCTCAGGTTTCTCATTGCAGTGGCTTCTCTTGTTGTGGAGCGCGGGCTCTAGGCACGTGGGCTTCAGTAGCTGTGGCACACAGGCTCAGTAGTTGTGGCTCGTGGGCTCTAGAGCACAGGCTCAGTAGTTGTGGTGCATGGGATTTGTTGCTCTGCAGCATGTGGGATCTTCCCGGACCAGGGATCAAACCCCTGTCCCCTGAATTGGCAGGCCGATTCTTAACCACTGTGCCACCAGGGAAGTCCCTAGCTTTATTCTTAATAAGACATGGATTTCCAGAGATCAAAGAGACTATTATAGTTGACAACTTATTTAGGGAAACTGTGTTTTCCCTCCAGAAATAGCAGTCTGATATTCTTCCTGGGTGATCTCTTCTTACAGAACACAGTTCTCTTACTTATGGGAGCTATCTTGATAAAGGCATGCATTTAATATCAGAATGCATATTATAAAGTACACAGTTGAAAATAATTTATAAAGGCCATATAAAGTCATTCTTTATATGCATGTTTTGATATTCAACTAAAATAATGTATAAGTAAATGATCTGTAAATTGCAAGAGAATTTTTAGTGATATTGCTGCTTTTCTTCCACCATAATATTACATCTTTGTCCAAGAGTACTTCCTCTTTTTTAGGCCAGTTGGATACATTTATCCTATAGAAAGACTACTCATGTTTTCCAGATAGTTTCTTTCTTCATGGTCTAAAAGGAGCCTTTCCCTCTTCCTGACGATTGCTGCCATTCTGGCTATGAGGATCTGTACACAAAAAATGCAATCTCACACTTGCATTCAGCCATGACTACAACAGACATCCCATCACTCTGAAGAAATCACATCTTTCTTCACCCTATTCCCACACACTCCAGTTTGATTTTAAAATGGCTTGTTCATTGGACATTTATTCATTCTGTAATCCTGCCGTCATTTTTCTTGAAAGTTTAGGTATATGAATTTCTCAAAGCAACCCTCTATTTTATTCAAAACAGTGCCACATCTCCTGACTTTCCGTGAAATAATAAAGCATATAATTTTAACTCTTCACTAATTCCCTAAAATAGAAGCATAATCTCCCTGTCTTATCTTGTTTCAATGCAAAAATGCTATTAATCAAAATAATTATTGGATCATTTTAATGTCTCCTAGTAATGCTCAGGGTGGTAAAATTTCTAAGAAAACTGCTATATTTTGTAAATGGCTGAGACTGATAAAATATGAAGCATTTTTTAAATTCATTTTTTCTTATATGTAATTCAGAACTTACAAAATTCCTATTCTATATTTCTTCCTATAGTAATAAGGCAAGAGCTATCTTCTCCCAGATTGGAAAAAAAACATTGTTTCTTTTAGATACTTGTTTATATAATTTTAAAAATTTAAACATGACCTTGAAAAATGTTAATGTTCTAACTGCTCCCTACCCTTCCGATCTCATCTTTTACCATATTTTCTCCCCTCATCATACGAACTCAAGACATATTGACCTCCTTTCAGTGCTGGTATATGCTCCTTTTGGCACAGAGCTTTCCAAGTGTTGTATCCTCTGTTTGAAGATCTTTTCTTTCCCTTTTCTACTCATCTTACTTTTCTGAGATACATTTATATTTCCTTAGGGAGTCTTTCAGAAATTTCCTAAGTCATATTTTCTAAAACATGGTTTCATGACACCATATACTTACATTTCAGGGCATTTATCCCAGTTGAGATTTCACATTTACCTGTGAGATTTTTAAGTAATGGCTGTGTTCTCAAGTTTTGCTCATCTCTGAAGCTACCTGAATCGAAACAGTTGAGTTAATAAATGGTGAGCACTGTGTGTTTTTCCCTAGCGATTTCAAGATGTAGCAGGTGCCTTGTAACTACAAATGTATATTGCCATTGAGAAACAAAAATATGAACAATTATAAGCTTTGGTAAAACACAACTCTTTTAAATCAAAAATAAAAATATTGATTAGTATGTTTCCTTAAAGATATTCTAATATTCCAATAAAATGCTTGAAGCTTGCCAATAGTGCTGAGCACACTTAAAGTGCAAAATATTGAGGCATTTTCAAAAAGGCAAGGCAAGTTAATAAACAACTTTTTAATTATATTTCTAAGTACTTCTCATTATAACATAGGTATGGTTTACAAAATTAAAAACACAAATTATACAAAGCATTTTAAACAGAACAATTTAATGCTACAAAGAAAATTTTAACAACTAAATTCCTGTGATGAAAATCAGGGATTACACAACAGTACATATCTATACTTACCAGTTCTTATTTATTTATTTATTTATTTATTTATTTATTTATTTATTTATTTATCTATTTATTAATTTTTTTAATAGATATTTACTGGAGTATAATTGCTTCACAATACTGTGTTAGTTTCTGTTGTACAACAAAGTGAATCAGCTGTATGCATACATATATCCCTATATCCCCTCCCTCTAGAGCCTCCCTCCCAACCTCCCTATCTCACCTCTCTAGGTCATCGCAAAGCACCGAGCTGATCTCCCTATGCTATGCTGCTGCTTCCCACTAGCTAACTATTTTACATTCGGTAGTATATATATGTCGATGCTACTCTCACTTCGCCCCAGCTTCCCCGTCCCCTGTCCCCGTGTCCTCAGGTCCATTCACTATGTCTACGTCTTTATTCCTGCCCTGCCACTAGGTTCATCAGTACCTTTTTTTTTTTTTTTTTTAAGATTCCATATATATATGCGTTAGCATACGGTATTTGTTTTTCTGTTTCTGACTTACTTCACTCTGTATTACAGACTCTAGGTCCATCCACCTCACTGCAAATAACTCAGTTTCATTTCTTTTTATGGCTGAGTAATATTTCATTGTATATATGTGCCACATCTTCTTTATCCATTCATCTGTTGATGGACACTTAGGTTGCTTCCTTGTCCTGACTATTGTAAATAGTGCTGCAGTGAACATTGTGGTACGTGTCTCTTTTTGAATTATGGTTTTCTCAGGGTATATGCCTAGTAGTAGGATTGCTGGGTCATAGTTCTATTTTTAGTTTTTTAAGGAACTTCCATACTGCTCTCCATAGTGGTTGTATCAATTTACATTCCCACCAACAGTGCAGGAGGGTTCCCTCTGCTCCACACCCTTTCCAGCATTTATTGCTTCTAGATTTTTTGATAATGGCCATTCTGACCAGTGTGAGGTGATACCTCATTGTAGTTTTGACTTGACTTTCTCTATTAATTAGTGATGTTGAGCATCTTTTCATGTGCCTCTTGGCCACCTGCATGTTTTCTTTGGTGAAATGTCTAGTTAGGTCTTCTGTCCATTTTTTAATTGAATTGTTTGTTTTTTTGGTATTGAGCTCCATGAGCTGTTCGTATATTTTGGAGATTAATCCTTTGTCTGTTGCTTCATTTGCAAATATTTTCTCCCATTCTGAAGTTGTCTCTTCCTCTTGTTTATGGTTTCCTTTGCTGTGCAAAAGCTTTTAAGTTCAATTAGGTCCTATTTTTCATTTTTGTTTTTATTACCAGCACTATAGGAGGTGGGCCAAAAAAGATCTTGCTGTGGTTTATGTCAGAGTGTTTTTCCTGTTTTTCTCTAAGAGTTTTATAGTGTCTGGCCTTACATTTAGGTCTTTAATCCATTTGGAGTTTATTTTTGTGTATGGTGTTCAGTAGTGTTCTAATTTCATTCTCTTACATGTAGCTGTCCAGTTTTCCCAGCACCACTTATTGCAGAGGCTGTCTTTTCTCCATTGTATATTCTTGCCTCCTTTGTCGTAAATCAAGTGACCATATGTACATGGGTTTATCTCGGGGCTTTCTATCCTGTACCATTGATCTATATTTCTATTTTTGTGCCAGTACCATACTGTCTTGATTACTGTAGCTTTGTAGTATAGTTTGAAGTTAGGGAACCTGATTCCTCCAGCTCCGTTTTTCTTTCTCAAGATTGCTTTGGCTATTCGGGGTCTTTTGTGTTTCCGTATGAATTGTAAATTTTTTTTTTCTAATTCTGTGAAGAATGCCAGTGGCAGTTTGATAGGGATTGCATTGAATCTGTAGATTGCTTTGGGTAGTATAGTCATTTTCACAATATTGATTTTTCCAATCCAAGAACATGGTATATTTCTGTGTTTATGTCATCTTTGATTTCTTTCAACAGTGTTTTATAGTTTTCTGAGTACAAGTCTTTCACCTCCTTAGGCAGGTTTATTCCTAGGTATTTTATTCTTTTTGTTGCGATGGTAAATGGGATTGTTTCCTTAATTTCTCTTTCTAATTTTTCCGTATAAGTGTATAGGAATGCCAGAGGTTTCTGTGCTTTAATTTTGTATCCTGAAACCTTACCAAATTCATTGATTAGTTCTAGTAGTTTTCTGGTGGCATCTTTAGGATTTTCTATGTATAGTATCATGTCATCTGCAGACAGTGACAGTTTTACTTCTTCTTTTCTAGTTTGTATTCCTTTGATTTATTTACTTCTCTGATTGCCATCACTAGGATTTCCAAAACTATGTTGAATAAGAGTGACGAGAGTATACATCCTTGTCTTGTTCCTGATCTTAGTGGAAATGCTTTCAGTTTTTCACCATTGAGTATGATGTTTGCTGTGTTTTTGTCATATATGGCCTTTATTACATTGAGGTAGATTCCTTCTATGCCCAGTTTCTGGAGAGTTTTTATCATAAATGGGTGTTGAGTTTTGTCGAGAGCTTTTTCTGCATCTATTGAGATTATCATATGGTTTTTATTCTTCAGTTTGTTATTATGGTGTATCACATTGATTAATTTGCATATATTGAATAATCCTTGCATCCCTGGGATAAATCCCACTTGATCATGGTGTATGATCCTTTTAATATGTTGTTGGATTCTGTTTGCTAGTATTTTGTTCAGGATTTTTGCATCTATTTTCCTCAGTGATATTGGTCTATAATTTTCTTTTTTGTGATATCTTTTTCTGGTTTTGGTATCAAGGTGTTGGTGGCTTCCTAGAAGGAATTTAGGAGGTTCCTCCCTCTGCAATTTTTTGGAAGAGTTTGAGAAGTATCAGTGTTAGCTCTTCTCTAAATGTTTGATAGAATTCGCCTGTGAAGCCATCTGGTCCTGAACTTTTGTTTGTTTGAAAATTTGTAATTACAGTTTCAATTTCATTACTTGTGATAGGGCTGTTTATATTTTCTAATTCTTCCTGTTTCATTCTTGGAAAATTGTACCTTTCCAAGAATTTGTTCATTTCTTTGTGGTTGTCTAATACTTAGCATATAGTTTTTTGTGGTAGTCTCTTATAATCCTTTATATTTCTGTGGTGTCAGTTGTGATTTCTCCTTTTTTCATTGCTAATTTTATTGATTTGCATCCTCTCCCTTTTTTTCTTGATGAGTCTGGCTAAGGGTTTATCAATTTTCGTTATCTTCTCAGAGAACCAGCTTTTAGTTTTATTGATCTTTGCTATTGTTTTCTTCATTTCTATTTCATTTATTTCTGCTTGCTCTTTATGATTTCTTTCCTTTTACTGACTTTGGGTTTTTGTTGTTCTTTTTTCTCTAGTTGCTTTAGGTTTAGGGTTAGATTATTTATTTGAGATTTTTCTTGTTTCTTGAGGTGAGATTGAATTGCTATAAACTTTGCTCTTAGAACTGCGTTTTCTGCATCCCATAGGTTTTGGGTCACTGTGTTTTCATTGTCATTTGTTTCTATCTATTTTTAAATTTCTTCTGTGATTTCTTCAGTGATCTATTGTTTACTTAGTAATGCACTGTTTAGCCTCCATGTATTTATGGTTTTTAAAATATTTTTCCTGTAATTGATTTCCAGTCTCACAGTGTTGTTGTCAGAAAAGATGCTCGATATGATTACAATTTATTCAAGTTTTCTGAGGATTGATATGTGACCCAAGGTGTGATCTATCCTGGAGAATGTTCTGTGTGCACTTGAGAAGAAAGTGTATTCTGCCACTTTCAGGTAGAATGTTCTATAAATATCAATTAAATCTATCTGGTTTATTGTGTCAATTAAAGCTTGTGTTTCCTTATTTATTTTCTGTTTGGATGATCTGTCCATTGGTGTAAGTGGGGTGTTACAGTCGCCTACTATTATTGTGTTGCTGTTGATTTCCCCTTTCATGGTTGTTAACATTTGCCTTATGTACTGAGCTGCTCCTATGTCAGGTGCATAAATATTTATAATTGTTATATCATCTTCTTGGATTGATTTCTTATCATTATGTAGTGTCCTTCCTTATCCCTTGTAACAGTCTTATTTTAAAGTCTGTTTTATCTGATACAAATATTGCTACTCCAGCTTTCTTTGGATTTCCATTTTCATGGAATATCTTTTTCCATTCCTTCACTTTCAGCCTGTAGGTGTCTCTAGGTCTGAAGTGGGTCTCTTGTAGACAGCATATATATGGGTCTTGGTTTTGTATCCATTCAGCCAGTCTGTGTCTTTTTGTTGGGGCATTTAATCCATTTACTTTCAAGGTTATTATCGATATATATGTTCCTGTTACCATTTTCTTAATTTTGGGGGGTTTGTTTTTGTGGTTCATTTTCTTCTTTTGTTTCTCCCACCTAGAGAAGTTTCTTTAACATTTGTTGTAAAGCTGGTTTGGTGGTACTAAATTCTTTTAGCTTTTGCTTTTCTGAAAAGCTTTTGATTTCTCCGTCGAATCTGAGTGAGATCCTTGCTGGGTAGAGTAATCTTGGTTGTAGCTTTTTCTCTTTCATCACTTTAAATATATCATGCCACTCCCTTCTGGCTTGCAGAGTTTCTGTTGAGAAATCAGCTGATAACCTTATGGGGATTCTTTTGTTGTTATTTTTTTGCTTTTCCCTTGCTGCTTTTAATATTTTTTCTTTGAATTTAATTTTTGTTAGTTTGATTAATTTGTGTCTTGATGTGTTTCTCCAAGGGTTTATCCTGTATGGGACTCTCTGTGCTTCCTGGACTTGGGTGCCTATTTCCTTTCCCATGTTAGGGAAATTTCCACTATAATCCCTTCAAATATTTTCTCAGACCCTTTCTTTTTCTCTTCTTCTTCTGGGACCTCTCCAGTTCAAATGTTGGTGCATTTAGTGTCATCCCAGAGGTCTCTGAGATTGTCTTCAATTATTTTCATTCTTTTTTCTTTATTCTGGTCCTCAGCAGTTACTTCCACCATTCTGTCTTCCAGCTCACTTGTTCATTCTTCTGCCTCAGTTATTCTATTATTGATTTCTTCTGTTGTATTTTTCATTTCAGTTATTGTGTTGTTCACCTCTGTTTTTTCTTTAGTTCTTCTAGATCTTTGTTAAACATTTCTTGTGTTTTCTCAGTCCGTGCCTCCACTCTATTTATAAGATTCTGGATCATCTTTTCTATCATTACTCTGAATTCTTTTTCAGGTGGATTGCCTATTTCCTCTTCATTTATTTGGCCTTGTAGGTTTTTACCTTGCTCCTTCATCTGTGACATATACTTTTGCCATCTCATTTTTTTTTTTTTTATAAGTGGGATTGTGTTCTTGTCTTACTGGTTGTTTGGCCTGAGACCTCCAACACTGGGGTTTGTAGGCTGTTGGGACCTCTGGAAGAAAGACCAGGATGCCTGGCCCTGATTGACCAGTCTAATCCTCATCGTGAGGGCCTGGGCAATGTGCCTGGTTCAGTTCAGACCTTGCTCCAGGCATCTACTCTAGGAGCTAAGACTTAACATCCAAACATGATTAAAAACACTCAGGACAGTTATCCTGCTGAGCAGATAATGGCAGTTCTGCCAGACCCTGAGCAGAGACAGAGACCCAAGCTGACTGGGTGTGAGCATGTGAGAGCTGGGTCTTGGTGCTGAGATGAGGACCTCTGGAAACCTCATTCCGATGAATATTCCCTGGGATCTGATGTTCTCTGTTAGTCCAGTGGCTCAGACTCTGAGCTCCCACCACAGGAGCTTTGGCCCGACCCCCAGCTTGTAAACCAAGATCCCGCAAGCTGCGCAGGGTGGGAAAAAAAAAAAAAGAACAATAACAATGTAAAAAATAAAATTAGACTAGGAAACTAACAGATATGTTAAAAAGAATATAAAAATAAAAATATAGATGAAACAACAACTGGAATGTAAAACAGAACCACAATAGTAAAGAAGAGGAGGAGCAAAAAAAAATAGGTGGAAAAGACCTTTGCTCTGGAGGGCAGAGCCTAAGCAGGGATGAGTTTTGTGTAGTGGGCGGGGCCTATGTTTAGGACCCACAGGGCTGAAAAAGGCCCTGGGTAGTGTGGGGGGGTGGGACTTAGGCTCAACAGAACAGGAAGGGCCTAGGCATGCCTCCTGCCTCTGGTCTCAGAGGGCAGGGCCCCCACCTGGGAGCCCAGCAGGCTTCCTGGGCTCAATTGGGCGGGGCAAACACCCTCTGCTCCTCTCCTGCTCCTCCAGTTCTGGATGGCCCTTCCCACCTGCCTCTCCTGTTCTCTCCTGGCCTCCCTCCTACGCCCCCAGGACCAACCCAGCCAGAGGGACTTCTGAGGGCGTAGCACTCGGCCTGAGAGCTGGGCAGACTTCCCTGGCTGATTGGGCAGGGAAAAAGCCTGGCAGGCTCCCCACCTGATCCGAGCTCCCAAGGGTCCCTCCAGGCATTGGCCATCCTCCCCCCTTTCAGCCACCCCTCAGGGGCGCTGGTCCTGTCAGGCCTCCACTTCTCCTTCCCCCTCAGTCCCCCCATGTCCTACCAGTTTGGTTAGGGGTTCCTCCTATCTCCTTGGGAATTGGGGTCCCCCACCAGCATCTGGCAGGCACCCTAGTTGTGGGGAGATGTGAACTCCACATTTTCCCACACCGCCATCTTGACTCCATCCCATTTATTTATTTTTATGCAGTGATTCTTAGCCAAATTTTAAATGCCTTAGCTGAATTATATAATCTAAAATAAAATTCTAAACATATCTGATTTAGTGTTTTACCATTTAAAAACTCAGCCATTTTAAGATCAAATTTTCTTTATAACTTAAATAGTAGTTTAAATTTGTTTGTTGAAACATGCATGTAGCATCTACATATGTAAATATAGTCTGAAGATTTGGTACATATTCCTTCAAATACACTGTAGCTATAATCTGAGTGGTTACTGGATCAAACATAGGCTTTGACATCACATGCAATCTAGCTCTACCATTTTTAAGCTTTCTAAAATCAACAAATGCTTGACACTTTAAAAATATCTCTTTCATCATCTACATTCTGAAGGGATTAGCATTAGAACCCAAACTGTGGTTTCCTTTATGTTCAGATGTGCTTAGAGCCTGATAAAAGAGGCCTGCCAATGTCCTTTCACATGAAGGAGTCAACATTCAAATTCAAGTTCTTTCTATAGTTTTATTCTTCTTCCAGGACAAACAGGTACTAGAGCCTGTTCTTCAGACCAAATATAGAAATAATGTTTTGACTCCATACAACTTGCTACTATCAGATGGATTTCAATGAATAGACAGAAGATGAAAGACAGGAAAAATGTTTTTTCTACTCTCCAATACCTACAAACATCAGTGCCTCTTTCTTTATTCCTTATCTGAAGAATGTCAGTTATGTCAAAATACAGAAAGTATTCACAATGCTGCATGCCCAATTTTTTGCTAAAGAGGGTGATTTTTTAATTGTATAGGTATAATGACTTTCTGTTTGGTTTTGGTACTCTCTTCTCCGAAACTACTCATTACTAAGGGACAGGACAGACCTCCAAAATATATTGTCTGCTTTTCTACAACCATTTTTTAAGCAGAGATCCTAGATCCTGTTTTGTGTCTTGCTATAATCCCTGCCACTTCGTTTTTCATACTGTTATATGAAATGATTTCCAAACATATTTCACTCATTTCAGATTCCTGATTACACTTCTTTGGTTCTTCATCCTTGTTTTCATTATAAAATCAATTTCTGGAGCATGATATTTCTCCAGGTGCTTAAGATCTATCATAATTATTATCCTCTCTCTCTTATTTCATCATAAATATCCAATTAATCTTAAAGTTCTATCAATTGTTCCACCCAACTATCTCACTTTCATATTTGCATTCACATTGTATTTAATATAATTAAGGTAGCACTCCGAGAATTAAATAAGTATTAAAAAGTCACTGTATAAATATACTTAAAATTATCTACTTAACAACTTATCTTCACTAGAATTTAGGTATGCAGTTTTTACTGCTAGATCATTAAATACTAGTATATAGTAGGTGTTCATTAATATTGGTTAAATGAATGCATAGATTAGTTAGTCATTGTAATAATATGGATAAACAGTCCACATAGGAACTAGAGATTTATGTAAGGGAGAATAGCATAAGCTTTACAGATGAAATCTTTCTATTTTTAATTTTTTTTTCTATCCTTCATTATTATAGCAAGGTTTATTAGCTGTTATGTAATCATTTAGCAGAGGAAGATAATGGTCTCTTAGATTTTACTAAGGTAGAAACTAATTCATTGTTAATGAATGTTATATAACATTATTTATTGCAGTATTTATATTTCATTTGATGACAGTTCACCCCTTCCAGTTTTTCAGGAAAAAAATCTTTGGAGTCATTCTGTCTCCTCTTTTTCTCTCATGCCCCCTACATAATCATTCAATTCTGTTGTCTCTACTATTAAGTTCATTGAGAGTCTGTTTCTCATCATTTAACTGCTAACTCCCTGGATGAAGACATGACCTTCCATGCCTGTATTATTGCAATAATCTCTATCTCTAACTATCCCTGTCTCCCATTTTGGCTATTTTAAAGATATAAGTCAGAGTGATTTTTGTAAAAAGTAGTCCATATCATGTCATTCTATGGCTCAAAACTCCTCCATGGTTCTCAATTTCTCTAACGATAAGTGGACCTATAGGGCCCTGCATAAACAGCCCTTTTGTTACCTCCTGGTCTCATCTCTCAATACTCTCATTTTTCCTGACTCTACTCCAGTAACACAGGTCCCACTGCAGTTACCTAAGCATATAAAACATGCTCCATTAATGCCTTTTTCATTTTTAAAAATTTGTCAGATAAACTTTACTGAGAATTATAAAAGACCAAAATCTTGTTTTTTGCAAACTGTCTTTTTCAACAGATGATTTTCTTTTAATTACAAATACTGAATAAGATGTATTCTTCTGCAAAACTAATAAATAAAAGAACAAGTGCTAAACATAAATTAATTGTCTAAGATATTTGAAAAAAGGAAAATAGATGCCTGATATTCTTCAGTATTTTTTTACTCAGAATTTTTTCACTAACTTTTCAAAAAATAAGTCTGAAGGTACGAATCAGCTGGGAAAAAGAGAGAGAGAAAGAGAGAGTCAGCATCTTGTAGCTGCTTTAATATTTTTTGATAACTCTGATGTTTTTTCTGATGTTCACCTTTCTTTTATGGACTCATATCTACAGAAAATAGCTGAATTTACAATATTTCTAATGAATATTAATGGAGGAAAGATATTTATTGAACATATATATATATTATATATAAATAAACTTTACCATAAACAATTATACATATCAAAAAAACAATAAATTTTAAAAGATATCCCCCAATGTGAGGAAGAACATTCATTATAGAAAATAAAGTCAAACTTATTTAATTAAAAACACAGAATTAATAAAATTTATTTATTTAATACTGGCCCCCTTTCCAGATTTCCATGCAGCCAGCTCCCTCAATTCCTCAAGTTTTTATTTAAATGTCATCCACTCAGGGAAGTCTTTCCTACCTCTCTATTTAAAAGTTGCTTCAGGTCCTCACCTGGGATCCTATAATCCATTACCCTTCTCTATTTTTCACATTCTTGGTTTCATGTATGACTTGTACTTATTTAGTATGTTTGTTGTTCACAATATGTTTTTTTTCCTCTCCAATTCAGTAGTCAGGGAATCTGACTCTCACACCTTGATGGGTGAGAGACATGGTCACAGTGCAGAAGAGCATGTCTTGGGAGATAACATGGTGACCACAGCCAGATAGGCATGGGTATAATTAAGTGAAATTAAATGATCTGAGAACCAATATGAAAGAAAGCACATATTAATAGGCAGACATACTCACCTCAGCAGTTGTTGGTCTAGTACTGGTGGTTTACAGAGAAAGTCAATGTAGGGCGGAAGGTATTCCAAGATCACCACAATCTCCATAACAATGCTGATGTTGCAGGAAAAGTGTCTGAAAGATGGTATGGCATTACTAGAAATTATAGCTATCAACATTAGATATAAGATGTAACCTTCTATGAAATCAGGCAGAAAATAAAAATAAATAATGTAAAAGGTCAGCATCCCCTCTGGGTAGCACAGGATTTCAGAGGACAATCTTACAGGTGTATAGATGTTTTATCAAAACTGAAACACAGAACCTTCAGACAATAGTATTTCTCCTAGTAAAGAAAGCTCAGGAAATCAGTGGATGATTTTTGAAAACAGTGTATACTAAACATGCCTTCTCTTCCCTCTGCTCCTGGTATTTGACTCTGAGTTTGTAGGGATTTGTAGGTTATATTTAATACAAATTGTTCTGTATGAAGGTTAACTGTATTCCTTAATAAAGTTATAGAATATAGTGCAGGACTATGAGGGGTGGGGATTCAAAATCAGTAATTGTAAGAAAGAATAATTTCCTAAATTGTAAAGTATCCTCTCAAAAATGAAAAGTAAACAAAAATGAGGTTTCTGTGAGTCACTTTGGTCTAAAAATAAAACGTTTTACTATAAAAAAGAAATGTATAATACTCAAATTTCATTTAAAGTTAAATGTAAAAAGCTTTCATTCAAGATAACTCTCTAAGACATTAAGAAATACATATGAGTCATTTCCACTGACGTGTAGGTCAGTCATATGAAATAACAAGATTTTTCAAGTGAGAAGAAATATAAGAGAGTAGGCTCATAAATACACATTTAAGTGATAGTCAAGACAATGACTTATGGTTGAATCAAATCAAGGTGTGTTAATTATCTATGTGTGGGTGCATTTATAGTATTATATTAATATGTACATAGAGAAAACTTTGCATTGAAGGAATTTAAACTTTATTAGATGAAAAGCTGTTCTGGAGGCTGTAGTATAGTAGGTTATATATGATGAGGAGCATAGTAGTAGAACATGAACCTGGTTTTTTAAAGAAAGAAAATTGAATTTATCACAGGACATAGTGTCACTTGACCTCGAAGTATAAAATTTGTTTTCATAAGTATAGAAAGTGTGGAAATACGTATTTCAAGAAAGAGTGTTATAAAAAAAAAACAAGAAGCTGAGACTAAGCTGAGGCCAGGAAACCATGCACTTGGTGATTGGTGTGTAGTTCACACTATTTTGATCTAGATGGCTTTATAGTAAGAACTGAAACTAGAGAATTATAAGTCCTCCAAATATTTTCCTTTTATCAAATCATTTTGCATATTCTAGGACTTCTGAATTTCCAAATATATTTCAGATTCAATTTCTCATATACTTAAAGAATCTTGCTAGAATTCCAATTACGCTTACATTTATTTTTTTATTTTTTATTTATTTATTTGTATATTTATTTTTTTAAAGAATGAGGCTTGGCCCCATCTCATGTCTTACACAATTTTTTAAAAAATTTACTTTATTTATTTATTTTTTTGGCTGCGTTGGGTCTTCGTCGCCGTGCGGGCTTTCTCTATTTGAGGTGAGCGGGGG
Source organism: Balaenoptera physalus (assembly GCF_965194825.1). Classification (NCBI taxonomy): domain Eukaryota; kingdom Metazoa; phylum Chordata; class Mammalia; order Artiodactyla; family Balaenopteridae; genus Balaenoptera; species Balaenoptera physalus. The sequence goes on from NC_138891.1 coordinate 44,728,704, forward strand.
CTACTCTTCGCTGCAGTGTACAGGCGTCTAATTGCAGTGGCTTCTCTTGTTGCGAAGCACGGGCTCTAGGCGTGTGGACTTCAGTATTTGTGGCATGTGGGCTCTGTAGTTGTGGCTCACAGGCTCTAGAGCGCAGGCTCAGTAGTTGTGGTGCACGGGCTTAGTTGCTCCGTGGCATGTGGGATCTTCCCGGAACAGGGCTCAAACCCGTGTCCCCTGCATTGGCAGGCAGATCTTAACCACTGCACCACCAGGGAAGCCCCTTATGCTTACATTTAATCTACAGATGAACTGGAGAAGAATTTCCATCTTTACATAATTAATATTTAAATTGATAAATATTATTTATCTCATTATTTACCCTCTCCTTAATTTCCCTAAGCCTTTTACTTTTAATTTCCAGTATACTCAGCTAATCAATCCCCTGTTAAAGTATTCTCGAAACTTTAATTTAATGCTTTGTATATGATGTTTTAAATTTTATTTTCTAGTTACCCATTCATAGTATGTAACAATAAAATTGACTTTTGTAAATTAGCTGTGTGTTTTACTACCTAATAAAATTATTTATCAGTTCTAATATTTTTCTGTGAATTCCTTTGGATTGTCTATGTAGACAATCATGCCATCTCTACAAAAAGCTTTACTTTTTTCAAATTTTATGTGTTTTATTTCTTCTTTCTCATCTTTCTTTATACTGGCCTCTAGTACAAAGTTGGAAAGAAATAAGGAGAATATATATATATATATATATATATATATATATATACACATATATACTCTGTGTTCAAGATTTTAAGTAGAAACCATTCTTCCAACATTGGACTTTTTCTCTTCTATTCCTAGTTTTCTGAGAGGTTTTTCATGACTTTCTTTTCAAAACTGTGTTTTCATCTATTAAAATGATTATATGCTTTTTTTACTTATATTACTTTAATATGATGAAATACATTAATTTTTGTGTATTATGCTAATCTTGCATTTTTGGAATAAACTCCAATTTTTTTCAAGCTTTAATTTTTAAAATTATGCTAAAATAAACTTTACCTACCTACTCTGTTACTGACTGATTTGAGTTGATAATGGGCAAAGAAGGCCAACATATTTTTTCCTTCCATACTGGTTTTTTCAGTTATCTTTTTAATTTTAAAATAAGAAGATACAATACACAGAGTTCTCATATGCTCTCTCCCCAACTCACAGCTTCCCTTATTAATAACATTTTATTTTAGTCTGGTATATTTGTTACAAGTGATGAACCAGTATTGACATATAATTATTAACTAATTTCCATAGTTTATATTAGGATTCATGCTTTGTGCTTTACAGTTATATGGGTTTCTACAAATGAATAATACTATGTATCTGCTATTAGAGTAACATGCAGAATATTTTAATGCCCTAAAAATTCTGTTCCACATATTCATCCCTACCCCCTTCTTCCTTACCCCCAAATCTGACTTCTTACCCTTAGAAATATATATTTAATTTCCTCCATGTCTTTTTGTGGCTTGATAGCTCATTTCTTTTTATCAATGAAAATACTCCATTGTATGGTTGTACCATAGTTTGTTTATCCATTTATCTATTGTAGGACATCTTGGTTGCTTTCAATTTTTTGCAACATTCATGTACAGATTTTTGCATAGATATATTTTTTCAAGACATTGCATAAATTTCTAGGAGCACAATTGCTGGTTTATGTGATATGCCTGTGTTTGGCTTTGTAAGAGCCTGTCAAATGGTCTTCCAATGTAGCTCTACCAATTTGCATCCCCACTATCAATGAATGAGAGTTCCCGTTGCTCTGCATACTACTCAACATTTGATATTTCCAGTCTTTTGGATTTTAGACAATCTTGAATGTATAGTGGTATCTCACTATTGTTTTAATTTGTAATTCCTTAATGGCATATGATGATCAGCATCTTTTCATATGCTTATTTGCCATCTATATCTCTTCTTTGGTGAGATGTCTATTCTCATAGACATATTAGAGCTGCTTATTTTCTTACTGCTGAGTTTTAAAATGTCTTTTTATATTGGGATACCAGTATTTTATCATATATGTGTTTTTCAAATATTATCTCCTAGTTTGTGGGGTTTTTATTATATATTCCCTTAACGATGTCATTAACAGAGAAGACATATTTAATTTTAGATTAGTCAAGCTAATTTTTTTCTTCATGGATTGTGCTTTTGGTATTTGTGTCTAAAACTCATCATGAAACCCAAGGTCACCTGGATTTTCTCCTATGGTATCTTCTAGAAGTTTTATAAGTATTGCATTTTAAATTTAGATCTACGATCCATTTCAAGTTAATTTTAGTGAAATTTTGTGAAAGATGCAAGGTCTGTGTCTAGATTTATTCATATTTATTTTTTATTTTTGCGTATGGATGCCCAAATCTTCTAGCTTAATTTATGGAAAAGACTATTCTTTTTTCCATTGAACTGTCTTTGCTCCTTTGTCAAAGATCAATACACACACACACACACAGGGCTCTTTATTCTGTTCCATTGATATATCTGTGTGTTATTTAGCTAATACTACACTGCTTTGATTATTGTACTTTTATAGTAAGTCATGAAATTGAGTGTTGTCAGTCTTCTGACTTAGTTCTTCACCTTCAATATCATGTTAGCTCTTCTGGGTCTTTTGCCTTTCCAGATAAACTTTAGAATCAGTCTGTCACTTTCCACAAAATAACTTGCAGGTATTTTGATTGGGATTGCATTGAGTCAAGTTGGGAAAAACTGATATCTTAACAGTATTGAGCCTTCCCATCCTTGTATGTGAAATATTTAGATCTTTAATTTTTTTCATCAGAATTTTGTAGTTTTTCTCATATAGTTATTGTACACATTTTTCAGATTTATACCTAAGTATTTCATGAACTAAGAATAATATAAAGAATAAAAAATATTTTACTTTCATTTTTTCCTCTCTAACACTCTTCCTTTTTATGTAGATCCACATTTCTGACCTATTTTATTTTCCTTTCTAAATAATTAATTTTATCACTTCTTGCAAGACAAGTATGTTTTCTGAGTCTGTTTAAAAATTTTCTGAGTCTTCATATGTTAGACATTTGTTTGTGGAAAGTTGCTTATTTACCAAAAGAAAACACAAAATCTTATTTAACATTTTTCTTGAATATAGGGCTATTCAGATTTTCTATTTCTTTTTGGCCATTTGTTTATCTCAAATTATTTGCATATTTCATCTAAGTTGCTAAATCTTCTGGCATAAAATTTTAATAGAATTGTTTCATTATTTGTTTAATATCTATAATATTTGTAGAACTTCCCTCCTTTGTTGTTGATACTATTTACTTTGTGATCACTCTTATTTTTCTTTATTAGCCTACCTAGAAGCTTATCATTTTTACTAATATTGTTAAATCATCAATTTTTTGTTTTATTAATTTTCTTCAGTTTTTCTGTTTCTATTCCATGGTTTCTGTTCTTTTCTTTATTTTTGCTTCCTTCTGCTTACCTTGTGTACAATTTGCTCTTCTTTTTACATGTTTTAACCAGAATCCTCAGTCCACTGATTTTTTTATAATTTGTCTTCTCTAACATAATAATATACGGCTATAAATTACCTTGTAAGTGCTAAAGTATCTGTGTTTCATCCATTTTGAATGTTGTATGTTCATTATTATTCCTCTTGGAATACTTTATGATCCTTGTGGTTTATTGTTTGATTCACAAATTGTTTAGAAATGGGTTTCTAAATTTCCAAATTTTTGTCTCATTTCACACATATTTTTGCAGTTAATTTATAATTTAATTTCATTTTAGTAAGAAAACATGCTATACTCTTCCACAAGTTTAATTAAGGTTTAGGTTTCACTTGATTCACTGGAGAGGTCATAGGCTGTTGTTTAGGATATAGACTCAGAAAGGCAATGAATTAAACTCTCTGAGGAGACTCTCTCTCTCAAGGACTCAAGCAAAGTGTACACTTCTGTTTGAAATGAAGGTGTAGGCCCTGAGAACAAAATGATGTAGAGATGCCAGTTTTTGGAAGTAACTGAGAAGTTCAAACAAGGACCATTAGAAATGGATTATTTCGTATTTAGAGGTTCCATGATGACTGGAGACTGAATCCAATGTGACTTGACCTTGGAAGATATGACAAATAACTGCATAACTGAGCTCTCAGCTTGGCATGGAGAGAATGGTTATCACCAGCAGAATAAGATCAGAGGACATTTCTTAATCTTTCTGATTTTGTAATGAGAAGGGTCTTGATTATCATGTGGGAAGGAAGAGGAAAAAACATTACGGTAACTAAACTTCTTCCTATTCTAGCCTGAGTCCATTTTAGCAAGATTTTGTCAATTTAGAACAGTAAACATTGTGATGTTGCCTGCTTATGAGTGTTGAGAAGCAATTTTCACTAGATTTTGCAAAACCAGTAATGTTAAATATAACTGTACTGAAAATCACTTAACAAAGGATTAATTTCACTCTCTGCAGGTTAACTCAATTAATTTTTGACATATCATCTCTAACCCTTTGAGCAAACTAACATAAAGAGATGAGAAACCCCTAAAAGTCACTGTTGATTTGGGGCATGCTGCTAGTTTATTAAGAATTAAAATGATCTTGCAGAATGTTTTACAGTGCTGGGGCAGATAAAATGCAGGCAGATTTTGGCTCTTAAAAATAGAGCAATAAATGAAGCTTTATTAGAGGTTGCTGATAATATCAGTATTTTTCTCCAATACAAAGGATAATCCTGAGAAGAGGAAGTTCCAGGACAATGATATTAAAGCCCTCTAGGAGGTGCCTTCAAGATGGCAGAGGAGTAAGACGTGGAGATCACCTTCCTCCCCACAAATACATCAAAATTACATCTACATGTGGGACAACTCCTACAGAACACCTACTGAACACTGGCAGAAGACCTCAGGCTTCCCAAAAGGCAAGAAACTCCGTGCATACCTAGGTAGGGCAAAAGAAAAAAGGAAAAACAGAGACAAAAGAGTAGGGAAGGGACCTGCACCGCTGAGAGGGAGCTGTGAAGGAGGAAAAGTTTCCACACACTAGGAAGCCCCTTCACTGGCAGAGATGGGGGGTGGGCAGTGGGGGGAAGCTTCAGAGCCATGGAGGAGAGCACAGCAACATGGGTGCAGAGGGCTAAGCGGAGAGATTCTTGCACAGAGGATCGATGCCGACCAGCACTCACCAGCCTCAGAGTCTTGTCTGCTCACCCGCCAGGGCAGGTCGGGGCTGGGAGCTGAGGCTCAGGCTTTGGAGGTCAGATCCCAGGGAGAGGACTGGGGTTAGCTGCATGAACACAGCCTGAAGGGGACTAGTGCACCACAGCTAGCCGTGAGGGAGTCTGGGGAAAAATCTGGAACTGCCTAAGAGGCCAGAGACTATTTTTACCAGGTGCACCAGGAGAGGGGATTCATAACACCACCTAAACAAGCTCCAGAGATGGGCGCAAGCCACGGCTTTCAATGAAGACACCAGAGACAGACATGAGATGCTAATGCAGCTGCTGCCGCCACCAAGAAGTCTGTGTGCAAGCACAGGTCACTGTCCACAACTCCCCTCCTGGGAGCCTGTGCAGCCCGCCACTGCCAGGGTCCCATGATCCAAGAACAACGTTCCTGGGAGAACACACAAGTGTGCCTCATTTGTTGCAACATCACGCTGGCCTCTGCCACCACAGGCTCACCCTGCATTCTGTACCCCTCCCTGCCCCCGGCCTGAGTTAGCCAGAGCCCCCGAATCAGCTGCCACTTTAACCCCATCCTGTCTGGGTGGGGAACAGATGCCCTCAGGCGATCTACATGCAGAGGTGGGGTCAAAACCAAAGCTGAACCCCGGGAGCTGTGCGAACAAAGAAGGGAAAGGGAAATTTCTCCCAGCAGACTCAGGAACAGCGAATTAAATCTCCACAATCAACTTGATGTATCCTGCATCTCTGGAATACCTGAATAGACAATTAATCATCCCAAAATTGAGGCAGTGGACTTTGGGAGCAACTGTAGACTTGGGGTTTGCTTTCTGCATCTAATTTGTTTCTGGATTTATGTTTATCTTAGTTTAGTAGTTAGAGCTTATTATCATTGGTAGATTTCTTTATTGATTTTGTTGCTCTCTTCCTTCTTTATATATATATATATATATATATATATATATATATATATATATATATATATATCTTTTCCTATTTCTCTTTTTGTGAGTGTGTATGTGTATGCTTCTTTGTGTGATTTTGTCCATATAGCTTTGCTTTTGCCATTTGTCCTAGGGTTCTGTCTGTCCGTTTTTTTTTTTTGTTTGTTTGTTTGTTTATTTTTAGTATACTTTTTAGTGCTTGTTGTCATTGGTGGATTTGCTTTTTGGTTTGGTTGCTCTCTTTCTTTCTCCTTTTTTTATTACATTCTATTTTTTTATTTTTAATATTTTTTTAGTTTAATAACATTTTTTATTTTTATTTTCTTTCTTTCTTTCTTTTTTTTCTCCCTTTTCTTCTGAGGTGTGTGGCTGACAGGGTCTTGGTGCTCTAGCCAGGTGTCAGGCCTGAGCCTCTGAAGTGGGAGAGCCAAGTTCAGAACATTGGTCCACCAGAGACCTCCCACCCCACATAATATCAAATGGTAAAAGCTCTCCCAGAGGTCTCCATCTCAAAGCTAAGACCCAGCTCCACTCAACGACCAGCAATCTACAGTGCTGGGCACCCTATGCCGAAAAACCAGCAAGACAGGAACACAACCCCACCCATTAGCAGACAGGCAGCCTAAAATCATAATAAGTTCACAGACACCCCCAAACACACTACCAGACATGGTCCTCCCACCAAAACACAAGATCCAGCCTCATCCACCAGAACACAGGCATCAGTCCCCTCCACCAGGAAGCCTACACAACCCACTGAACCAACCTTACCCACTGGGAGAAGACACCAAAAACAATGGGAATTACGAACCTGCAGCCTGTTAAAAGGAGACCTCAAGCACAGTAACTTAAGCAAAATGAGAAGACAGAGAAATATGCAGCAGATGAAGGAGCAAGGTAAAAATCCACTGGAGCAAACAAATGAAGAGGAAATAAGCAGTCTACCTGAAAAAGATTTCAGAGTAATGACAGTAAAGATGATCCAAAATCTTGGAAATAGAATGGAGAAAATACAAGAAATGTTTAACAAGGACCTAGAAGAACTAAAGAGCAAACAAACAATGATGAACAACACAATAAATGAAATTAAAATTCTCCAGAAGGAATCAATAGCAGAATAACTGAGTCAGAAGAAAGGATAAGTGACCTGGAAGACAAAATAGTGGAAATAACTACCATAGACCAGAATAAAGAAAAAAGAATGAAAATAATTGAGGACAGTTTCAGAGACCTCTGGGAAAATGTTAAACACACCAATACTTGAGTTATAGGGGTCCCAGAAGAAGAAGAGAAAAAGAAAGGGACTGAGAAAATATTTGAAGAGATTATAGTTGGAAACTTCCCTAATATGGGAAAGGAGATCATCAGTTCAAGTCCAGGAAGTGCAGAGAGTTTCATAGAGGATAAATCCAAGGAGAAACACACCAAGACACATATTAATCAAACTATCAAAAATTAAATATAAAGAAAAAATATTAAAAGCAGCAAGGGAAAAGAAACAAATAACATACAAGGGAATCCCCATAAGATTAACAGCAAAACTTTCAGCAGAAAATCTCCAAGCCAGAAGCAAGTGGCAGGACATATTTAAAGTTATGAAAGGGAAAAACCTACAACCAGGATTACTCTACCAAGCAAGGATCTCATTCAGATTAGATGGAGAAATTAAAACCTTTACAGACAAGCAAAAGCTAACAGAATTCAGCACCACCAAACCAGCTTTACAACAAATGCTAAAGGAACTTGTCTAGACACGAAACACAAGAGAAGGAAAAAACGCACTAAACCAAACCCAAAACAATTAAGAAAATGATAATGGGAACATACATATTGATAATTACCTTAAATGGAAATGGATTAAATGCTCCAACCAAAAGACATAGACTGGCTGAATGGATAAAAAAACAAGACCTGTGGCTGGCCTTGAAGAAGTAAGATGTCAGCAGTTCTACAGCCGCAAGGAAATGAATTCTTCCAACAACCGTGTGTACTTGGAAGAGGACCCCAAGCCCCAGATGAGACCCCAGCTCTGACTGACATGTTGATTATAGTCTTGTGAGACCCTGGAGAAGAGAACACCATGGCTGCACCAACTTAAAAAACAAATGGGACCTAATCAAACTTACAAGCTTTTGCACAGCAAAGGAAACAATAAACAAAATGAAAAGACAAGCTATGGAATGGGAGAAAATATTTGCAAGTGATGGGACCGACAAGGGATTAATCTCCAAAATATACAAACAGCTCATGCATCTCAATATCAAAAAAACGAACAACCCAATCCAAAAACGGACAGAAGACCTTAATAGACATTTCTCCAAAGAAGACATTCAGCTGGCCAGTAGGCACAGGAAAAGATGCTCAACATCACTAATTGTTAGAGAAATGCAAATCAAAACTACAGCGAGGTACCACCTCACACCAGTCAGAATGGCCATCATTAAAAAGTCTACAAATAAATGCTGGAGAGTGTGTGGAGAAAAGGGAACCCTCCTACACTGTTGGTGGGAATGTAAGTTGGTGCAGTGACTCTTCGTTTTCAGGATGAAATCCAAACTTTATAGCAGGGTCCACAAGGCTCCCACAGTCTGGCCCTGCCAGCTCTCCTGTCCCCTCTGCTGTCACTTTCCACTGCAGCTTTTGACTCCAGTCATGCACAGCTTGTCCCACGTTTCCTCTGTGCTCTTGCTTAAACCATCTCAGCTGCCTCAGAGCCTTCCCCTTCTGCCAGTCTCTGCCTTCTTTCAGTGTTCACTTCAGGCATCATGCTCTCTAGGAGGCCTGGCCTGACCCCATCCCCACCCCCAGACCAGCCTACAGATCCCTCCTGTGGGTGCCATACACCCTGTGCAGTTACCATTTTATGTTGACTTAAAATTTTTTACTTTTCATTATTTTTTTAAAATTGATAATATATTCACATGGTTGAAAATTCAAAAGGCTCAAGAAAGTGAACAATATGCCTTTTTACCCTCTCTTTTGGCTACCCATTTCCTTTCCATAGAGACAATCGACATTACCACTTCCTCATGACTCCTTTGAGAGACTGACTAGTATATTCAGTTGACCCTTGAACAGCATGGGGGTTGGAGTGTCAACCCTCCATGCAGTTGGAAACCCCAGTATAACATAGAGTCAGTCCTCTGCACTCCCTGCCACCCCTCACAGCATCTCTGATTGTCATGTAGTAACCTGTGTTGTTCAACTGTACAACCAAACGTATGTATTTAGACTCTATATTCTTTTTTCTCCCTTTTAAAAATATAAATGGCAGCATATTACATAAAAAAAAAAAGACCTGTACATATACTATCTACAAGGGACCCACTTCAGACCTAGGGACACATACAGACTGAAAGTGAGAGGATGGAAAAAGATATTCCATGCAAATGGAAATCAAAAGAAAGCTGGAGTAGCAATTCTCATATCAGACAAAATAGACTTTAAAATAAAGACTATTACAAGAGACAAAGAAGGACACTACATAATGATCAAGGGATCAAACCAAGAAGAAGATGTAACAATTGTAAATGTTTATGCACCCAACATAGGAGCACCTCAATACATAAGGCAAATTAACAGCCATGAAAGGGAAAATCGACAGCAACGAAATAATAGTAGGGGACTTTAACAGTCCACTTTCACCAATGGACAGATCATCCAAAATGAAAATAAATAAGGAAGCACAAGCTTTAAATGATACATTAAACAAGATGGACTTAATTGATATTTATAGGATATTCCTTCCAAAAACAACAGAATACACTTTCTTCTCAAGTGCTCATGGAACATTCTCCAGGATAAATCACATCTTGGGTCACAAATCAAGCCTTGGTAAATGTAAGAAAATTGAAATCATATCAAGTATCTTTTCTGACCACAATGCTATGAGACTAGATATCAATTACAGGAAAAAATGATGTAAAAAGTACAAACAAATGAGGCTAACCAATACACTACTAAATAACAAAGAGATCACTGAAGAAATCAAAGAGGAAATCAGAAATGCCAGAAACAAATGACAACAAAAACACGATGACCAAAACCTATGGGATGCAGCAAAAGCAGTTATAAGAGGCAAGATTATAGAAATACAATCCTGCCTCAAGAAACAAGAAACATCTCAAATAAAAAACCTAACCTTACACCAAAAGCAATTAGAGAAAGAGGAACAAATAACCCCAAAGTTAGCAGAAGGAAAGAAATCATAAAGATCAGATCACAAATAAATGAAAAAGAAAAGAAGGAAACGATAGCAAAGACCAAAAAAACTAAAAGCTGGTTCTTTGAGAAGATAAGCCAAATGGATAAACCATTAGCCAGACTCATCAAGAAAAAAAGGGAGAAGACTCAAATCAATAGAATTAGAAATGAAAAAGGAGAAGTAAAAACTGACACTGCAGAAATACAAAGGATCATGAGAGATTACTACAAGCTCCTATATGCCAATAAAATGGACAACCTGAAGAAATGGACAAATTCTTGGAAAAGCATAACCTTCCAAGACTGAACCAGGAAGCAATAAAAAATATGAACAGACCAATCACAAGCACTGAAATTGAAATTGTGATTAAAAATCTTCCAACAAACAAAAGCCCAGGACCAGATGGCTTCGTGAATTCTATCAAACATTTAGAGAAGAGCTAACACCTAACCTTCTCAAACTCTTCCAAAATATAGCAGAGGGAGGAACACTCCCAAACTCATTCTATGTGGCCACCATCACCGTGATACCAAAATCAGACACAGATGTCACAAACACAACTACAGGCCAATATCACTGATGAACATAGATGCAAAATCCTCAACAAAATACTAGCAAACAGAATCCAGTTGCACATTAAAAGGACCATACACCATGATCAAGTGGGGTTTATCCCACAGATGCAAGATATCTTGAATATACTCAAATCAATGAATGTGATACACCATATTAACAAATTAAAAGAGAAATACCATATGATCATCTCAATAGATGCAGAAAAAGCTTTTGACAAAACACAACACGAATTTAAGATAAACACTGTCCAGAATGTAGGCATAGAGGGAACTTACCTCAACATAATAAAGGCCATATACGACAAACCCACAGCCAACATCATTCTCAATGGTGAAAATCTGAAACCATTTCCTCTAAGATCAGGAAAAAGACAAGCTTGTCCACTCTCACCACTATTATTCAACATAGTTTGGAAGTTTTAGCCACAGCAACCAGAGACGAAAAAGAAATAAAAGGAATCCAAATTGGAAAAGAAGAATTTAAACTGTCACTGTTTGCAGATGACATGATGCTATACATAGAGAATCCTAAAAATGCTACCAGAAAACTACTAGAGCTAATCGATGAATTTGCTAAAGTCGCAGGATACAAACTTAATGAACAGAAATCTCTTACATTCCTATACACTAATGATGAAAAATCTGAAAGAGAAATTAAGGAAACACTCCCATTTACCACTGCAACAAAAAGAATAAAATACCTAGGAATAAACCTACCTAGGGAGACAAAAGACCTGTATGCAGAAAAATATAAGACACTGATGAAAGATATTAAAGATGATACAAACAGATGGAGAGATATACCATGTTCTTGGATTGGAAGAATCAACATTGTGATAATGACTATACTACCCAAAGCACTCTGCAGATTCAATGCAATCCCTATCAAACTACCACTGGCATTTTTCACAGAACTAGAACAAAAAATATTACAATTTGTATGGAAACACAAAAGACCCTAAATGCCAAAATAATCTTGAGAAAGAAAAACTGAGCTGGAGGAATCAGGCTCCCTGACTTCAGACAACACTACAAAGCTACAGTAATCAATACAGAAATATAGATCAATGGAACAGGATAGAAAGCCCAGAGATAAACCCATGCACATATGGTCACCTTATTTTTGATAAAGGAGGCAAGAATATACAATGGAGAAAAGACAACCTCTTCTATAAGTGGTGCTGGGAAAACTGGACAGCTACATGTAAAAATAAAATTAGAACGTTCCCTAACACCATCACAAAAATAAAGTCAAATGGATTGAAGACCTAATGTAAGGCCAGACACTATAAAACTCTTAGAGGAAAACATAGGCATAACACTCTGTGACATAAATCACAGCAAGATACTTTTTGACCCACCTCCTAGGGAAATGAAAATAAAAACAAAAATAAACAAATGGGACCTAATGAAACTTAAAAGCTTTTGCACAGCAAAGGAAACCATAATCAAGACGAAAAGACCACCCTCAGAATTGGAGAAAATATTTGTAAATGAAGCAACTGACAAAGGATTAATCTCCAAAATATACAAGCAGCTCATGCAACTCAATATGAAAAAAACAAACAATCCAATCCAAAAATGGGCAGAAGACCTAAACAGACATTTCTCCAAAGAAAATATACAGATTGCCAACAAACACATGAAAGGATGTGCAACATCACTAATCCTTAGAGAAATGCAAATCAAAACTACAATGAGGTATCACCTCACACCGGCCAGAATGGCCATCATCAAAAAATCTACAAACAATAAATGCTGGAGAGGGTGTGGAGAAAATGGAACCCTCATACACTGTTGGTGGGAATGTAAATTGATACAGCCACTATGGAGAACAGTATAGAGGTTACTTAAAAAACTAAATATAGAACTACCATACGACCCAGCAATCCCACTACTGGCCATATACCCTGAGAAAACCATAATTCAAAAAGAGTCGTGTACCACAATGTTCATTGCAGCACTATTTACAATAGCCAGGACATGGAAGCAACCTAAGTGTCCATCGACAGATGAATGGATAAAGAAGATGTGGCACATATATACAATGGAATATTACTCCACCATAAAAAGAAACTAAATTGAGTTATTTTTAGTGCGTTGGAGGGACCTAGAGACTGTTATACAGAGTGAAGTAAGCCGGAAAGAGAAAAACAAATACCGTATGCTAACACATATATATATAATCTAGAAAAAAAAAAAAAAAAAAAAGGTTCTGTAGAACCTAGGGGTAGTACAGGAATAAAGATGCAGACGTAGAGAATGGACTTGAGGACACAGGGAGGGGGAAGGGTAAGCTGGGACGAAGTGAGAGAGTGGCATTGATATATATACAGTACCAAAGGTAAAATAGATAGCTAGTGGGAAGAAGCCACATAGCACAGGGAGATCAGCTCAGTGCTTTGTGACCACCTAGAAGGGCGGGATAAGGAGGGTGGGAGGGAGACACAAGAGGGAGAAGATAGGGGATATATGTATATATATATAGCTGATTCACTTTGTTATACAGCAGAAACTCACAGAACAATGTAAAGCTGTTATACTCCAGTAAAGATGTTAAAAAAAAAAAATGTGGAGATATAAATTTTCTTCAAGTCCAAAGGCCTAGAAAGCTGATCTCCAGAGTCCCTCTTTTAAGAAACAGATGTTTACGTGTTAAAATCTGCACCAAACAGGTGACTGTGTCGTTAATCAGTATTACTCCTTAGCTGTTGTAGCTGGGTGAGGGTTAGTGGTGCTTTCAGAAACTTATGGCACCGTGTGAGGAGATATCCATTTCTCAACTCACACTGCGAAAAGAAGTTAGAAGTACACCTCCTATCCCACCAACATGTTGAACTTTGGCCTAGCTGTATCTACACAAACAGTCCAAACAAACAAAAACCCATATATGTACAACTATAACAACTATAAAATGGCTGATTGGTTAAACAGACAGAGAGTTGAGTTTTACCCCTACTCTTTAACTATAAGAGCAAGTAGCATGCAATTTGCAAAGTCTTCCTTAGAAATCAATGAATTTGGCACTTAAAGAACTATGCATTGAACAATGTAATAAACAACCATGATTTTAGTACATGGACTGGCATTCTTACATAGATGAAACGAGAAAATGACAGCTGAGGAACCACAGAAAAGGAAGTAGGCAAGTTATATTTTACTAGAATACGGATTATACTGATTTTCACAAATTCCTTGTTAATTAGATATTAAAGTATAAGCCCATTATATATTCTCTATATTTAGGGATACCACGTAATTTATCATGCAAACCACGATTTGCTCATAATGAGAAGAAGCTCTATTCATATTTCTCTAAGAGAACAGATGAAAAGCAGGACTCTCCTAGGCAAAGCAGGATACATGATTATTTTATTTATAGTTGTTACATATTACTATAACCAGGATGTAGAAAGACGCCTTGAAGTTGGAGAGATCATGAGTTTAAATACTGGTTCAACCATTAGTTGTGTGATTTTAGGTAAATTATTTAGTTACTTTGAACTGAAAAAAGAAAAGAAGAGAAATACCTAACTTAAATAGTTGTGAGGAGACTTCCCTGGCAGTACAGTGGTTAAGAGTCCGTGCTTCCAGCGTAGGGGGTGCGGGTTCGATCCCTGGTCGAGGAACTAAGATCCCACATGCCATGCAGCACAGCCAAAAGATTAAAAAAAGAAAAGAGTTGTGAGAATTAAAAATTATATGTACCTCATGAATAACACAGTGCCTGGCATGTTGAAGCTGTTGATGCAGGAAATTTTCACATACTGAGATATGGGGAATCATTCTGGATATACGTGATTTGGCTTGAACTTTATGCTAACTAGAATAGTCTGTCTTTTGGCCTGTCAGGCACGCATTGTACATCTGCTTTAACCATTAAAGATTGCATTTTTTAAAAAATGGAGTAACTGTGGTTCAAGCATCCAAAATGGAGCTGGGTGGCCATTGAGGATGTGGTTTCAGACACATTCCTGCATCACTGAGAAGTTGAATTTTCTGAACTGAATCAAACTCAAGGACACCACCAGCCATTCTCAACAATTTCTGCTAGCAGCTGCCAGATGCAACCTTATGGTCTCAAAATCTCCCCTTGTATCTATGCAATTATTTAGAACCCCAGCCAATCCTTGCTTAACAAACACCCTTCTTGCCAGCTCCAATGCTAATTAAAAAACTTATGTAACTTTTATGGGTTTTGCCTATATAAGCCTCCCCCATTTTGTAGTCAGCTGGAACAGAATCCACGTGCTTCTTGAATCTGTGTCTCCAGGGCTATATGGTCCTCAGTTTGGCTTAAATAAAACTCTTTTCTTTTCCTATTATAGATTTTTCATTGATTATTTCTGTCAACAATATTCAATAAGTGAATATGTTTAGAATCCTAGTTCTCACTGTGTAGCTTAATTTATTATCATCCATCTGTTTGTAATATTAACTTAGCTCTGAGAGATGGATCCCATGTTTTGAAACCTGAAAGGGGTAGAAACCCTCTGATTCTAACATACAAAACATCTATGCTCAGATTGGTCAAAAGCAAATCATATTCCTTAAAAATTGTGTCTTCACACAATTAATTGTGTTTAAATGTATTGACTTAAAGGACCAAAGTAATGATATTCTACTTTGACTAGTGAAAAGCAATAGAATGCTCATAATAATATGATCAGAAGAAAACATTAGAATTAAACTGCTTTAATAAAGTCCAATTAATTCACTAATCTGAAACAATAAATATGCTTTTTTATATAAAATAAAATAATATTTTATTATTCATAGTTAAAAAACATAAAATAGACAGTGAACTTCAGTTAATTCATACCTGTGAGATCAGATTTTAGAAACACGAATGTAAGATGTGGAAACTGCAGAAAAGTCAAGCAGAATTTATTTCCAACTTTTAGTAATATACGTAGTTGACCTATCATAATCGAAAGCCATTGTTTTTTTTTTTTTTTAATAGTTATGGACCTATATCCACATTTGGGCATGTCCATGTCTAAGTGGGGATTTTCTTGCATATACTATATTCTGTTCACCTCAGCATTATTATAATGCCAATTGTGTAATTTCAATACTAAGAAATTGAACTGGCTGAACTCTTAATTAAAACATTATTGTTTTTAATCAACATAAGCTAAAGAATCAATGTTGTAAGAGAAAATATAAAAGAGTATGTATAATTTTCCTAATATACTACTGTTGTAACTTGTGTATTCTCACAGCAATAACACAGCATAGTAAAGTGCAAACAAGAGGTGATTTATTTTTCTCAAGAAAGTTTTAAATATATGCAATTTAAGACCATAGTTTCCTCATTTTTCACAGCGCAATCCATTTGTCAACCCTTTTAGCCTTTCCCTTTTCAGAACCCTGAATTACCAAGCCACATCTTACTGTGAACAAATTAGTTTTGACACCTTGAGAGATTTAATTATTTGCAACAGTGAGTCAGATGAAGGTGAAGTTGAGAGAAACTTTTCAAGCTCTAGGAAGATATATATGCTCAAAATGCCATTTTAGTATATTTTAACTCTGGAAAGCCAATTAATATGCATAATAAAAATGTATAAATGTTTGTACATTTTTAGGAGAAGAACATATTACAAAACAAGTAGAAATGTAAGGTTTAGCAGTTAATCATATTTTTTTACATCCTACTATTCAGAACAGAAAATCTCAGAGAGGGAAGTAAATGTAATGTTCATTTAGCACAGCCATTCATTTTACAGTTGAGGGAACTGAGGTTCAGAGAGGTTAAGTGATTTGGCAAGGTCACTTGCCAGTTGCTATTAAACTCAGAGAGAAACAAAATCTAGGTTTCTTATTTGACCATTATTATTTTATTAATTTCATTTGCCAGTAACAATAGCAATTTAGGGATGGGACATCCAAAGTCTGTTGCTGTGGATAACATTTTTAATGAGAAAGTTGTACTAATTAAATTTATATAATTATAAAAATAGTACAATTTTCCCAAGTTAGTCTATGGATATGCTGATTTATATGGCTGAAATTAGAAATTTCTGATAATTTTTAATCTACTAATTATTTTATTCATTTATTAATTAATAATTATTGACTTTTTATTAAATGTTCTACTTCATAAATATATGTATGTATGTGTGTGTGTTTCTGTATGTGTGTGTGCAAAGTTTGTTTTTTCTCACAGTTTTTAAAATCTTTTTAAAAAATCTTTTTCTTCTGAAAGTGATAATTAGTTGAATTTGGTACATAAAATAAATATTTCAGTTTATATTTATTCATATTCAAACATGTAAGGTAAATATTTTAAGATAGTCATCATTCAATGTAAAATATGTCATGAAAACACAATTATTTGGTATTTTAGCCAGTTTATATATTTAATATATAACATGAAATATAATTAATATAATTGATTAAACTTTTAAACTAAAGTGTATGGGAAATGTTTAGCACTTAATTTTTATCATTCTTATAAGTGTAAGTATATTCAGCTTGAAGTTGTTAAAAATAAGTGCATATGAATCTAGAAAGATATGTAAATAGAAAAATATAATAAAAATAAATATTGAATACTATAAAACGATATGTCTAGGGAGAAATATGCTTTGCTTCTTATACATGCTATTTTTCTGTCCATAATTCACACATGAATATTCTGCATGAATTATATTTCTCAATTTTGAAATACTTGAAAGTTTTCTTTAAATGTGCCTAAATCCAAACTTACTAATTGTTTTAATGAATGCATCCCCTTCTGTTTTCTAAATGAAATGCATGATTGTTATTTTAGATATAGTTCAGACTTTGATTCCTATCTGATAATATGCCTGGCTTAATTGTCATAGTCATTTTCATTTTTCCATTTCATTAAAGTATTATGATAAAGTCTCCAACTATAAAAAAAAAAGATGGACTGATATCTAACTCCTTTATATAGTACATACTATCACCTTTGTTTTGTAAAATATTTTTTTAAATGCTCTCCTTTTATTTTGGCTATGCTGTGAGACATGCAGGATCTTATTTCCGTGACCAGGGATCAAACCCGTGCCCCCTGCAGTGGAAGCACCAAGTCTTAACCATTGGACCGTCAGGGAAGTCCCTAAATGTTCCCCTTTTTATACTGAGTGATGGAACTGTAGGATAGATTCCATATCTAGGAAGCTTTGCATTATCTATATATCTCACTATGCATGTCTATTTATTGCATTATTAATATATTTTTACCAAAAAAATCTCTTAACAAGGTTATAACTAAAATTACTTCGATTTTTAAGAACAGATCCTTTTCTGATTAATGATATAAAAAATTCTGCTCAAAGTTTCTCAACCATTTATTAAAATATTTTGATATTTTATAATTATTCTGATTATACAGAATCATGTGTAATTTGCTTTTCTATTTCATTATTTTAATTGATTTTTATTAATGCAATTTTCCATTTACTTGTTTGAAAAAAATCTATGTTCAGAATTAATTTGAACAAAATTTTATTTCTGTCTCTGGAAGGGAAAATAGGGAAAATTGTCAACACATTATATAACTAGAGAGAGTAGTCAATACGTTAAACGAAGATGAGAGTACTCATTTTTTCAGACAATAATTAGCAGCAAATACCTCAAAACAATAAATGACATTCATAAACTACTTTCCTTGAAACATCTAAAAGTAATTTGTAGAAATTACTTAATTAGCCTCTCAGCAGCTCCTGGTGGTAGATATTTTATTATAATTTCAATGTACTTTGTATTAACAGCATTAATGGAGAATAGTAGTGCAGATAATCTGTACAGAATTATACATATGCAAAGGAAGCTAGTTGTAGGTAACACTGCACAAACCTGAACAACACAGGGACTGACAAATACATGCTGCCATGGCTTCTCAGTGCAACACAACATTGCTGCTGAATTGAGCCCTTCTCTTCCAGGCAGCTGGTGGGTGGCTGTATAAGGTCTACCATCCAATGACCTGCACAGGCTGCCATGGAACTTCAAGGAAGGATGAGTCTACCCATTAAGAGCTAAAAGACCTTCCAAAGAAAGCATGTGTTTTTCTCCCAGCGTTAGAACTTTCACTGCAAACTAGTTGCATTTTGCTTTCCACACCAAGTAACCAGAAGGTGAATCCTTCACCTCGTGAATTTGGAATTACTGTTTTATATTTCATGGGAGTGGAAACTACATGGGTTTGTGCAGGCCTAGAGAGAGGAAATGGAATGTGGAGGTTAGGGCCATCAGTGCTTTCATTAAGAATTAGAATCATATATGTTATGTTTAGAATGTATATTAGAATCATATATAAACTACATATTAGAAATATCTATGTGTATATATATATATACAACATTCAAACACATATTATAATTTCAAGTGTATATTGGAAATATATGCTAGAATATTTGTTAGAATAATATAATATATCCATATATAAAATAAATATAATTTATAAAGGGCATTTTATTACACATGGTTCCTTAGCTTTCTAAATAAAAGATCCCTACCTAAAAGTGTTATCGCTGTAGTCATTCAGGTTTGGGAGCATAAATTAAGTTTGAACAGTTTATCAAAATAAACATGGTATAACGATCATTTTATTAAAAGTAGTATCTATATAAGGTGTTTATAAAGACTTCCAATTGATTCTCATGGTCTCAGCAAGCAAAAGTTGGATCTGCTATTACTATTTCAGTCTTAAAATATGTAAGACTACAAAAAAGACTTGTATTTTTTGGTTTTATTTAGTTGCTCAACCATCATTAATTTAGCACATACTCTGTTTTGCATTTTTGCATGGTCGCAGGGAACAGAGACTGTGGGCAGACAGAATTTAGAAGCTAACAGCCTAATAAATGAGCCAAGACATTCAGAACTACCAAATAACAATACAATTGGACATATGAATGGTGCCAGACTCAAGAACTGTATTAGAGTAGTAAAAGAGAAATTGGAGCAAGTTAAAACTTTTCCTTATCTACCTATATAACCTATGGCAGATATCTGAAGACTTTGAAATTCTGCCAAAAAAAAAGAAAAAAGAAAACTTAGCATTTTCAGAACAAATTCTCATTGAGAAAAAATCTATAGTTCCTTATTTCCCAAGTAATATTAGGATATTTCAAATAGCCCTAGCCCGGAGCTTTAATAAATATACTTACATACATATCATATTTTCTGTAATGGATATATTCCTAAAGATTACATTAACACAATGATATGGATATTAATGTTTTAAATTTAAAGTGATCTTCTTGCAAATTAGTCTGTAAATAGAGAATCATTTTAGTTTTTTAAGTCACTTTGTTTTTTTTGAGAATATAGATTTTTGGTTTTATTGGTGTTTCTTTTCCTTAATTTATTCAACAAAACTATGGATTGCCTTTCATGTGCAGGAGGGGTAACAAGCAGAATGAAATGAAGGGATAAAATGAGGTATAATGAACACTGATTATATGCTGGAGGAAATAATAACTATATCTCATATGGGTGGGATGTTTGGAAAATTAACTCACTGAGAATATACTCTGTATGTTGAGTTTTCATAGGCTGAGAAAGAAATAGACAGAGGACCGAGAAAGGGAGATGGATAGAGGAAGAGTTTAAATTAAAGAAAAAGCATTGGCAAGTGAAATTAAATGTCTAAACCATGAAAGTTTATAGAAAGTTCAGAAAAATGCTTGTTATATTTGATGAGTCCATAGTAGAAAACACATAGGAGGTGTCAAATTGAGTAATTGGACCAAATACTTTTCTCCTTTATGTATATATGCCCTTTGTCATGTAAACCTGCATTTTCTCCCATTAGAGGCAGAGGTTATTTTTCTTCCCTTGGTCTTTGGGCTAGGCCATGTGGTGTCCTCGGTTCAACTGATGCTGGCAAACTTTGCCAAACACAGGCTTAAAATGAGCTTGCATAGTTGGACTTTGTGCAGTTCTTACATTGCCACAAAAAGATGATGGTCTCTGCTAGCTTACCAATACATAGGTACATAGAAAATGGGAGACAGATGGACAGACTTGCAATCTCCAGCTTGGAAGCAAGCTTATATGAGCCCACCCTAAATAAACTTACCTACAAATGCATAGAAGAAAATGAATAATTTCCATCTAAAGATACATAATTTTGCCAATAGGATAATTATATATGATGACACTTCAGTTGAGTACAATGTTTTTGCAATACACTTCACTGTATTTGATCATTTATCTAAGGTATTCACTAAACTGGGAAGCTAAACATGTATAAATGTGCATTCTCCATGGTTCAGAGTTGTCCCATCCCTCACCTACCAAGTACAAAAGAAGAGACGTGTAGTTTTCCCAACAAATTTTACAAATCTTCACAAAATACTATTATAAATATTTTTATCAGCTATATTTTAACACTAAGCAAATGACCTATATAAAATTATATAAATAATTCCTTCTTCAAGACTTGATTTGGTGGTAAGTGGTTTTAAGTGTGTCTAGTGGAAATTAGAAAGGTCTTTCAGTTTAAATGATAATAACTTTGTTATCAGATGCTATTTGCCATAAATAAGCTCTTATTTATCATAATAAATTAACATAATTCTGCAAGACATGAAGTTTTGTATTGTGAAATATTTGACCTCTTCTAAATAGAGACACTATGATTTATGGTATGATTAATACATAAAATGCACCCCCATGTTTAGCATAATAATTTCCTTCTTTTATCTGAATTCCTAGGGTCATAAGTAAGCCAGAAACTGATTCACAACATTATTTCTGTAGGTTTAGCCATTTGTTTAGAAACTGACACTGGGCTAAATTTCTCTCTCAATCTTTAAGAGTTTGGTGTGTTTATCTGCTGCAGGTATAAGGATACATGAAATTGAAATGTTGATTGCCAATGCTGGCATTGACATTTTCAATCAAAATCAGTAAAAAAAAAAAAAAAAATCTTCTACTGATATTAACACATGATAAATTGATTACATGCTTTAAAATTATTAATTATATATTTTTCAAGAAAATTTTATCAGCCTGCACTTGAAATGTAACAAGTATTAGAAAGTGCATGTCCAATTATCTCTGTCCATTGCCACGGCAGATGTCTGATTCGGTATTAAATTAATTACCAAATGCCTTTGCTTTTTGAGTGTTGGATATTTTAGACTCCAAAGGCAAATAGATTTTGAGGCAATATAATAATAAGCTTAGAAGTGTGAAATGCAACAGAGCTGAAAAGTGAAAACTCAACAGGCTCAGCTGTTAATATCTTCCAGAAGAGTTAATCAGTGTGACAACAATAAAAAGTACAAATCATATGTGCTATAAATATAATTCACTTTAAATCAAATTTTTGTTTTGATATAACATTAATAAAATGAATTTTCAAGATGGCACATTATTTTACAAATTGATTTCCAGTTAAATTTATATATTTCTAAATGCCATCCTAGAAAGTCATCATATTTCTATAATTTTTTGTTGTAATTAGCAGTAAACATATGAAGACTGCATATTTTAGAAGTGTAATCACTATTCACTAGAGGCATTTCCCACTACACTATCACTGCTGCCAAAATTTCATTGTTTTACTGTCAGTTCAAAATCAATAAATATTTTTGATCATTCATGCAATTGCATTAGATACAAAATAGACATAGCATACTGATTATAACTTATGTGAATTATTTTTATAAATATTAGAATGAATTAATCTGCATATTATAGTCTAATGTTTCCGAATGAGGTATAATTTTGAAGCTCATCTATAAGCTTACTTAGTGAGGTTGATTATTAATTGGCTTACCATGAAAATTAGACCAAAGACTAGGAAATGACTACTTTTGCATCTGTAAATATAGCCTATTTTAACATAAATAGGCTTAAACTACTCATTCCAAAAACATCTAAATGCTTGATCTTAGTTATTTTAAACATTTATCACAGAAACTTAGTTAACTAAAATAATTCATGTACATTCTCTCAAATAATGTTTAAAGGAAACTTTTTAAGAAAAAATGAGAAAATATTTGCAATACTTTATTGTGATTAATATATTGATTACTCAGTAAGTGTTTATTTAAATGAGTACTTGAACATCAAAAATACCTAGTTTGCTAAATATAAATTATTTGTGGAAGGTCTAGTATTAATTATTCTCTAATCTATGAAGCTACAGATTTTTAAAATATTTCATTTGTGTATTTAGTATGTCATTTAATATTTACATTCACATTTTCCTCTTTCAAGTTTCTCTCTCTCTTTCCTATAACACCTAGCCCTTTTCCTTTGTAATGGTAGGAGAAACTCATTTCATGAAAACACTATGAAAGGAAGAAAATATTTAGCAAATAATCTGTAACATTTGTAGAAATATTAACTTACAAGCTAATTACTTTAGTTAAAACTAATAACTTTAGTTAAAAATGTAATAATATGTACATTTCAAATAGTTTATTTTTTTCAGGTGTAAAAATATACTATAGATATAACATATAAAATTTATGCAATTAAATAAGTAGGCAATTCTTGTAATGCTCCTAAGTTATTTTTGGATGCAAACACATAGCAGTGATCAATTTGGAGCTTTGTATTTATTAAATAATTCAAATAATATTCAAGTAAATATAGAATGACTTTCACAGAATTTGTTGACTATCTTTCTATAACAGCATAGAATCTTGATTTATCATTTAATTATTATTTACATTATATAGTTACTATAAATAAAATATATTGAGTAAAGTTAGTTAAGCCCAGATAGAATTATTTTATGAGATTGCCCTATACTATAATTACTAGTCATATTGTCACTATTTGTGAAAATAGGTGCAAGAGACATGTTGGAGAAAATGAAGTTCACATAAACTCAGAAAGTGGCCAAGGCCAAAAAGTTAATAAGCTTCAACACAGCATGATATTTTCATGCCATGTCATTTGAATTAAAATATGATTTCTCATTTGCAAGATAAAACAAGTCACAATCTATGATCTATATGACATGACCAAAGTAGTGAGTGCTTGTGAAACAAAAGGTAGTAATAAAATTCTGTGAAAAGTGGATAGAAAGCAACAGCTGTGATTTAAACAAGTTGTTTTGAAATTTGTAATCCTTTTATAAAGGTAAAATGGAAAGGACAACTACAGACTTCTAGAAGGCACAAACTATACATATATATATATATATATATACACACACACACACAGTATCACATATTTACTATGATATAGCAATTCCACTCCTAAGTATATAGCCGAATACATTGAAAACAGATTCAAACACATCAGTGTATATCAATGTTCACTGCAGCATTATTTACAATAACCAAAAAGTGGAAACAACACTAGTGTCCATCAAAAAATAAATCAATTTTTTAAATGTGGTATAATATTAATGGAATACTATTCAGCTATAAAAAGGAGCAAAGTTCTAATATATGCTACAGATGACTTGAAAATATTTTGCTAAGTGAAATAAGCCAAACACAAAAGGACAAATACTGTGTGATGTCACTTATATGAGTTGTTTAAAATAGGCAAATTGGTACTTCCCTGGTGGCACAGTGGTTAAGAATCCACCTGCCAATGCAGGGGACACAGGTTCGAGCCTTGGTCTGGTAAGATCCTACATACTGCGGAACCACTAAGCCCATGCACCACAACTACTGAGCCTGTGCTCTAGAGCCTGTGAGCCACAGCTACTGAGCTGGCATGCCACAACTACTGAAGCCCACGTACCTAGAGCCCCTGCTCTGCAACAAGAGAAGCCACCACAATGAGAAGCCCACGCACCGCAATGATGAGTAGCCCCCGCTCGCCGCAACTAGAGAAAGCCCGCATGCAGCAACAAAGACCCAATGCAGCCAAAAATAAATACATAAATAAATAAATTTATAAAAAGAAAAAAAAAGAATAGGCAAATTAATAAAGACAGAAAGTAGACTAGAGATTACCTGAGACTGAGGAGAGGAAAGAATCATTAGTTATTGTTTAATGGATTTACAGCAATATTGTGAGTGTAAGTAATGTTAAAATTGGTTCATCTTTTTAATTTCATGACATTGGCTTCTTGTGATCTCAGGATAATTGTCATAGAATATGCTATTTCCTAACACTTCCTCCCTCAGCCAAGCTATGCTAAAAGCTAGAGTTTCAATAGGTAAGCCTGGGTAAGAATACTAGCAGCTTTGTTGCAAGAAGGAGTAGATATATTTTTGAGAGGAGGTGGGGCATGAAAAACAAATGATTTTGTCAGATAAAAGTTAGTTGTGTTATGAAAAGACATGGGAAACTTGCAGCTTTGTGAGATTGAAACTGGTTAGCTTGGCGTGAGCAGGGAACCAGCCAGAAACTTATCAGGGTTATCTTGGACAAGAGATACAGAAGGGCTAGATAAAGTCTCCCCAAATCCTTGCCTGCCTGGGACATTATATGCACACATAGGAGAGGCTCACATGGTGGTAAGAAAAACCAAGGAAGTAATGAGAACCAACTTAACTTGGAATGTGCTTTCGACTTCCCACAAAGATGATTGTCAGAGAGTGGAAGGAAGCCTTCTGAGGTGTTTTCTCAAATTATTGGCTGAACACAAAGCCATAAAGACATAGTGGAAATCTACAGAAAGCCAGGCAGCTATAGCCTTATGAGATGTATTTCATAAAGAAAAAGACTTGAAGTCAAAATTACTTCTAGATCCATGGGCTGCAGAATGGATATTGTGTTAGCAGGCATGAAAACATTAATCTCTTTGTACATCTTCTTCAGAGCTATTGGGTGATCAAGGGCTTTGTCAATGAGTAGTTATATTTTGAAAGGAATCTTTTTTTTTCTGAGCAGAAAGTCTCAACCGTGGGCTTAAAATATTCAGTAAACAATGTTGTAAACAGATGTGCTGTCATTCAGGCTTTGTTATTCAATTTATAGAGCACAGGCAGAGTAGATTTTGCATAATTGTTAAGGGCTTTAGGATTTTTGAAATGGTAAATTAACATTGGCTCAATTTAAAGTCACCAGCTGCATTAGCCCCTAACAGAAGAGTCAACCTATCCTTTGAATCTTTGAAGCCAGGCAGTGATTTCTCCTCTCAAGCTATGAAAGTTCTAGAAGTCATCTTCTTCCAATAGCAGGCTATTTTGTCTACATTGAGTCTGTTGTTTACCGTAGACACCCTCATTAGTTATCTTAGCTAGATCTTCTGGTTAACTTGCTGCAGCTTCTACATCAGCACTTGCTGCTTCAACTTGTACTTTTATGTTATGGAGATGGCTTCTTTCCTTAAACTTCATGAACCAAACTCTGCTAGCTTTCAACATTTTTTTTTTTTCCAGCTTTTTCACTTCTCTCAGATGTCACAAAATTGAAAGGAGTTAGGACCTTGCTCTGGATTAGGCTTTGACTTAAGGGAATGTTGTGGCTAGTTTGATCTTCTATCCAGACTACTCAGATTTTCTCCATATCAGCAATAAGGATGTTTTGCTTTCTTATCACTTGTGCATTTACTGGAGTGGCACTTTTAATTCTCGCCAAGAAGTTTTCCTTTGCATTCACACCTTGGCTAACTGTTTGGTGCAAGAGGCCTAGCTTTCTGCCTATTTTGGCTTTGGACATGCCCTCCTCACTAAGCTTAACCATTTCTAGTTTTCAGTTTAAAGTGAGAGACATTTGACTCTTTCTTCCACTTAAACACTCAGAATCCATTGTAGGGTTATTAATTAGCCTAAGTTCAATATTGTTTTGTCTCAGGCAATAAAATGGCATGAGGAGAGTGAGATGGGGAAATAGCTGGTCTGTGGAGCAGTCAGAACACACACAACATAAAATTAAGTTCACAGTCTTATATGGGTGTGGTTCATGGTGCCCCCAAACAATTACAATAGTAACATCAAAAATCACTGATTACAGATCATCATAACAAATATAATAATTTGGGAGAATTCTCACAATATAACATAATAGTATTGTGAGAATTAACAAAATATGACATAGATACATGAAGTGAGCAAACGTTGTTACAAAAATGGTGCCAATAAACTTGCTTGATGCTGGGTTGCCACAAACCTGCAATTTGTAAAGAATACAGTATCTGTGAAGCCGCAATGAAGCAAAGTGCAATTAAACAAAGTCTGACTGCACCTTGAAGACTGAGAAGTGGAAATTAGTCAATATTTTGAAAAAAAGAAGAAATGAAGACAAATGAAAAGTAACAGAAAACTGTGAAACAAGTGCACCAATGTAAGGATAATGGGAGTTCAGAAAGGAAAAGAAGTAAAACATATTCTAAGAAATAATGGCAGAAAATTTGCCAAATTTAATGAAAACCATACCAGCCATAATAAATACAGAGATCCACAGTTAGCCACACCAAACAACTAAAGAAACAACTAAATATTAAAGAGAAATAAAACATCTTGAAAAGGAAAGAATATCTCATCACTTTCAGGGAAATAGTATTGATAATATTACCAATGGCTGATGTCTCTTTAGAAACAAGAGAGTTCAGATGTCATTAAAATGAAATATTCAAGTACTCAGAGAAAAAACTGTCATCCAAGAATAGTATATATAAGTTATTATTAAATTATTTTAATTTAATAATAATAATAATTTTATTATCAAATTATTAAATTATTATTAAATAATTATATTATTAAATACATAAGTTATTATTAAAGAATGAAGACAAATTTAAAACATTCCCAGATAAATAAAATCTGAGAAAATGCATGGCTAGTATACCTACCTTAAAAAAGTATTAAAGGAGTCCATCTGGCTTAAAGGAAAGAACAACAGATAGAAACTCAAATATGCATGAAGAGTTGAAAAGCTCCAGAAATGATAAATATGCAGATAAATATAAAAGGCTGTGTTATGGCCTAAATTCTTTCTCCCTAGAATTAGTGTATTGAGTTCTTAACTCCTCATGCCTCAGTGTATGATTGTATTTTGAGATAGGGCCTTTAGAAAAGCAAGAAAGGTAAAATGAGATCATGTGAGTGAGGACTAATTCAATAAGACTTGTGTACTTATAAGAAGAGAAGAGGCCACAGACATGCACAGAGAGGACCATATGAGGACACAAAGAGAAGACAGATACAAGCCAAGGATAGAGACTTGAGAAGAAACCAACCCTGCTGACACCTTCATCTTGAACTTCCAGCCTCCAGGACTGTGAGAAAATACATTTCTGTTAGTCCAACTAGTCTGTTGTAATTTGTTATGGCAGATCTTTTTGTATACTTTAACTAACACAAAGTATACAAAAATATTTTTCACTTTTATTCTGTTAATGTATTTGAAAAATAGTTGATTGTTTAAAGCAACATTTATAATATTGCATTGTTAAGTTTATAACATACAGAGATATAATATATGAAAATAATATGACGTATAGGCTGTATTGGAGCAAAATTGCTATATTTTAGTAGAATCAAGTGAGCTTTAATGTGAACTGGACTGGGAAAAGTTAAAGTTCTCTATTTAATCCCTAGAACAGCCACTAAGAAAATAACATTAGAATATAGTTTAAAATCAATAGAGAAATTAAAATGGTATAGTATAAAATATGTGTAATAAAAAGACAATAAAAGGGGACTAGAAGAACAAAAATACATGAAATATATGAAAAACAAGGAACATAACAGAAGATGTAAATTCAAACATTTTAATGATTATGTTAAATATGAATGAACTGAACATTCCAATTAGAATTAATCAATTCTCACACTAGATAAAATAATCAAGTCTTAATTATATGTTCTCCACAGTGGTACACTTTAGATACAAAGACACAAATAACTTGAAAATAAAGTATGATAAAGATACAGCGTGCAAACACTAACCATAACAGGGCTGTAGTGGCTACATCAATACAAGAAAAAAACACACATCAAAACAAGAAATATTGTAACAGACAGAAAGGTCATTTCATAATGATAATAGGTGCTGTGAATCATAAAGATGTAATTGAAAATGTACATGCACCTAAACATTGAGGCCGCTAAATACATGAAACAAAAATGAACCAATTGAAAGGAAAAATAAACAATTCAACAATTACAGTGTCAGGTTTCAATATCTCTGTCTTAGAAATAGACACAAAATCAGTAAGTATATAGAAGAGGTGAACCACACTATCAACCAACTTGTTCTCACTGACAGATATAGAACATTCCAATAGATAACAGCAGAACACACATTATTTTAAATGCAAATGAAACATCCACTAAAATAGAACCTATGTCAGGCAATAAAAAAATCTCAATAACTTTAAAAGGATTGAAGTCACAATGTGTATGTCATCTGTTTGCAATAGATGATTAGAAATAATACAAATAATTTTAGGGAATTTCCAAATAATTGAAAATTGAAAAACACATTTTAAATAGTCTAAGGCTCAAGTAAAAAAAAAAAATCACAAAAGTAATTAAAAAGATCTTTACTAAATGAATTAATAACTTTACTTTTTCCTCAAGCAACTATATAAAGAACAAACTGAACCCAAAGCAAACAGAAATAAATAATGAAGATTATAATGAAATTAAATGAAAGAGAAATCAGAAGCAATTAGAAAAATAATAAGATGAAAAAGTAATTTCTTTGAAATATAAAAAAATTGACAAAATTTTGCCTAGACTTACCAAGAAAAAAAAAAGAGAAAAATCAAGAATGTAAGAGAGGACATCACTATCATTTAATTATATAAATAAATTGAAAGGTATTAAGAGAACACTATGAACAATTGTTTGTCAACAAAATTAATCATGTAGATGAAAAGAACAAATTGATAGAAGGACACAAATTATCATACTGGCTCAAGAAGAAATAGAAAATCTGAATATACATATAAAATTAACAAAATTGAATCAGTAAATTAAAATCTCCCCAACAAAAGCCCAGGTCCAGATTATTTTTCTAGTGAGTTCTACCAAAAATATTGCCAATGCCTAATAAGCGCATGAAAAAGTATTTAGTATAATTAGTTATTAGGGAAATCATTCACTGCATAAGATACAGTTTCACACCCCCATGATAAAAAAGACAGAAAATAACACATGCTATCTGTAAGTTTATTTTTACTCATCTATCACTATTACCCTAAGTTTTTCAAATAAAATATTTTAAAGGAATACACTTTATATTTTAGTACAAATAATAGCACTTTTATGTGCTTTGTCTTCAAGGGGCTCGGCACTTTCCTTTTCTACTGGGAACTACAGGTTATGAAGCCATCCCTCTATGTATATGAGGTCTGTGTGTGTGTGCACATATGTGTGTGTGTGTGTTTGTGTGTGTATTTTCTTAAGACTTAAGCAAAAATTAAGTCTAGGTTGACACTTCCTCAAGGAACTGCTGAAACTGAGTGATATGTTTTCAAATTTATAGTTCTAATTTTATTTATACAAACAACTTTATAGTATTGGGATGGATTGGGTTTCCAAATTTTGGGATGTTAAATTACAGTTAGGAATAAGTCAGAAAAAAAAATCCTGAGTCAATAAAAAAATTCATGGTTTTTTAAAGTCATGGTCCAGAGAGACAGAATAACTTGGAGAATAATTAATCAAAGCAGTATACAGAATTTATGATTTAGATTTCATTTGGGATGATAGAAAAACCAATCATTTTCGTATCAGCCACTTTGCTCTATCCTAGAATGAAGGCTCCCTGAGGGCAAGTACTTTCTCTTTTCTATACACCGATGTTTCCCCAGTACCCAAAGCAGTGTGAGATACATGAAAATCAGTCAATAAATATTTGTGGATGCATTAAAGTAATGAAAATGCAGATAAGGTTAAAGTTAGCACCACATTAATATTCCAGAAGTTAGTTTTTTTAGAACCATGCACCTGTTGAAGAGCATGAGATGGAAATATTTCTGTAAATGAAAAAAGATAGCTGAGAAGAGGAAAAGAGCTTTTAGTATAAATATGACCTTTGGATTAAATGACATATAAGTCTAAAATAATATTTTTCTCTAGATTCATAAATGGGCAGTGATGGTTGCCTAACCACTGCTCCAAAATCAAATGGAAAAGCATCCTACACACAAAGCTAAAATCAGTGTTGGTATCTAACATATGGACATTTATTTCAATTATAAAAGTTTAGTGATTGGTCATAAATCTATTAGTCACACTGGAATTGAATTTGAAAACATTAAAAAGGTATAATATATTTTTCTAAATGGATGTGTCTTTCATATGGATTGAATTTAAATCAGGCTTCTGTATTTAAAATATTATTAAAAATTAAGGTTTCCAGCTTCAAATTATTATTATCCTTAATATCTTCAGCATCTTGCATTTGCCTTGTCCTTGGCCTCTGTTAACATACTAGAAATTGAAATACAAAAGTTGGTTATCTCATTTAAAACAATGTTTTGTTAGAGAAATAGCTGTCTCTGCATGTCTCTGTCTTTCTCTTTTTCACATATATATACACATTCATGCACAACACACAATAAACCACATCTCAACCACAAATTACATAATGCTTGAGAATAATAACATGTTTATTACCTGCTGTAAAATTTAAACTCAGAAAATATTTCCATGTATTATTTTTTTATCTAAGTAATTTGTAGAATGTTAATGAATATAATAGATCTTATTTGGACACAAATAAGATTTCTCCAGTGCCCTTCTTAATGAAAATCCCAGTAAGTCATTTTGTGGATAGATACAAGCTGATTCTAAAATTTACATAGAAAGGCAAAAGACCCAGAATACCCAATGCAATATTTAAGAAAAAGACAGAGTTAGAGAACTGACAGTCTTCAAGGTTTACTGCAAATCTACAGTAATCAAGAGAGTGTGGAACTGGCAAAATAGATGATCAGAACAGAATAGAGTGCAGAAATTGACTTATAGCAATATGGTCTGTAATGAAGCAGCAAAGTCAGTGCAATAGGCAGAGGATAATCTTTTCAACTGGACATCCACATGCAAAAAAAAAAAAAATGAATCATGACAGAATTTTCACCCTTCATAAGAATTTACTCAAAATGGATCATATCCTAAATGTAAATTAACACAGAATTATAAAATCCCCAGAAGTTAACATACAAGAATATCAAGGTTATCTTAGCTTTGGTGATGGTTTTTCAGATACAACACCAAAAGCACAATATTTGAATAAAAAACTTGGAATTTTTGATTTCATTAAAATTAAAACCTTCTTCTCTACTATAGATACTGTTACAGGAATGAAAAGACAAGTCACAGACAATGGGAAAATATTTACAAAACACATATCTAGTAAGGATTGTTATCCAGGTTGTATGAAGACCTCTCAAAACTTGACAAAGTTGTCAAGTTAATAGTTTAAGTAATGTTACTTATGGATGAAAGTAGAAAATATCATTCAAAATTTGTACTTTATTAACAAACCTCTCTCTCTGTCTCTCTCTCTATATATATCTATGTAAACACACACATGCACACACACATACACATAAATGTATGTACCTGTGTATGCATATATTGCAAATCATATTTCAAGACTTGAAATGCTCAAAATTATTTATGCCAAAAAGCATTTGCCCTTGTTTGTTCAAGATAGGAATTAGTAGTCTAGGATCTTAAGTCTACATGTTTTTCATTTTGCAATGCTATAGAAAGATAAATAGTAATTACCATTGCCCTTGTAATAGAAATCATTTGCTATTAAAGCGGTATTTTATAGGAAACTATAATTATAAAACCACAAACCAACTTACTGAAACACTCACATGAACCACATGACTGACAAAAGTGGACAAAAGGCATATATCTTATTTACATATAAATAACATATAAATAACATATAACATGATATATTCTGAGGCCCCTCCAATTTCCTCACCTGTGATATAATAGGATTATATATCAAAACTCACATGATAGCTTATTATTTATTATTCAGTATCTCTATGTTTGTTTCTGCTTTATAAAACCAATGTTCCTACTCTTCTTTTTTGCTCTTAATTTGTAACAGTAATTATTTTCTAATTTCTTAATTATAAATCCTGTTAGAATTTAAAACCTTTAAAAATACAGCTAATTTATCATTGGAATTTATTACCCTATTAAGAAAGATCCCGGTTATTTCTTAGTTAAAACTTATTACTTTGGGAGTGTTTGTTTATAGGGGCATAATCTACAGGAGTTATTTATGGACTATTTTACTTATTTGGTGTTTAGAAGGCTGCTATTTTCAAACATTCCAGGGAATTTCTTAATACTATTATCCAAATAATGTGACACTATTTTATTAAAGAATCAGTTGGTTGTTGGTCTTTGCTTGTTTGTTTTTACATAAAGCAAAAACCTCAGGAGTTCTCTCTGCACTTAATAACTAAAAATGAGGACTGATGAGAAGGCTTTCTTGGGAGGGAACTTCCTAGTCAAAATGCTCCAGGGCTTTTTCTCTCAGACCAAAGCATTTTCAAAACTCACTGGGAATGTAACCTTTCTTTCTGGGGCAGAAGGTGAAACTCCATAAGTCCAGTTATGGGTATTCCATACTGAATTTAAAAGCATTCTACTGATCCAGAATATTCAATAGCAAGGGGACTTATTCAGTGGTAGAAAGTTCCTTGAGGATTCTTATAGTTTAAGTGGAACTGACTGAGATTATCTTGGGCCATGCTTATATTTCAGCAGCTAAAGATTTAAAAGTGTAAAAGTACTTGAGTTATGATTTTCATGCTTGGTTTTTGGCTGAAATGAAGTTACCTGAATTACAGTAGAGACTGAATTGTTGTCAATGTTGAGACACAAACTTGAGGAAAGGAGCCCAGCAATAAAAATGCTTTTATCGGGGAAAGAAGCTGAGTGATTGTCCCAGGGAAGGATGAATGCAAAGTAACTAAATAACAGCAGAGACATTTACTCTATACTCGATATCCAGGTCTTGGTGGAACATGCCTGGAAAATTAAAATTGGAATGAAATCCTGTATGTATCAGGATATGATACTGTAAGGGAAAAACAGCAACAAAACAGATACGTTTCCCACACCATAAAAAAGTACCAGTGGTTTTTAAAACACCAAATCTATATCTTCTTTGTGTTATGCAGGTCAGCAAGTGGGCTTATTCCAGCCCCTTTGGAACCTGAGGCATGGCTGACAAGAGGATTTCCCTCTAATAATACTTCCAGGCCAACACATGCCTTCAGCATTTTCTTCTGCAGGAGAAGAAAATATGAAAAATCACACAATGCTTTTTAATACTTCAACCCTAAAGTGACGTATACCTAATATCCATAAAAAAATATGAACCATAAACTTTTTAAAAATGTGTCTTTGAAAGTCATTTTAATAAAACTAAAATTCAAAGAACATTCTGGGAAATTTTTTTCAATATGTTTCTGGCAAAGACTTATAATTTTAATTTTAAAAGAATTCTTATTCTTTTAATTTTAAAAGAATTCTTATAAATCAATAATAAGCAAATAAATTAATAATTGACAAATATTTGAAAAATATATGTTAAAGTTTATTATATAAAATATTAATATATAATTAATATCATATTTTATTATATAAAA
Source organism: Balaenoptera physalus (assembly GCF_965194825.1). Taxonomy (NCBI): domain Eukaryota; kingdom Metazoa; phylum Chordata; class Mammalia; order Artiodactyla; family Balaenopteridae; genus Balaenoptera; species Balaenoptera physalus. The sequence goes on from NC_138891.1 coordinate 44,763,115, forward strand.
ATATAATTTAAAAAAGAAATATTTTTAAATCTGTTTAAATCTATTGGATTGGTAATAAGACATTAAATAATTTTAGAGGTAAGACCTTAAAGAGGAAAACAGAATGACAAACACAGTTTATGCTTAATTTCCCTGTAAGAGTAAGTTAGGCGGAATAGTGGCACTCCAAAAATGTTCACCTCCTAATTCTGAAAACACACAAATATGTTGCATGGCAAAGGGGACTTTTCAGAAGTAAAGGATCTTAAATTGGGGATATTATCCTGGATTATCTGGGTGTGTCAAATGTAATGACAAACGTCATTACAAGCAGTAAATGGAAGCAGGAGAGTTAGAGAAGAAGATGAGATGAGACGTAACCATTGTCAGAGTGGAGAGAAATTTGAAGATGCACTGTTGCTGGCTTTCAAATTTGAGGAGGGTCTATGAGCCAAGGACTTCAGGTGGGCTGGGGAAGGTAGAAAAAGAAAAACAACTGAATTATTCCCTAGAGTCCCCAGAAGGAAACAGCCCAGCTGGTACCTTGATTTTAGCCCAGTGAAACCCATTTTAGACTTCCAACCTCTAGAACACTTAGTACACGTGTGTGTGTTTTAACCACCAAATTTGTGGTAATGTGTTACAGCAGAAATACAAAATTAATACAAGGGGTCTATTCCAATCCAGCACAGATATCTAAGAATCTAATCAAATCCAGTGATGAGCTTTTGGGTCTATTGATTAAACAAAATTGGAACCCAGAATTTGGAGGAGATGAGGATTATAAACAACCCACTCTAGCAGTAAGGGTAAACACTAATTGAAGATGCTATTACCGTGACTGAAAGCCCAACTTTTAATTATTTCAATCCCTAAAATTGGATTAGGTAAATCATCAAAATTTGCTAATGGCCCTAGATTCCTACGAGAAAGAGAGTCAGATCTCTTCAACAGAAGATAACATTTTTAGCTTCATGTTTTTCTCTAATTCGTTATAAAGAATTCTCAGCACTCAATCAAATATAACTAGGTATCCAAGGTGAAAACATGACATAAAAGAAAACTGTGAGAGACATCAAACCATACACACAATGCACAAGGATAATGTTATACGAGTAATAGGAGTTATAGGAGTAATATATATAGGAGTAATCAGGCACAGACATTAAAATAACTCTGTTTATCATGATAGATACATACAATGCAGTATTAATAAATTCAGAAGAAATTTTAAAGCAGTTAAATGGAGCCAAATACCAAATATAAAATAGTAAATTAAAATATGCACTATTAAGAACTGAATGGATGGATTTATCAGCTAGGTAGAGAGAACCAAAAATAGGATTAGAGAATTGGTAATATGTAAGAAATAAATATCCATAAAACTCAAAAAGAAACAAAAATACAGAGAATACAGAAGAGGGTTAGAAACGTAGGAAATAAAGTGAGAAAGTTTAAAATGTGTGTAACTGGAATCTCACATGAAAGTTGACTGCAAGTAAGGAAAACACAGTGTTTGAAATTAAAATTTCAAAGGAAATTTTATCAAAGGAAAATAACGAAGGAACAACAACAAAAATAAACCATGGTTTCAAAAAGTCATAAGAGCTCCAAGCATGTTCAAGAATAGCACTCTAACAAATGTTAGTGGAGTTGTGGAACAACTGGAACGCTCACATGTTGCTGAGAGAGGTTTGAGGGGGATGTTATGTAAATTGGTAAAACGACTTGGAAAAATATTTGTCATAAATGTTTTTAATATGCACACATTCGGTGACCAAGCCATTCCACTCCTAGGCAGATACCAAGAAGAAATATGTGTGTGCATATCTATATAAAGACTATACAAGAATATTCATAAAACAAAAAGACCCACAAAACTCTATCATTACAGAGTGTTTTATGGTGCCTCAATAATATAAATGCTATACAGAAATAAAAATTCACATTGATGAACCTCATAAACCTAATGTTGAATAAAAGAAGCCAGACACAGTAATATATTTTTGTATTATTCTATTTAAATAGAGATTAAAACAGACAAAAGGAAACTACACTCATAGCATCTGGAATAATGGTTACCTTTAAACAAGAGTAAGAGAGAAATAATCTCAGATGAAGGTATTAGTAGACTTTCTAACCTTGTTTGTGATTCACAGGTACTTGTTTCTTGATAATTGATTGAGTCACACAGAGATAAATTAATTAGCAAGTTATTTTAGAAAAGAATTAGTAAATTAGTTTCCTGCAGCTTCTGTAACAACCTACCACAAATGGTGACTTAAAACAACTGAAATTTATTCTTTCACAGTTCTGGAAGGCAAATGTCCAAAACCATTTTCACTGTGTTGAAATCAAGGTGTCAGCAGGGCCATATTCGCCCAGGAGGCTCTAAGGGAAAATCCATTGCTTGCCTCTTCCAGCATCTGGTAGCTGCCTGCATTCCTTGACTGTGACCACATCATTCATTCTAATCTGCCTCCATTATCACAATGCCTTCCCCTCTTGTACAGAATGTGTTTTAACTCCCCCACTTGTGACTGCATTTAGGGAAAATCCAGGGAATCTTTCCATCTCAGTGTCCTCATCTAATCATGTGTGCAGAGACACTTTTTCCTCATGAAATTATTTTCATGTTACAGCTATTTGGACCTAATACATTTGGAGGAGCAATTATTCTGCTTACCACAATTGGTAAAAATTTTAACAGAGGATTAGAAATTATTTTTTTAATCTTTTATATAGGAATAATGATAGCCTTCAGTCTTCTTCACAGATATTTCTTGCTTTCCTCCTTTTAGGCACTTAATACATTTGCCTTTCTGTAGCGAGCTGTAGCAAGACATGTTTAAATGACTTTGATTAAAGGCATGTGTGTACTTTTGTGATTCATCACATTTCCTATCATCTGCCACATTGACCAGTGATTTTATTTTATTTTTTTTTTAAGTTTTATTGGAGTATAGTTGATATAACATGTTGTGTTAGTTTCTGTTGTACAGCAAAGTGAATTAGTTCTACATATACATATATCCACTCTTTCTTAGATTCTTTTCCCATATGGGCCATTACAGAGTATTGAGTAGAGTTCCCTGTGCTATACAGTAGGTCCTTATTAGTTATCTATTTTACATATAGTAGTGTGTACATGTCAATCCCAATCTCCCAATTTATCCCTCCACCCCCCACCCTTTCCCCCCTGGTAACTGTAAGTTTGTTTTCTACATCTGGGACTCTATTTCTGTTTTGTAAATAAGTTCATTTGTGTCATTTTTTTAGATTCCACATATAAGCGATATCATATATTTGTCTTTCTCTGTGTGACTTACTTCACTCAGTATGACAATCTCTGGGTCCATCCATGTTGCTTCAGATGACATTATTTTGTTCATTTTTATTATGGCTGAGTAATATTCCATTGTATATATGTACCACATCTTCTTTATCCATTCCTCTATCGATGTACATTTAGGTTGCTTCCATGTTGGAGCTATTGTAAATAGTGCTGCAATGAACATTGGGACATATGTATCTTTTCGAATTATGGTTTTCTCCTGATATAGGCCCAGAAGTGGGATTGTAGGATCATATGGTAGCTCTATTTTTAGTTTTTTAAGGAAGCTCCGTACTGTTCTCCATAATGGTTGAATCAATTTACATTCCCACCAACAGTGCAGGAGGTTCGCATTTCTCCACACCCTCTCCAGCATTTATTGTTTGTAGACTTTTTGATGATGGCCATTCTGCCTGGTGTGAGGTGATTCCTCATTGTAATTTTGATTTGCATTTATCTAATAATTAGTGATGTTGCACATCTTTCCATGTGTTTTTTGGCACATGTGCTTTTTATGCCTTATATCTTCTTTGGAGAAATGTCTATTTAGCTCTTTCACCCATTTTTTGATTGGGTTGTTTGTTTTCTTGACATTGAGCTGCGTGAGCTGTTTGTATATTTTGGAGATTAATCCCTTGTTGGTTGCTTCGTTTGCAAATATTTTCTGCCATTCTGTAGGTTGTCTTTTTGTTTTGTTTATAGTTTCTTTTGCTGTGCAAAAGCTTTAATTAGGTCCCATTTGTTTTTATTTTCATTACCTCTAGGAGGTGGAAAAGACGCAGCTAGCCTGGGACCATCAGTGACAATGTCAGAACCCCACTTTATTGTTTAGATGTATCGTAATTCAGATTAACTCCTTCATTGGCTTTTAACCTATATCTCTGCATTGAATTAAATTAAATTTTATTTTACTTATTTCATTTTATCTGTGGATTCCAATGTGTATTTTTAACTTATTAAAACCTACTTTTATTTAATATTGTATCATTTTATGTGTAATATAATACACTATTATCAATTTTGCTTTACATGGCCATACGTTTCTAAAGAAAGTGCATAAGTAATAAAACAGAATTTTGTATCTACTAAAATATTTGCTCCTACTGCACCTCTTCAGTAGTTCTTGTAGCTCTGAATTTCTGTTTGGTGTCAATGTCTTTAGACTCAGAGATTTCCTTTACATTCCCTGTATGCTGGTCTACTGACAATAAACTGTCTATTCTTATTTCCCTGATTATTTTTTTAAATTTAGTCTTCATATTGAAAGGGTATTTTTTTCTGGATATAGATTTTTTGTGTTGACATATTATTTTAGAAATGTAAACATGTTGTAATATTTTTATGGCCTCTATTGTCTTTGATGAAAAGTCAGCTGTTATTCATATCATTCTTCCTTTGTATGTAATATGCCATTTTTCTCTTGATTCTTTCAAGCTTTTCTTCATATCATTGATTTTGAAAAATTATGTACCTAGTATGCATTTGTTTTTGGATTTATCCTGCTTGCTCTTTGCTGAGATTCTTGGATATATTAATTTATATTTTTTACTAAATATGTAAATCTTACAGTCATTGTTTCCTCAAATATATTTTTGCACTTTTTTCCCCACTGTCCTCTACTTCTGAGGATTCAATTTTATGCAGATGTGATGACTTAATAATATCCAGATGGTTTCTGAGGCCCTGTTTCTTTTTAAAAAACTTTTTATATTCCATCTCTCTGATATGTATATTGGATAATTTCTATTGATCCATCTCAAATTCACTGAATATTTCTGATGACATTTCCAATCTAATGTCAATTCCAACTGTTTTAGTTTTTATTACCAGTATTGTACTTTTTAGTTGTAAAATTTTATTTGCTTATTTTTAGTTTAATTTTCTAATATTTTCTGTATGTTCATTTATTATAATAACCATATGTTTCTTTTGTCCTTGAACATATTTGTAAAAGCCATTTCAAAGGCTTTTCCCACTATGCTCAATGCTTGGGTCATCTTGTAACCGAGCAGGACCATATGGGGCCTTCCCAGGACAAGCCCCTCCCCCATATCCCTTGCTTTAGCTCCTCTCTGATGTACCTAGATAACAGTATTTGATGCACATTTCCTGAGTTGTTGTACAGATGTGAAAACCTAAACATAGATCTTACACGTTTGTAAAAATTAACACAAAATGCTTTATAAACCTAAATATGGTGTGTAAAACTATGTAACATTTATAGAAGAAAAAATATGAAAAATTTGAACAAGCACCTCACAAAACAAGATATGCAATAAGCAAATAAATATGGTTGTTTAAGAAATACTGTCTGCCGGTCCTCCGAAAATGTTTACATTGATTTCTAATCAAGAAAAAAACCCTCATTTAAAAGAAAATTTTTGTGAATATGGTCACATACATAGAACAATGTAAAAAACCTCTCACGTCACCAATATTATTTTAGAATTTTTTAAAAGTTATTCTGTAATGGAAGAAACTAGGATAAAATTATACTTAAAAAACATGTTAAAAGCTCTATGGCTCCAAGCGACAATTTTTCTACTTTGTTTATTTTTAAATTAATCTTGATTTTATGCAAGTTTGTCTAATATGGTATTCAGGAATGCATCCCTTGCTTAAATCATGCATTCCTTATATCTTATTTCATCTGATTCTATCCCTACATATTTACATCTAGTCAAAGTATGAAACTTCAGTTTCCATGTTCTGATATTTCTCATAGGAGTTCATTTTAGTCTTAAAGTGTAAGATGAAGTTAATCTTTGGTATAGAAATGTATGTCATTATATCCCATAAATATCTTCTGGAACATAGGAGCAGAAAGTTCTTTGAAATATAATTGCTTTTTATTATTCTACCTGAAATTCATAATATGGTGTACTGAAAAATATAGAGGAAAAGCACAAGATTTAGAATAAAACATGATACATTTTAATAGAAAATTCACTAATGAACAATATCAGAGATTTTTCCATTTGCCTTTTGAGAGCTTCATCAACTACTCTTTATGAATCTCTCTCTTCTCTTGTGGTCCATAGCAATGTGCTCTTATACTAGTTTTTAACAGTTTAAGGTATACTTAATATATAACAAATTGAACATATGTAAATCATATAATTTGATAATTTTTGACATATGTATACACCCATGAAATCATTTTGAAACCATTTGCAAGATAATAAACACACCAATCTTTGAAGTTTCTTCTTGCCTTGCTATAGTCATTTCCTCTCTACCCTCCAAGTCCCCTGCCCCATCTAGGCTTCTTTCTATCTGTAAATTAGTTGCATTTTCTAGAATTACATAAATAGAATAACAAAGTACATATATTTGACCTGGCATCTTTCACTCAACATTGTTCTGAGAGTAATCCATATTGTTGCATGTATCAATGGTTCATTCCTTTTAATTGTATATTCCATTTTTTTGATATAGCACAATTTTATTACCTATTTATTTGTTGATGGGTATTTGGATTGTTCATAGTTTTTGGCTACTACGATTAAAATGTGAAGCATTAGTGTGCATGTCTTTGCATTATTCCTTCATTTCCCTTTGGTAAATACCTAAGAGAGGAATGACAGAATCAAATGGAAACTGTATAATTAACTTTTTAGAAAACTATAAACTATTTTTCAAAATGGTTGAACCATTTTACCTTCATACCAGCATTGTATGAGAGTTCCAGTTCCTCCATATAATTGTTACCGCTATGTATGATCAGATTTTTAAAATTTTAGGTATTCTACTATATGTGCAGTGGTATCTCTTTTAGGTTAGCACATATTCGTATTCTTATTTGCAATTTGTATATCTTCTTTGATGAAGTATTTGTATAAATCTTTGCTCAATTTTAAAATGTATTTTCCTATTGAATTTTAAAGTATTTATATATTTGAGTGCAATTTTTTACCAGATTTTTGATTTGCAAATTTGTCTTACAGCCTGCATAATGTGTTTAATTTTCTTAGTAGCATCTTTCAAAGAGCATAAGTTCTTTTTTCTTTTTAATTACTTCATTATTTTAATAGTTCATGAACTTTACCAGTTGAGTTTTTATTTTTTTCTTACAGTTTTACTGAGTTATAATTGACATATAGCACTGTATAAGTTTACGTGTACAGTATAATGATTTGGTTTACATACATCATGAAATGATTATCACAGTAAGGTTAGTGAACATCCATCATCTCATATAGATAAAATATTTTAAAAATAGAAAAAAAATTTCCTCCTGATTAGAACTCGATTTACTTTCTTAACAACTTTCATATATAATATACAATTATATTGTGTTAATTATATTTATCATGTTTTATATTACATCCCTAATACTTACTTATCTTATAACTGACATTTTGACTACCTTCGTCCAATTCCCCCACTGTCCAACCCAGACTCTGGAAACAACAAATCTGATCTCTTTGCAATGAGTTTGTTTGTTTTTGAAGTATTAATGACCTACAACACTATGTTAGTTCCTGTTACACAATGTAGTGGTTCGATATTTTATACATTTCAAAATGATCACTGATATGTCACTAATCAAAGATATTACATAGTTATTGACAGAATTCCCCACACTGTACATTTCATATATGTTATTTATTTTGCAACTGGAAATTTGTACCTCTAATCTCCCTCACCTATTTCTTTTTTCTCCCTACTACCCTCCCCTCTGGCAGCCACCTATTTGTATTTATAACTCTGTTTCTGTTTTATTATGTTTGTTAATTTGCTTTGTTTTTTAGATTCTACATATAAGTGAAATCATTCAGAGTTTGTCTTTCTGTGTCTGACTTATCTTACTTAGCATAATACCCACTAGCTTCGTCCATGTTATTGCAAAAGGCAAGTTTTCATTTTTTTCATGGCTGAGTAATATTCCATTGTATGTATTTACTACATCTTCTATATCCATTCATCTATAATGGGCATTTAGTTTGCTTTTATATCTTGGCTATTGTAAATAATGCTGCAATTAACATAGGGATACATATATCTTTCGTAGTTAGAGTTTTTGTTTTCTTCAGATAAATACCCAGGGGTGGAATTAATGGGTCATATGGTAGCTCTATTTTTTTTTAGTGGTTACTCAAATTCAGTTTATCAGTAGGTGATCTTTTAAATAAAAAATGATTATTACTGAACCTTTAAAGGAACGAAAAATGAAGGGAAATATAAAGAAACCTAATTTCATAGTATCCTATAAATATTTTTAAAAGAATACTTCAGAAACTGCCTAATTTTTAGAGCACTCACTTTTGCTGCTATTATGTCAATGTCACATCTATCTACACATAGGTTTTTGCATTATTGTTTACCACAGATGAGTCTAATAATCTAAGAAGTCGGGAAGACACTCCAAGTAGAAAAATACATTTCTCTAGGAAGAGGTGACAAAACAACTGGAAGATTGTGCAGATTTAAGCCTCTTGCTTAGTTTCCTCTGGGAAGGACAGGAAGGAGAATTGCGTTGACTTGAAAACTAAATATCCTAGTAGGTGAACCATTGTGTCATAAAGAAATCTGAAACTTGTTCCCTTTCAAACCCTGCTAGATAATAAGTAAATAGAAAGGAATGATAAAAACAGAAACTGTGCAAAGGTTAATGAAGGTAGCTCTACTTTTAATTGAGGAATCTCCATACTGTTTTTCATAGTGGCTGCACCAATTTACATCCCCACCAGCAGTGCAGGAGGGTTTCCTTTCTCTACATCCTCCACAACACTTGATATTTGTTTACTTTTTGATGATAGCTATTCTGACAGGTGTGAGGTTATATCTCACTGTGGTTTTGATTTGATGTTGAGCATCTTTTCATGTGCCTGTAGACCATCTGTATATCTTTTTTGGGAAAATATCTCCTTAGATCCTCTGTCCTTTTTTGATTGGGATGTTTGTTTTTTTGCTGTTGAGTAGTAATAGTTCTTTTTATATTTTGAATATTAACTGCTTGGCATATATTCTGTTTGCAAATATTTTCTCCCATTCAGTAAGTGGTCTTTTTGTTTGGTTCATAGTTTCACTTGCTGTGCAAAAACTTTTTAGTTTTGTGTCCCATTTATTTATTTTTGCTTTTTTTCCCCTTGCCTGAGGATACACATCCCAAAACATATTACTAAGACTGACATTAAAAAGAGTACTGCCTATGTTTTCTTCTAAAACTTTTATGGTTTCAGGTCTTACATTTAAGTCTTTAATCCATTTTGAATTTCTTTTTGTGAATGGTGTGATAGAGTAGTCCATTTTAACTCTTTTTCATGTAGCTGTCCCATTTTCCCAACACCATTTATTGAAGAGGCTCTCTTTTTCCCATGATAATTCTTGCTTTCTTTGTCATAGATTAATTGTCCATATAAATGTGGGTTCATTTATGGGCTTTCTATTTTATACCATTCATCAATGTGTCTGTTTTTGTGTCAGTACTATACTGTTTTGATTATTGTAGATTTGTAGTATAGTTTGAAATCAGGGCGCATGATACCTCCAGCTGTGTTTTTCTTTCTCAAGATCGTTTAGGCTATTTGGGGTCTTTCATGTTTCCATAAAAATTTTAGCATTATTTGTTCCAATTCTATGAAGAATGCCATTGGTGCTTTGATAAAGATTGCATCGAGTCTGTAGATTGCCTTGGATAGTATGGTCATTTTAAAAACGTTAATTCTTCCAGTCCACGTACACGGTATCTCTTTTCATCTGTTTGTGTTTTCTTCAATTTCCTTCATCAGTGTCTTATAGTTTTCTGAGTACAGGTCTTTTAACACCTTAGTTAGATTTATTACTATGTAATTTTTCTGTGATTGTAAATGGGATTTTCTTAATTTCTCTTTCTGATTGTTCATTACTAGTGTATAGAAATGCAACAGATTTCTGTATATTAATTTTGTATCCTTCAATGTTACCAAATTCATTGATGACTATTACTAGTTTTTTTTTTGTGTGTGTGTGTGTGTGTGTGAGATCTTTAGCATTTTTCTATGTATTTTATCATGTCATCTGCAAACAGTGACAATTTTATATCTTCCTTTGCAACTCGGATTCATTTTATTTATTTTTCTTGTCTGATTGCTGTGACTAAGACTTCCAGTACTCTGTTTAATAAAAGTGGTGAGAGTGGGCATCCTTGCCTTGTTCCTGATCTTAGATGAAATGTTTCAGCTTTTCACAACTGAGTATGAGGTTAGCTGTGGGCTTGTAATATAAATGGCCTTTATTATGTTGACGTATGTTCCCTCTATACCCACTTTGTTGAGAATTTTTATCACAAAAAGATGTTGAATTTTGTCAAAAGCTTGTTCTGCATCTATTGAGATGATCATATGTTTATTCTTCAATTTATTAATGTGGTATATCATATTGACTGATTTGTAGATATTAAGTGGTCCTTGCATCCCTGGGATAAATCCCACTTGATCATGATGAATTGATCTTTTCTTTGTAAATTGAAGTATAGTTGATTTACAATATTATATTAGTTTCAGGTATACAGCATAGTGATTTAGTATTTTTGCAGATTATACTCCATTATAAGTTATTAGAAGAAAATGGCTATATTTCCCTGTGCTGTAAAATATAGCCTTGTTGTTTATCGATTTTATGCATAGTAGTTTGTATCTGTTAATCCAATACCCCTAATTTCCCTCCCCACTTCCCTCCCCCCTTTGGTAACCACAAGTTTGTTTCCTGTATCTGTGATTCTGTTTGTTTTGCATATGCATTCATTTCGATTATTTTTTAGATGCTTATAAAGTGATATATGTCCCTGTCTTTCTCTGATTTATTTTGCTAAGCATAATATGCTCCAGGTCCATCCACACTGCTGCAAATAGCAGAATTTCATTCTTTTTATGACTAATATTCCATTGTGTCTGTATGTATGTGTGTGTATATATATCTATATATATAGATATAGATATATATATATACGTATATATACATATACATATATATGTACATATATATATATAAAACAACTCTTCATAATCCATTCTTCTTGTATAGACACTTGGGTCATTTCTGTGTCTTAGTTCTTGTAAATAGTGCTGCCATGAACACTGGAGTGCATGCATCTTTTCAAATTAGTGGGTTTTTTGTCCAGATATTTACCCAGGAGTGGAATTGCTAGATCATATGGTAGTTCTATTTTTAGTATTTTGAGAAACCTCCATACTGTTTTCCACAGCAGCTGCACAAATTTACATTCTGACCAAAAGTGTACTATGGTTCACTTTTCGCCACATTCTCACCAACATTTGTTATGATAGGCATTCTGACAGGTGTTAGGTGATACCTTATTGTGGTTTTGACTTGGATTTCTCTAATAATTAGTCATGTTGAGTATCTTTTCATGTGCCTTTTAGCCATCCTCATGTTTTCTTTGGAAAAATGTCTATTCAGATCTTCTGCCCATTTTTTGATTGGGATGTTTGTTTGTTTGTTTGTTTTGATGATGAGTTGTATGAGCTGTTTATATATTTTGGATATTAACCCCTTGTTGGTCACATCATTTGCAAATATTTCATAGGTTGTTTTTGTTTTTTAGAAGATTTTCTTTGCTGTGGAAAACTATTAAGTTTAATTAAGTCCCATTTGCTTATGTTTAATTTTATTTTTTTAGCCTTATGAAACTGATCCAAATATATATTGGTATGATTTATGTCAAAGAGTGTTCTGTATGTTCTCTTCTCGGAGTTTAATGGTTTCAGGTCTTACATTTAAGTCTTTAAAACATTTTGAGTTTATCTTTGTATATGATGTGAGGGAGTGCCCTATCTCATTGTTTTACAGCACCGTTCGTTGAAGAGACTGCCTTTGTATTTTCCATTGTATATTCTTGCCTGCTTTGTCATAGATTATTTGACCATAGATACATGGATTGATCCCTTTAATGTATTGTTGAATTTGGTTTGCTAACATTTTGTTGAGGATTTTTATTTTTATTTTTATTTATTTGTTTATTTATTTATGGCTGTGTTGGGTCTTCGTTTCTGTGCGAGGACTTTCTCTAGTTGCGGCAAGTGGGGGCCACTCTTCATCGCGATGCGTGGGCCTCTCACTATCGTGACCTCTCTTGTTGCGGAGCACAGGCTCCAGATGCGCAGGCTCAGTAATTGTGGCTCACGGGCCTAGGTGCTCCGCGGCATGTGGGATCTTCCCAGACCAGGGCTCGAACCCGTGTCCCCTGCATTGACAGGCAGATTCTCAACCACTGTGCCACCAGGGAAGCCTCTGTAAGCATATTTAACACAAGTTTGCCCACATAAACAAAAATTAAGCGTATAAAGTATGTTTATATATTTTTTCCACAAGTAAATAATTTTTTATATCATATCATCTCTACAATGCACAAAGTCTCATTTTAAGTACTAAAATACCTAATACATTCTGCATCCTTGGTAAAGGTGAACTGGGAAGTTTTGAAAAGGAAGATTGTCAATTCCAGTAGTGGACATTATGGGCTGAGTTATGCCCTCCCCCCCAAAAAAATTCATAGTGTTCTAGATTTTCCAAGCATAGAAGTAGAATTCAGTTTAAAGTGTAAAAGAATCAATGTAAAGAAGTAACTTTAATGATTCTCCTAATGATTCCCCGCAGCATTTAGGGGAAATGGAAAGAGTGGTAAATGAAAATATTAGTCAGAAACAATAAAAGGTTAAGAAAAACAATGTGTAAAAGTCTTATTAGTAAGGTGAAAGGATTTTGGAATCAGGGTACAATGATTTGAGAATAACTTGAAATTTAGAAGGTTTTTGTAAACAGTTGAATGCTGGAAATAAGTTGTTGAAGGAGGTGATGTTTTAGGAAATGATAAGAACTAATGAATGATCATAGAAGTGAGTGGGAGTGAGATCAAAAGTTAGATAGTATTTGTAAGAGAGGAGGTCACAGAATTGAGGTGACAGTTGCTGAAAGCACTATCTTTGTGGATATTTAAAACCCCAAGATATGTAACAGGGATAATGCAGAAAGTAGTGACAGAGAAGCCTTCAAGGAGTTACAGGTGGTATCTCAAGAATCAATAGATACCTACAATAAAGAGGGATTGTTAGTTGTATAGTCTTATGAGAATCAAGTCAAAGTGTTCTAGGGTATTTGGATGGAAAATGATGTGGAAAGATAAGTTAGAAGTAGAAAAGAGGACACCTCCCAACAAGTACCAACAGTAGAAGAGAGATGTGGGGCAGAATAATGACTTGCAAGTTTGACCCATTAAACAGCAACAAAATGTCCTAATTTCATAGTTATTTATGTTATATATGTATTTTAAAACAATTTAATAGGCATAAATTATATCATTCTGCATAGTTTAGAAAATGCTACAATGCAAGGACTTAAAGTAAATGACGTTTGCATTTTGGTATAGTTTTGGGTTTAGTAAACATTCTTCCAATTGATGATGTACACTTTACAATGAGACATACATAAGAAAAATATTGAATTTTTATTTGAATGCTATATTTTAATATGAAGTCAAATAGAATAGTTTTAAAAGCAAAAGATCTAATATTTGATGTTCTTAAAATAACTTTCAAATATTAAGAAGAATGATATTTTGAAAATTTTCAAGGATTTATGCTAATATAGTAATATTATAATCATTTTTCTGTTTTCAGGGTGGTTTTTGGTTTCAAAATATTTCTGGGAATTGTATTATAATTTCACAAGTTTATAAAGACACAGGTGAGGTTCCAGAGAAAATGATTGTTGACAGATCAATGGTTTTAGAGTGATGAGCTATAGTTTTATGGAGATTTGATGCAAATAATCTTCTTAGTTGATATTGACTTCAATTCAAGCAGTGCTTGTTTCGGTTATAAATTGTTGTTTTTGTAAACAATCTCTAAGAAAGAAAAAATCACAGTAGTTGCTACAAGACACTAACCTATTGATTTTTGGTGCTTAAATTGTCACAAAACTTTTAACAGAAACTCACTCCTGAAATTTCTTTCTGGTTAGTATATGTCACAGGCAGATGCTTTCATCCAAGTTCTTACTTTCCATCTGAAAGAGAATCAACTCTTGTGACCCTGAGGTGGGGAGCATTGAAGAGCTCATTTTACCATGGATGATGAGGTTACAAGCAATTTGTTTCACTTTTGTTTTCAAACTATTTTTTACTGTGAGACCAACTGGATCTGGCTGTTTTCTGGTTGTCTTTCACAGTGCAGTGATGTATCTCATCATAACATTTGTTTTAGTGACTACATTGATTTTCCTAGGAAGTAATGGAGCTTGGTGCCAATAACCTTGAAGAGGTGACACATTTCAAAAGAGAGAAACAGAAAGACTCAGAGAGAAAATGAAAGCATGCATTGTGAAGGAACAATGTTGGCTTCAGCTATCAATTTGCAGAAGGTTTACAAAAAAGCAACGATCATCATTATATAAATGATCTTGTTGAAAATAGAAACCATCCCTTAAAAGTTTCTGATACATAGAATTTGCTCATAAATATTTATTTGACTGAATTAATAGGGTAAATGCTATTTTACAACACAGTTAAAAAAAAACCTACAAGCATCACATTAAAAAATATAAACTTTAGGTAATTTGGGACTAGTTATGTTGTTTGTAATAATGGACTTATTTTAATATCCATGAAAAAATAGATCAATTTTTTAAGCCTAGCAAGTAAGTACGCACAGAATGATGGTCCACCATCTAAGGAGTACTGAGCATCACCTCAATGTAAATTCAACACAGCAAAATTTTCAGTTCAAACATAAATCCCACAGAGACTTACATGGAAAGAAAATCAATATCCTCTGCAACAGTAAGGAAAACAAAAGAGTGCTCTTCCAAATATGCATTTTTCTAAGGTTAACAATGCTATGTAGCATTTTACACTAGAATTCAATGTGGTGAGTTCACAGTAACCTGTATATGTAGCTGTTATAAATTAGGAAGTCGTCTAAACTCTAGACAAGAAAAGAAGTGCACCTCAGTTATAAGTAAGCTTTCTTAGGGTTCTTGGCATGTGTTTATCTTCCTGAATAAATTGTAAATTGCTTGAGTTTTTATTGTACCCAAATATAAGTGGAACCACTCCTTTGTAGATCTAGCATACAGCATTTATTGCTATATTTCAAAAATGGTTGTTGGGAGACAACCGTGGGTTACTCAGGTTTGGTTATGTCATGTCTATCTCTAATCTTCCTATTCCTAAAGCATACTCTTCCAGGCCCCAAATTAGAGGGCTCTGATCTTTAATCCTTTTTCTCTCCACTAGGTGAGACTGCAGAAATGCTATGATCTGTCTTCCAGAGGCTTTTTCCTTGGGTTTTTAAGACCTAACTCTATGTGACTTTAAAATTATACAATATTTATGTCATTTGTATATATATATATAATTAATATATTATAATTAATATATATATTAAGAGAGATAGTCTTATTGTCAGAATGAGTTTTCCACCTCTTCCTTCTCATCAGGATTTTGGCTTTCATTCTGTAATCTTGTACTCTAGCCCGCAAAGAACACATGTATCTTTTCTGATTTCCCTAAACCTAGGGAGGCCCTTTGCTTAGGAAAAGTTTAGATTCCAAGTCTTATATCTTAGGCCCAGATTGGCAAGTACCCCTGTGAAGTAAAAATTATTTCAAAACGTCATTTCAGCCCTCTGCCATAATCCCCTCACCAGAAACATGGCTCCTTCCTTACCAGAGGCTTCAATACTTCTCTGATGTCTTTAAACAGATTTTCTTAATATAGCTTTTCTAGTTTTTCTGGGGAATCCACAAGTTACTCCATTCTGTCCTGCAGCAGAGATCCCACCAAATTAGTTTCTAAAATGAAAAATATAGACAAACAGCTAGAAAATGTGGTAACAGATGCATATATCTTGATGGCTTTATAATGTTTTTCACCAGTGTTTTTCACCAGAAAGTGGCACATAGCCAATGTCTGTTCCCTTTGACTGTGGAGAGAGTGGTGAACTGACCCTATCTGCCTGGGATTTGTGAAGCTCTCAGGATGCTGGACTTTCAGCACTACAAGCCAGAAATGTCCTTGGCAAATTGCAATGAATTGATTAACCTAAACCTACTA
Source organism: Balaenoptera physalus (assembly GCF_965194825.1). Taxonomy (NCBI): domain Eukaryota; kingdom Metazoa; phylum Chordata; class Mammalia; order Artiodactyla; family Balaenopteridae; genus Balaenoptera; species Balaenoptera physalus. The sequence goes on from NC_138891.1 coordinate 44,779,482, forward strand.
ACATTGATTTTTAATGTGGGAAAATTATGGGGATTTCAAATAGTGTGGCTTATTTTTTCTACTTTACACCAATGTCATCCGCCACAGCAGCAAAATGTTATTCTAAGACTCATAACTGCTACAAAAAAATTACATTCAAGCTCATGATAGATTCATCCTCAGTTCTCGCTTCTTTCAATGGAGAACATTACAAGTACTGTTTTGGAACAAATCCTTATGCACTGTTTTGACTTTTGTTTTACCATCAGATACTATTAATTTCATAATCATTTATGCTCTTCTGCAGAGTGTAGCAAGACCCTGAGTTTTCAGCCTAGCACCTTCACTGATTAGTCATGACACTTTGGATAAGTTACAAAATCTCTCAGTTTCTTCCTCAGTAACACATGAGTTATATCTGTTTATTATATGTATTAAATGAGTTAGTATCTATAAAGCATTTAAAACAATTCCTATCATATGACAAATGCTATACAAATATTGATTAAATAAATAAAATGGAAACAAAATCTTTTTTTTTTGAAATTTGAAAACTCATTTCCCACTGTAAATTGCTGGCATAGTTATTTCTATTATCTGTATGAATTAAAATATTTGTTTTTTATATGAAATTTTGTTGGCCATATCCTGTAACAAGTTTAAGTTTTCACAAAGTGTTATGTGGTTGTATTAAATTAGTATTACCTAGGTTATTCAGGGAATCACACAGGGATAATTCAGAATTCCACTTCAACATGTTTCTATTTATATGCTTCTTGAGGGCACCATCATTCATGCTCATGAGTTTTACTACTACATTTATGCTGACATCTTCTAAATCTACTTTTCAGTATCTTCTGACCCAGTGCTGACTCTCCCTTTGCACCATTGTCTTTATGACATTTGAGTATGGAATAGATGTCACCTGCAGTAACTCTCCTAATAAGAGCATCCAGAATTGCTGCTTGCAGGCATTTTCTGATACACTGGTTTGATGCTTTCCATGACAGTGGTTTGTCACAGCAAGATGAATTTTTGGCTTGCTCTCAGTCTACTTACTTATAGAGATATTTTTGAAATAAGTATATTTCTAATTTCTTGATGCAACATTTATAGTTAAGGCTTATGATGAATAGCTCAGTCTTTATTGGTCTATTAAAATTTATATGGCTCCAGAATTATCATATAATTAATTTTTTAAGTTCTATTTTCAGGTTCATAAAAACACCAGTTTTTGAAATCAATTGTACTTTAGTGAATACTTAAAAATATACCCAACATGCAATCACTGGCTGCTTCTGCTTGTTTGACCATTTACTTGGTTATTATTAAAGAAAAATCAAATATGTAAATAAGTATCAATTAAAATTAATGGCTGTTACTTGTTCATATCTCCTCTACATAAGCTAATTGTCAAACTCAGAAAAAATAGTTTTCTCCCTGAAGTTCAAATGTGGTATTCTACCAAGCAAATCCATTCAATTCATCTATTCTCTGAAGTAATATTGTAGAAGTCTACTAACATCATGTGACATTTTTACATGCCCTTTTTTTTCCTAACATGATTCAAATTGTGTCTATAAATTATCCCTTTGTCTTAAGATGCTTCATTAATTTTAACAACCAGTAGCTGGAATTTTAAAAGATCATTTGAAATAGAACTATTACCATGGGTTTGGAAGGTATGCAAGAGAAAACATTCCTGCCAATGATTATTAATCTGTCCCTAAAACAAACAAACAAAAGCAAAATAAATACTGCTGTCTAGTTCTTCTGAAATCATGGTGTTGCAAAGACTTCTGCAAAGAAAATAGTATTTTGCTATGAGTTGGATGTACTGGTATTGAACTTTCAAAAATGAACATTTTCAAAAGTGAACATTAATTTAACATTTCAGATAAAAGTATCACCAATTTTTGATAAAAATTTGCAATTATTAAAATCTAGACTGAGATGACAATTTGAAAATTTGAACACAAACCTGGAAGTTTTTATTTATATGTTACCAATATTTTCATAGAATTAATAAAATATTCAATTGAAGAAACACTTACCTACTGAGGACTTGGCAGCTGCATGGACACTAAAATTTAAATATATTATCAGAAATATATTGTTTGTAAATAGAAAAGGAAAATGTTAGTGCCCTTAAAAATTAGGAAAAAAAAATAGTATATACTTCAGGCATCTCATTTTATTTCCTCAGTACCCTTTGCTTTTTTGGTGCTGTTGCATTAATAAGGCTCTGAATAATTTGGCTTCTTCAGTTAATAAACTATGATATGTTTCCTTAAATAATAGAAGAAATGAAGTCATGTCCACAGGTCTTACTTTTACCAGCTGATGACTCTCCTGTTGTTTTCACATACTGAGGATTGACATAAGTTGAAATGACAAATCAAAATAATACCAAATGTAAATATGTATTCTCTACTTCATGCCTGTTTCTATAGACAATTTCAGGAAAGAATTTTCATATACCTGGGTCAGGAAAATTTAAAACTGGACACTGATGAACCATTGAAATATTCAAATTTATTCTTCTAAAAGATAATTATTTGAAAATATTACCATGCTAACATAAATTTTCAATAATTTTATGAGTTATTAACATGACTCAATTTTAATAGCCTTTGGACTATTTGCTATAAATATACTTATACAGGAAGTAGAGAACTAGAGAGAGCTTATTGAGCTCCAATAAAATGTTAGCAATAAGGGCCAAAAAATAAACCTATTTGATTTTTTATCCCTATGGTGCCAGAGGGACCTCCTACTTCCTTGAAGAGAAAAGCTAATCAGATAATTATTAAGGAGAACGTCAATAAAGTTAAGATTTTTTATTTGTTCTTGGTTGAGACTTGATTTTCTTTAAGAAATAAGTATACTTTGAAGTTATTGATTTCTGAACGTTATGGGAAGTTGCTTTGAACTTCGACATTAATAGGCTCACAAATACCATTCCATCATGACATGTAGGGCTTCCTTTTTCTTTACGATCCGTTTTTAAAGTTTTCATCACATACATATTTATTCTAATTGTTTTTCTTTGCTGAATCCTCATTAATATAAAACATTTCTAAAAATTAGCTTCAGTTTAAAGATAGCATTTTTTTTAGTCTTTTTAATTCTTACAGAGTAAAACAAATTTTTCTTCTTATATACTTTGAAACGTATCTTTTAATTTTCTTAAAATACTTGACCAAAATCATTGGGTAAGTAATTGATTTAAAATCCATTGATTTAATTAATACAATTTAAACTCTTGGATTTATTCTAAAGTGTAAAACTTAATTCAAATTGAATATTGAATAATGAATTTAAGAATTCATAATTGGGCATGTAAGTATGCATATTAAGGCAGCATATTTATAATGCTAAGACTTTGGGTCATCAAAAATAACATATTCTGTGTTGCTTATAATTTTTCGTAAATACAGAAAAGATGTTTGATATTTCCTTTTAAAATTCTTATTTCATGAATATTTTATCTAAGCAAATGCAGTTTTGTTTGTATGTTTTTAATTCATGCCTAGACTGAACAATATTATATATAATATGCTTATCTGAAATTATAATTACTACTTTCCAAGTATATTTTTTCCAACAATGTTCTGCACTGGAAACTTAAAGGAAAAAGTATCTATATCTATCTATGTAGCATCTATCTATCAATCTATCTGTCTATCCCTATTATATAGCTTTCTCATTTTTCATTTATTTCTTATATTTCATTCTTAGATCCTACTTTCTATTTTGCTTGGATTTGATTTTTTGAGGTAATGTTTATATCATTGATTTTCCCCTACTTTTTTATTTTCCATTAATTTTTATTATTGAAGTATACTTGATCTACAATATTATATTAGTTTCAGATGTACAGCATAGTGCTCAGCGTTTTTGCAGATTATACTCCATTATAGGTTATTACAAGATAATGGCTATAATTCCCTGTGCTATACACTATATCCTTGTTGCTTATGTATTTCATACATAGTAGTTTGTATCTGTTAATCCAATACCCCTAATTTGTCCCTCCCTGCTTCCCTCTTCCCTTTGGTAACCATAAGTTTGTTTTCTGTATCTGTGAGTTTGTTTCTGTTTTGCATATACACTCATTTGTATTATTTTTAGATTCCATCTTTTTTTTTAAAATACGGATCAAAGATAGCATATTTCCTAAGTACTGCTTCAGCTGAATTTCCCAGGTTTTGATATGTTGGGTCGCATCATAATTTTTTTTAGAAAACTTAACAATCTTTTTATTGTTGATTTTCAACTTAATCATTCTGTTCTGAGAAAATATTCTTATGAAAATAGATTAGGAACGCTGCAGCCAGGGAAAGGAGTAGAACGTAGCAGGTAAAAAAAAAAAGTGATACTTCTGGAAGAGGGAAAGAAAGTGCCACACCCCTGAGACACAGACACACTGAAATACTGAGAAGTAATCAGATGAATATACATTTCTTACTCTCTACACCTTACCACTACACCAACAAGCCTTCATTGTAACAATGGATTACAACTGAGAGTTGCAAGACATAGACTCTCTATGAGAAAGGAGTATATAGGAAAGATCCAAAGTCAAAGTATTATTCCATTGTATAATACATGCCGCATTTTCTTTATTCATTCATCTGTCAATGGACATTTAGGCTGCTTCCATGTCTTGGCTATTGTAAATAGTGCTACTATGAACATTGGGGTGCAGTACCTTTTTGAATTATGGTTTTCTCCAGATATATGCCCAAGAGTAGGATTGCTAGATCATATGATAGCTCTATTTTTAGTTTTTAAAGGAACTTCCGTACTGTTTTCCATATTGGCTCTACCAATTTACATTCCCATCAACAGTGTAAGAGGGTTCCTTTTTCTACACACCCTTTCCAGCATTTATTATTTGTAGACTTCTTGGTGATGGCCATTCTGATTTGTGTGAGGTGATACCTCATTGTAGTTTTGATTTTCATATCTCTAATAACTAGTGATGTTGAGCATTTTTTCATGTGCTTTTTGGCCATCTCTATGGAGAAATGTCTATTTAGGTGTTCGGCCCATTTTTCAACTGAGTTCATTTTTTTTTTTTTTCATATTGAGCTGTATAAGCTGTTTGTATATTTTGGAAATTAATCCCTTGTCAGTTGCATTGTTTGCAAATATTTTCTCCCATTCATTAGGTTGCTTTCATTTTGTTTATGGCTTCCTTTGCTGTGCAAAAGTTTTTAAGTTTAAACAAGTCCCATTTGTTTATTTTTGCTTTTGTTTCCAGGACTCTAGGCGACAGATCCAAAACAATATTGTTGCAATCTGTGTCAAAGTGTGTTCTGCCTGTATTTTCCTCTAGGAGTTTTATAGTATCCAGTCTTACATTTAGATCTTTAATCCATTTTGACTTTATTTTTGTATATGGTGTTAGAGAATATTCTAATTTCATTCTTTTACATGTAGCTGTCCAGTTTTCCCAGCACTACTTATTGAAGAGACTGTCTTTACTCCATTGTATATTCTTGCTTCTTTTGTCATAGATTAATTGACCATAAGAACATGAGTTTATTTCTGGACTTTTTATCTTGTTCTGTTGACCTATGTGTCAGTGGTGCCATTACCATACTTTTTTTTTGATTACTGTAGTTTTGTAGTATAGTCTGAAGTCAGGAAATGTGATTCCTCTAGCTCTGTTCTTCTTTCTCAAGATTTTTTTGGCTATTCGAGGTCTTTTGTGTTTCCATACAAATTTAAAATTTTTTAATTATAGTTCTATGGAAAGTGCCACACAATCAACTCAGTATTTTCACATAATTTTATTTCAATAGAAGTTCAGCCATTGAAGATTATAAATATAGGTCTTCCACTAGTGTTTTAACTCCTGGAGTAACTGGACCCTGTCTTTGTGCCTAACAAAGTAGATTCTCAATAAATATTTATTAAATGAATAAAGAAGTATGCTTGAACATTTCACTTTTTCTGGATTGCTGATAATACATCAATCATTTCTTTATATATTCTGTTTCATATTACTTTCATTCAATAATCAGTGCATTCTAGTTATTCAGTGTCCTCATCTTAAATTTAATCTGAGTTTTTATTTCTCCAGGAATCAAGTCCACATATAAATGTGTTTTCCGAATTAAAAAACATAAATATGTACTATTATTTCTTATCTATTTATGTATTAATGATGGAGTAATACCAAATTGGCAACAATTGAGGGCAATGCAGAAGTACTTCAAATATGCCTGATGAGATATTATTCTTTATTTACTGTAAGATTTTTTACATGCTTAGAAATTGAGCCTCATTCCTGAATTCAATTTTATCATCTGAACTTGATTCCTGTTCTTTCCACTCAGTATATTTTAAGGCTGACATATCAGACTTGCTACCCTATTCTTTGCTCACTTATTTCTTCAGGTAGAATAACAATTCTGCATATAATCCCTGAGATTATGGTGACTGCTAAAACCTGGCACGAGCTGCTATTCATATACCCAAATGAGGTTCACCTGTACCTCTGATAGTAGGACTAGGACAATGAACTTCAAACATAGTCTAGCTCTCTGTGGCTACTTTATCCCAATAGTTGATTAAGATTTGGTGAGAACAGATGCTAACACTTAAGAGTCCAGAGCTATTTTAAATAATTTTATCTTCAAAATATTTGCAGCAGGATTGTTTCATATTGCAGTTGCCTTGGAAGATTTATTTTTTTCAGATGAATTTTACTAAAGCTGTATCAACACGGAAGTAAGATTCTGGTAATTTTAGTTATGGTGATTCACAGAAGATTCAAATTAAACATTCTTTGGCCACGTGCAATAGACACTTCTCAATATATACCTAAATGAAGACCTAATTGAATTTTAGAGAAAAATTAGGATATTATAATTAACATTTATAAAACCATGTTTTTTCCTAACCCTGATTGGTTCATTTACACATTTCTGTGCAGTTACTAGGGATCGTCAAACCAAGAACTGAATATAAAAATGAGAAATTGTATTTTGTCTTATTATTCTTATTATTTCTATTTTTCACATGCATAGTATAATGAAAAAAATTGATAAATATAAAATGATTTATATTCACTTTGTTATATACTCCAATATAAACTATATTATTATGAGTAAAAACATATTTCTATGAGCTAGCATGAGGTATGAAATTATAACTTAATAGCACCAAATACCTGGAGAGCATTCAGTGCAGAGAAACCAAAGTCCCTCTGCATGTTTCGTATATAAATATAAGGAAAAGCATATGATGCGGAAACTTGAAAGATTTAGTATTAAACTATGAAAATAATCATCAGAATTCAGTTTGTGGAACATGAAGTGTTTCCCAATATTTTTTAACATTAAAAAAGTCAGAAAAATATTTTATTAATTTTACATTGTAAATCCAAATATTCTCAATGTCAAAGAAAATGTTGTTTTAAATGAAATAAGAAACTAACAATTTTATATTGACATGTTTACTCTTCAGATCATTAGTCTGAAAATGTTTTTTGTGGGTCAAGCAGTCTAGTACAAATATACCATTAGCTCTTAAGCACTACAGCAATTGTAAAATTGCTAAAGTGTAACATGTTTTTCCTTTTTTTAGAATTTAAGATAGAATCTTTGCTAGAGGATCCTGATGACACAAAATAATGTAGACTAGTGTCATTCTAATGCCAGAGATTTCTATAAAGCAATGCCTTAATATTACAAAATAAATCCAGTTTTATTTCTAAAGAAAACTATTGCTTGTTGAAACATTAAAAAGTTGTTCAAATATTAATAACAATTGCAGTTGGAGGATTTATCATTTAAAGTAAAATATTAAACTTCACATTCTTTTTCAAATACAACATTGTTTCTTAGTTTCTCAGTGTTGTCTCCAGTTGTAACAGAGAATGTTACTGTAGTGCTGGGGACAGCACTAAACTTACATATGGGTCTTTCATATTTAGAATTGAGTTCTTCCAGGTTATGTCACTGTAGGCCCTTTCTACCTACAATGTTACAATTAGCCTAGGGCAGAACTCATAGTTTTAATCATGTACTTTGCCTAAAACTGCATTTCCTCCTGATGAATTGAGACCTAGAAGGACAGGCCTCTCCCTTATTGTATATTTTATTTCAATGGCTGCTTGGCTTTTTCCAGGTTACAGATTGCTCAAGGACATATCAGTACATCAGTATTTTTTCAAATAGTTGAGCAGCAAAGATGAATACATTGATTCTCTTTCCTCTCAGATGCTACTGGAAATCATGCAATTTGGACAAGAAGGGCACAAAGTTAGTAGTAGCTGCAGTCTCTCAGCTATACCTGTATTCTAGGTCTATTCATAATTTCCTCAAGCAGGAAATAACCCACATCTCCCTCAATGGGTGAAATGGATAAATAAACTTTGGTACATCTTAACAAGAGAATACTACTCTATAATTTTTTTAAAAAAAGCAATAAACTGTTGACACACCCAACAATTTGGACAAATCTCAAAGGAATAATAATGATAAAATAAGCCAATCTCAAAAATTACATACTTTATGATTCTCTTTTATGACATTCTAAAAATGACAAAATCATAATGATAGAGCTCAGAATAGTGATTGTCAGTGGATATGTGTGGCCTATACAGGAATAGCATGATGGAGCTACCAGTGGTGATGGAATTGCTCTGTGTGCTGATTGTGGTGGTTCTAATATGAATGTATTCACATGTTAAAATTCAGTCATAGATAAACTCACTCAAAAAATAAATTTTACCTTTTGATAATGTAAAATATTTTTAAAGAATTATAAGAAGTGACAGGTGAGAGGAAAAAATAAATAAAATCTCCCAGAAAGTCTAAAATACAGATAAAGTTATTCAAAATCAACTGTATACTCTGATCAAAACAGGAGATATGTCAGATTAACCTTTAAACTGTGGATAGAAAAGGCTGAATCTTATTTCATCTATTCTATTTAGAAAATGAAGGAAACTGAATTCGTCTTAAAATATTTGAATAACTACTAGAAAAAAATTTGTGACTAATTTAAAAATTAGAATGTTTTTTACATATGCTTTCATAGATTGTTTACTGACAAAAACAGAGACCCACTATGGTTGAAAACAAATAACTGAAGTTTTAATAAATATAACCTATTCAATATATTTGAAGTTTCACATTTTATATGCATACTCACAATTTATCCTTGTACTAACCTTTGATATAGGTCTATTAATATCTATGTTAGAGACAAGTGAATATAAAAATGTTTTAATCCCCCAAACAACCCATTTTAAAGAATTAATTTAGAATTAATAAAAACAGAAAAGCTAAACATTTTGTTTCTGGTTGTTTTTATTCCATCTGGCTATAATTTATGCTACCAATGATCCAACTGGTTTGTACTAAGTGTAAATTAGTTTCAGATAATCTCACAAGAAATGTCTTCTTAAAAGACAAAGATAACAACAATGCAGAAGAATTTACTTTCTCTAGGTAAATAGTGATATCTCTATATGTATCAGAATTAACTTCTCTGAGGAGTTGAATGATGATGATAATATTAATAATATTTATAGCTAAGAACTTTTCCAGATGCTATTATATATTTTATTTATATTTTTGTTTGTTTTTGTTTTTAACAGTAAATATCCTTGTACCAGCTCTATGGGTATTATTAATAAAAGAGACATGCGAGTCGTGGAGGGTTAAGTAAATCACCCAGGGTTCCACACCTACTAAATGCGGAACAAAATTATTCATACAGGTTCTCTTATTCACACCAGCATATCTTCTAAGCTCTAGTTTGTCGAGTTTTGTAGTTAAATATCTAGTATTTCGACCAACCTAAATCTTAAAGATAAAGTAATACACCTACTTTCAATATTAAACCCACTGACTTTTTTTAATAATGTCCATTCTTTTTGTAAAAGTGCCTCTTTTTAAAATGTTTTCTTCATTGTTCATATATATTTATTTTATAATATAATTTAGAAAGTTCTATGTTCTCTACTTACTGTTATGCTAATTACTTTGTGTTTTTTATATTGAATTTCTTTTAAAATAATTTAATATGTCATTTTAGCTTTTCTGTTGTAAACTAATTTTGGTTTTATTGGGGTTAGGTTCTTATTGATAAATGTTTACAGATTACTTCTGAATTTGTTTTTGCAGGGGAGATTTCAAGACCAAATCAATCATAAGTTTATTTCTACAGTTGGTGTTCTTACATAATCATATGGTATAGATTTAGAACCCACCCCCCCATGCATTTTCATAACTTAAGTTTCTGTTTTAAATTTTTCTTTGGTGACTTCTTTTTCCCTACCTGTGGCTGGATGAACGAAAAAGTACATTTCTGCCTTGTTGGGCCAGAAAGAGGTTTTTCTAGGTCTGGTTTCACAGAAAATACAGCTTTTTCATGCTTCTAGCTTTTGACAAGGAGCTTAGTTCTCAACATCTGCCAATAGATTTTTGTAAAATATTTTGATGGGCATTAACAATACAAACCCTAGACCCTAGAACAGTGGCTTTGTAATAGTAAGAAATTTTCATTTATATTGTGATCTAGTACACACACACACACACAACCAACCATGTTTCCAAAAATAAAACATCTTTATCATAAGAAATTTATTCTAGTTAATGTTACTCACAGCTCTTCAAGTAAATTTCCAAAAGTTGGACCAAAACTTATTCAAATAAAAAAATAAATATGCTTTGATCATTTTGTTTACCCTATTTATAAGGGAGCTAGTAAGATATTAAGACAGGTTCAAATGAAACCATGAATATGAAATTTTAGAAAGGTATGTTAGAATAAAATCTCTAGGTAAGATATAAACTGGTTAATGACCTACACGGCAAAAACTGTAACTCTTGGTGTTGTTTTATCTAGTGTAATCAATTATTTCCATCTTTCCTAAATAAAAATCTACAAGTTAATTTCTGCATATATGCATATATGCCATTAGAAAATAGCCTAGTCAATAAAACCTCAATAAACGTTCAACCCAAGTACTCTACTAAGAGTAATCTAAGTAATATTTTCACCTAATTTTAATATTCAGAATTTTTTCTTCCTGACACAACCCACTAGACTGATTTCAGTAATCACTGATAGGTCACCATCCTCAGATTAAAAAGTGATGCCTGACACAACTATATATAAAATAGATAACTAATAAGAATCAGCTATATAGCACAGGGAACTCTACTCAATACTCTGTAATGGCCTATATGGGAAAAGAATCTGAAATTTTAAAAAAGTGTATATATGTATATGTATAACAGATTCACTTTGCTGTACACCTGAAACTAACACAACATTGTAAATCAATGATACTCCAATAAAAATTAAAAACAAAAAAAGCAATGCCTGAAACCTAAATTTTATCTGATATGGCATTGCTCTTACCTCAGAATTTTTGAATTTTCTCTTCACTTCTAAAAGTTAAGGTTTTTTTCTTTTGTTTTACTTTTTTTTTTTTTTTGAGTGTGACGGATTTTTTAAAATTTTACCTAAAATTTTAATGTATTTTAAATATGCCTGGAGAGGGCCATTCTGAATCTGCTCAATGTGTCATGTTGCAGGATATCCTCACTATCAGTTTCCACATTTCAGGCTAATTGCTTCAGATCCCATAGCACAATTTAAACAGAATGGGAGGATCACTGTACACAATGGAATTTGATTTTCCCACAAACAGAATTCTTGCTCCTGAAAATACAATTTTTGCTATTTTTAAAATTTAGTGCTTTCCTCTTTCTGTTTTTTTTAAATGGAGAAAATATAGTCATGTTTTATATTTAATCAAACAAAAATATTAGAGTCAATAAAGGAGACTTTTAGTATCAGATTCTTCCTTCTTCTTTCTGAGTACCCTTTTTTAAATTTAAAAAGTAATGTTTGGAGAGAGATCTTCCTTCTGATTATACAAAATAGAAGTACCAAAAAAAGTATTATAAATGGAAAAATTTGGTGAAATCACTTGAAATTAAATACATATTTGATTATCTCATGTGGTCTCAAAATTAACTTGAAAGATTTTAGCCAATATGCCTCCATTATTCTACTAAAATCACTATTTTACACTTTGACTAAATATACAAAATTTAACTTTCAAAAAAACTACAGTAGCCTTACTTGAAGGCACCTAACAACAGCAGCTGCTCATGTTGACATCACATGGTAATCACTGATAAAACTCTTTATCAACTTGTAAATAGAGTAAACACCGCAGAAAATTTTAACGGTGAGCAACAGGATGACTTGCTGGTAAGAAACGTGTTTAATATATGCTGATCTCTGCCTGTCACATAAAGGAAATGAGTTACTCTAGGAATCAAATCATTTAATATGTTGTTTTGCAAAGCATTGCAAATTCTTTAGTGTAAACATCTGTCTTCTAATACCCAAGGCAAAAGTAGTGTGCTTTCTGAAAATAAGCTTTTATTACGTAAGAATTGCTGAATTTATTAAAGAAAAATAGAAGAATAGAAGTATTTCTTTGTCCAATTCTCCATTTTCAAATAGACATCTAATCCTGCTAGGCAAGACAACAATTCCCTTTCTATTCATTTACAATTTATAGAGTATTGCATTGATAGCCTATATACCATTTCGTTGTTGTTGTTTGCTTTCTTTGCACTGTCAGGTTGTGAATAAGGCTTAACAAAGTCATCAAGAGTCATAAAAGATCATGAACACAGGGAAAAAATTTTCTAGAAGCATTTGGATTCATATATAAGTTGAGTCTTTAAATTGTCATTTCCATTAACTTTAAGGTACTTACAAAAATCAGTACTTCTTCCTCCAAAAACAAAGAGAAAAAAGCCATCCTCATTTTTCAGGATTTTGATAAAACTCATTTCCAACAGTGGAAAAAATAAATCTTTCCGAAGAAGGTCTTCATACAATTGTTCTTTAAGCTGTCAAATATTTTACCTATTTAGTTCAACTCTGTCTTGAAAATGTGTCATCTGTTGACGTCTATTGTCATGTTGCTGTCATCTATTTGTCTTTCTTCCAGTATATCCTAAGTAGTCTATTACTTATAATGGGAGTCCACTTCCACAATAGAATAAATAATATAGTCATTCTAATTGCATCAACATTTAGAAATTTGTAAAATTTCTTCTTAATCTCTGTAAAATTAGAAAGATAAGTGTGAATTATTTGAAATAATGAAAAACAGTTATATCTTAAGTTATGCATTATAAATGTATTAAGATCCATCACTGCATTTCTTGACTAGAACGTAGGGGAACATTTCTTCTCATAACAAGACAATCTATGTTACTTGTTAATTCTTAAATTCTAAAATACCATGAAACTGAAAATCTATACAATATGAAAGATTTATTTATGCTTTGACTACTTTCCATCTTTAGATATCATTACTGTTTTATAAGAACAGAAAGAAGAAAGTTAAATTTTAGCCATTTAACTGGCTGGGAAAAATAATATGTTAATTGACCATTAGCAGTAAACATTATCTTATTTATTAATTCCTAGATTTATAGCTTCATAAAATAGTCCTTGTACTTAGCACTGCAACATACACTTTTGATCTAATGGCGAGAAAGCATTTATTTGTTACAAATTAAAATTTCTTCTGTTATAAAAGTTCCCAAATAATATGCACATAAGAAAACATGCCTGAACTCATCTCCCTATCTGCTTTATTTAGGAAAGCCTTAATCTGCAAAGGAAAGGACAAAAACAAAACAAACTGTAGCCTGAGTGCAGATCAGACAGCGACTGTAGCTGGGAAAGGGGGAGGAATATATGCTGGGTACAGCATTACACATGGAGGAGGGACAGTAACACTTGCGAAAGGCACACATTTGATAACCGGGTTCTCAGTACCTAGGAAGACTGGGGCCAATTGGACCGGGTTCCTGCCCCCCGCCCCAGCACAAATCCAATTAGCTTTTTTTTTTTTATAAAGAGACAGTGAAGCCAATATTATATATTTTAAATTTATTTATTTATTTTATTTTATGGCTGTGTTGGGTCTTCGTTTTCTCTGCAAGGGCTTCCTCTAGTTGCGGCGAGCGGGGGCCACTCTTCATTGCAGTGCGCGGGCCTCTCACTATCACGGCCTCTCTTGTGGCAGAGCACAAGCTCCAGATGCGCAGGCTCAGCAGCCGTGGCTCACGGGCCCAGCTGCTCCGCAGCATGTGGGATCCTCCCAGACCAGGGCTCGAACCCGTGTCCCCTGCACTGGCAGGCAGACTCTCAACCACTGCGCCACCAGGGAAGCCCCCAATTAGCTTTTAATACAAATAACAGTGAAATACAGCTAGTAAGGCTACAAGAGACAGATTTTTTTTCTGGGGAGTGACAGAGTTATAAGACCCTTAACATAAATGGGAAGAAAAAAACGAAGTATTACTAGAGGTAACTGAAATAACAATGTAGTGTGTTTTTATAGCAATGTGCAGGGAAATGAAGACAAGTGGGACTATAAGATTCTTACACTACATGTGAAGCAGTTTACTATTATTGGAAGGTAGCCTCAGAACAATTTAAAATATATATTATAAAACTTAAGGCAACCACAAGGAGGTTTTAAACATAGGTATAAACAAAGTAAGTCAATAGAGGAGATAAAATAGAATAGTAAAAATTGATCAGTCAAACCCAGAGAAAGTAGAAAAATAGGAAAAAGAAAACAATAAATGGATGGGCTTCCCTGGTGGCACAGTGGTTGAGAATCTGCCTGCTAATGCAGGGGACACGGGTTCGAGCCCTGGTCTGGGAAGATCCCACATGCCACAGAGCAACTAGGCCCGTGAACCACAACTACTGAGCCTGCGCGTCTGGAGCTTGTGCTCCACAACAAGAGAGGCCGCGATAGTGAGAGGCCCGCACACCGCGATGAAGAGTGGCCCCCCGCTTGCCGCAACTAGAGGAAGCCCTTGCACAGAAACGAAGACCCAACACAGCCAAAAATAAATAAATAAATAATAAAAATAAAGGAATTCCTTTAAAAAAAAAAAGTAAAATAAATATCGTTCTTTAAAAAAAAAAAAGAAAACAATAAATGGAACATATAGAAAACAGCTAGCAAATGGTATGATCCCTTTAAAAGTTAATAGGTTGGCATACCAGTAAAAGAAATTGTCAGAAGCAATACCCAAATACATCCTATTAACAAGAAATCCATTTAAAATATAAACACAAAGACAAGTTAAACGTAAAAGGATGGAGAAAAATGCCATGTACTCCTATATCTATCAAAGAAACTGAATCAATAATTAATAACCTTCCCAAACAGAAAGTACCAACCCAAGATGGTTTCACTGGTGAATTCTACCATTTAAAGTAGAAGTAATACCAATTCTCCATAATCTCTTCCAGAAAATAAAAGCAGAAGGAACACTTCCTGACTTATTCTACGAGGCCAGTATAATCCTAATACCAAAACAAACAAAAAAAGTCATTTCAAGAAAAGAGAACTACAGACCATATCTGTCATGAACATAAGATGCAAACCAAATTTAACAATGCTTAAAGATTTGTACACCACAACCAAGTGATATTTATTACATCTAGGCAAAGCTAGTAAAACATTTGCAAATCAATCAGTATAATCCACTATATCAGCAGTCTAAAAAAGAAAATAATAGGATAATACCAAGTGATGCAGAAAGAGCATTGACAAAATCCAACACTTATGCATGATATAAATCCTCAGAAAATCATAATAGGTAACTTCCTTAACTTGATAAAAAACATCTACAAAAAACCCGTAGCTAACATCATACTTAATGGTGGGGGATTGAATGTTTTTTCTCTTACAATCAAGAACAAGTCTAGGATGTCTTATCTTACCACAACTATTCAACCTCTGTTGGAAGTTCTAGTGAGTGACTAAATGAGACAAGAAAAAGAACTAAAATATATACATACTGGAAAGGAAGAAACAAAAGTCTATTCCCAGATGGCTTGATTGCCTAATTAGAAAACCTCAAAGAATCTCCACATATTTCCTGGAACTAATAGTATCACAAGGAAGCAAAGTATAAAGTTAATATACAAAAGTCTAATGCTTTCTTATATACCAGAATGAACAATGGCATTTTAAATTTAAAAAACAGTATCATTTACATAACAACAACAAAAATGAAATACTGAGGTTTAACCAAATTATCTGTAGGATTCATGTACAGAAAACTACAAGACACTGAGGAAAGCTGTAAAAGAAGATCTAAATGAATAAAGACATATCCATGTTTATGGATTGGAAGATTCAGTTTTTTTAAGATGGCAGTTCCTCCCAATTTGACCTATAAATTCAAGGCAATCCTAATCAAAATCCCAGCCAGCCAGTTACAGATATTGACAAATGATTCTAATATTAATACGAAAAGGCAAAGGAACTGGAATAGCCAGAATAATTCTAAGAAGAAAAAGAACAGAGTTGTAGAATTCACACTACTGGAATAATACAATTAGTATAAATCTACCATAATTGAGGCAGTGTATTGGCAAAGAATAGACCCATAAGTTAATAAAACAGAATGGAGAATGCAGAAATACATGCACATAAACGAAGTCAACTTATTTTAGACCAGAGTTCCATGCCAACTCAACAAGGAAAGAGTAGTCTTTTCAATAAATTGTTCCATAACATTTTGTACAAAATTTAAGTCAAATTTTCATAGATTTTCACCTAAAATTTAAAGCTATGACACATCTAGAAGACAGCAAAGGAGAAAGTCTGTATGAACTTCGGTTTGGTTATTAATTTTTAAATTCAACACTGAAAGCATAATCAGTGAAAGAAAAAAATTGTTGTTGTACTTCATTAAAATAAAAACAGTCTGCTTTGTAAAAAAACACTGTTGGTGAAAATATAAGCCATAGAAAGAAAGAATGCATTTGGAAAACAAACATCTGACAGGGAGTCATATCCAAAATATACAAAAAATTCTTAAAATTCATAAATAAATAATCCAATTAACTATTGCACAAAAATATAAACAGATAACTCATCAAAGAAAGTACACAAATAAAAAACAAGCATATGCAAAGATTTTCAACATTTGTCTTAGCTCAGGCTCCATAATAAAATATGATAGATTGGGTAATCTTAAAAGAAATTTATTTCTCACAGTTCTGGAGGCTGAGAAGTCCAAGACCAAAGTGCTAGCAGAATTGGTTCCTGGTGAGAGCCTCCTTCTTGCTTAAAGATATCAGCATTAGCTCATGATTAGCTTAATACAGATGTATAGATAGATATGTGATTGATAGATGAAAGGTAGAGAGATAGATGATAGATAGATAAACATACATGGGTTATTCTACATACAAATTTTTTCTTCTTCTGCCATCTGAATGGTCTTAAAAGCAAGGACACCTCAGTAGGAACAAGCATACCCACAACTCATGTTTTGTTTTTTAAATATAATTCTCCAATCAAAAGAACCAGGTCTCATTAGTGAAATAATATATTCTAATGCTGGTCAGAGAATATACAAGATGAGCCTGGAGCCAGTGTAGTGTCAGAGAGTAAAGGAGTGCTAAAAAATAAATGGATGTGGGTAGGTCAAAATAATGTAGCGTCCAAACTGAAAGAGCTTTCAATGAACAATCTGATACAAGTACAGCAAAAAAAGTATATAATGATAATACTAGATTTTATCTCAGAGAATAAAAAATTATCCATGAGTTTATTCTGTTATAGACAGAAGGTAAGATGTTTCCCCAAATTTTCATTCCTCCCTCTGTATGTACCCTGTGTAATTTCCAAAACAGGGACTATACCAGATATCTCTCCCATGATAAGGCTATGTTATATAGTGACATTGACCTTGAGAAAGGGAGCGTATCCAAAATGGCCTGACATAATCACATGAACCCTTTAGAGCAGAGAGCTCTCAATGGCTGGCCACTGAAGAGGAAGTCAGAGATACCCTCCTTCTGTACTAAAAGAAAACAAACATTCACGCTGTGAATTGCCTATTGGGGGTCATGTCACTAGGATTTGCGATTGGTCACTAGATGAGCATAGGTTCCGTCTGAAACCCAGCAAAGAAAGAAGGACCACCGTGTTCTAACCACAGGAATTGGATTCTATTAAGAAGAGGAATGAGTTTGCAGCATTATTTATTTTATTAACATCTTTATTGTAGTACACTTGCTTTAAAATGGTGTGCTAGTTTCTGCTTTATAACAAAGTGAATCAGTTATACATATACATATGTCCCCATATCTCTTCCCTCTTGCATCTCCCTCCCTCCCACCCTCCCTATCCCACAACTCTAGATGGTCACAAAGCACCGAGCTGATCTCCCTGTGCAATGTGGCTGCTTCCCACTAGCTATCTCTTTTACATTTGATAGTGTATATATGTCCATGCCACTCTCTCACTTTGTCCCAGCTTACCCTTCCTCCTCCCCATATCCTCAAGTCCATTCTCTAGTATGTCTGCGTCTTTATTCCCGTCTTGCCACTAGGTTCTTCATGACCCCCTTTTTTTTTTCTCCTTAGATTCCATATATATGTGTTAGCATACTGTATCTGTTTTTCTCTTTCTGACATACTTCACTCTGTATGACACACTCTAGGTCCATCCACCTCACTACAAATAATTCAATTTCGTTTCTTTTTATGGCTGAGTAATATTCCATTGTATATACGTGCCACATCTTCTTTATCCATTCATCCGATGATGGACACTTAGGTTGCTTCCATGTCCTGGCTATTGTAAATAGAGCTGCAATGAACACTGTGGTACATGACTCTTTTTGAATTACGGTTTTCTCAGGGTATATGCCCAGTAGTGGGATTGCTGGGTCATATGGTAGTTCTATTTTTAGTTTTTTAAGGAACCTCCATACTGTTCTCCATAGTGGCTGTATCAATTTACATTCCCGCCAACAGTGCAAGAGTGTTCCCTTTTCTCCACACCCTCTCCAGCTTTTATTGTTTCTAGATTTTTTGATGATGGCCATTCTGACTGGTGTGAGATGATATCTCATTGTAGTTTTGATTTGCATTTCTCTAATGATTAATGATGTTGAGCATTCTTTCATGTGTCTGTTGGCAATCTGTCTGTCTTCTTTGGAGAAATGTCTATTTAGGTCTTCTGCCCATTTTTGGATTGGGTTGTTTATTTTATTGTTATTGAGCTGCATGAGCTGCTTGTAAATCTTGGAGATTAATCCTTTGTCAGTTGCTTCATCTGCAAATATTTTCTCTCATTCTGAGGGTTGTCTTTCCGTCTTGATTATGGTTTCCGTTGCTGTGCAAAAGCTTTTAAGTTTCATTAGGTCCCATTTGTTTATTTGTGTTTCTATTTCCATTTCTCTAGGAGTTGGGTCAAAAAGGATCTTGCTGTGATTTATGTCATAGAGTGTTCTGCCTATGTTTTCCTCTAAGAGTTTGATAGTGTCTGCCCTTACACTTAGGTCTTTAATCCATTTTGAGTTTATTTTTGTGTATGGTGTCTGGGAGTGTTCTAATTTCATACTTTTACATGTACCTGTCCAGTTTTCCCAGCACCACTTATTGAAGAGGCTGTTTTTTTCTCCACTGTATATACTTGCCTCCTTTATCAAAGATAAGGTGACCATATGTGCGTGGGTTTATCTCTGGGCTTTCTATCCTCTTCCATTGATCTATGTTTCTGTTTTTGTGCCAGTACCAAACTGTCTTGATTACTGTACCTTTGTAATATAGTCTGAAATCAGGGAGCCTGATACCTTCAGCTCCATTTTTCGTTCTCAAGATTGCTTTGGCTATTCGGGGTCTTTTGGGTTTCCATACAAATTGTGAAATTTTTTGTTCTAGTTCTGTGAAAAATGCCAGTGGTAGTTTGATAGGGATTGCATTGAATCTGTAGATTGCTTTGGGTAGTAGAGTCATTTTTCACAATGTTGATTCTTCCAATCCAAGAACATGGTATATCTCTCCATCTATTTGTATCATCTTTAATTTCTTTCATTAGTGTCTTATAATTTTCTGCATACAGGTCTTTTGTCTCCTTAGGTAGGTTTATTCCTAGATATTTTATTCTTTTTGTTGCAATGGTAAATGGGAGTGTTTTTTTAATTTCACTTTCAGATTTTTCATCATTAGTGTATAGGAATACAAGAGATTTCTGTGCATTAATTTTGTATCCTGCTACTTTACCAAATTCATTGATTAGCTCTAGTAGTTTTCTGGTAGCATCTTTAGGATTCTCTATATATAGTATCATGTCATCTGCAAACAGTGACAGCTTTACTTCTTCTTTTCCGATTTGGATTCCTTTTATTTCTTTGTCTTCTCTAATTGCTGTGGCTAACACTTCCAAAACTATGTTGAATAATAGTGGTGAGAGTGGGCAATCTTGTCTTGTTCCTGATCTTAGTGGAAATGGTTTCAGTTTTTCACCATTGAGGACAATGTTAGCTGTGGGTTTCTCATATATGGCCTTTATTATGTTGAGGAAAGTTCCATCTGTGCCTACATTTTGCAGGGCTTTTATCATAAATGGGTGTTGAATTTTGTCGAAAGCTTTCTCTGAATCTATTGAGATGATCATATGGTTTTTCTCCTTCAATTTGTTAATATGATGTATCACGTTGATTGATTTGCATATATTGAAGAATCCTTGCATTCCTGGAATAAACCCCACTTGATCATGGTGTATGATCCTTTTAATGTGCTGTTGGATTCTGTTTGCTAGTATTTTGTTGAGGATTTTTGCATCTATGTTCATCAGTGATATTGACCTCTAGTTTTCTTTCTTTGTGACATCTTTGTCTGGTTTTGGTATCAGGTTTATGGTGGCCTCGTAGAATGAGTTGGGGAGTGTTCCTCCCTCTGCAATATTTTGGAAGAGTTTGAGAAGGATAGGTGCCAGCTCTTCTCTAAATGTTTGATAGAATTCGCCTGTGAAGCCATCTGGTCCTGGGCTTTTGTTTGTTGGAAGATTTTTAATCATAGTTTCAATTTCAGTGCTTGTGATTGGACTGTTCATATTTTCTATTTTTTCCTGGTTCAGTCTCGGCAGGTTGTGCATTTCTAAGAATCTGTCCATTTCTTCCCGGTTGTCCATTTTATTGGCATATATTTGCTTGCAGTAATCTCTCATGATCGTTTGTATTTCTGCAGTGTCAGTGGTTACTTCTCCTTTTTCATTTCTAATTCTATTGATTTGAGTCTTCTCCCTTTTTCTCTTTATGAGTCTGGCTAATGGTTTATCAATTTTGTTTATCTTCTCAAAGAACCAGCTTTTAGTTTTATTGACCCTTGCTATTGTCTCCTTCATTTCTTTTTCATTTATTTCTGCTCTGATCCTTATGATTTCTTTCCTTCTGCTAGCTTTGGGGTTTTTTGTTCTTTCTCTAATTGCTTTAGGTGCAAGGTTAGGTTGTTTATTCGAGATATTTCCTGGTTCTTGAGGTAGGCTTGTACTGCTAAAAACTTCCCACTTAAAACTGCTTTGGCTGCATCCCATGGGTTTTGGGTCGTCGTGTCTCCATTGTCATTTGTTCCTAGGTATTTTTTGATTTCCCCTTTGATTTCTTCAGTGATCACTTCGTTATTAAGTAGTGTATTGTGTAACCTCCATGTGTTTGTATTTTTTACAGATCTTTTCCTGTAATTGATATCTAGTCTCATAGAGTTGTGGTCGGAAAAGATACTTGATACGATTTCAATTTTCTGAAATTTACCAAGGCTTGATTTGTGACCCAAGATATGATCTATCCTGGAGAATGTTCCATGAGCACTTAAGAAAAATGTGTATTCTGTTGTTTTTGGGTGGAATGTCCTATAAATATCAATTAAGTTGATCTTGTTTAACGTATCATTTAAAGCTTGTGTTTCCTTATTTATTTTCATTTTGGATGATATGTCCATTGGTGAAAGTGGGGTTTTAAAGTCCCCTCCTATGATTGTGTTACTGTCGATTTCCCCTTTTATGGCTGTTAGTATTTGCCTTATGTATTGAGTTGCTCCTATGTTGGGTGCATAAATATTTACAATTTTTATACATTCCTCTTGGATCGATCCCTTGATCATTATATAGTGTCCTTCTTTGTCTCTTGTAATTGTCTTTATTTTAAAGTCTATTTTGTCTGATATGAGAATTGCTACTCCAGCTTTCTTTTGATTTCCATTTGCATGGAATATCTTTTTCCAGCCCCTCTCTTTCAGTCTGTATGTGTCTCTAGGTCTGACATGGGTCTCTTGTAGACAGCATATATATGGGTCTTGTTTTTGTATCCATTCAGCCAGTCTGTGTCTTTTGGTGGGAGCATTTAATCCATTTACATTTAAGGTAATTATCGATATGTATGTTCCTCTTCCCATTTTCTTAAATGTTTTGGGTTTGTTATTGTAGGTGTTTTCCTTCTCTTGTGTTTCTTGCCTAGAGAAGTTCCTTTAGCATTTGTTGTAAAGCTGGTTTGGTGGTGCTGAACTCTCTCAGCTTTTGCTTGTCTGTAAAGGTTTTAATTTCTCCATCAAATCTGAATGAGATCCTTGCTGGGTAGAGTAATCTTGGTTGTAGGTTTTTCTCCTTCATCACTTTAAGTATATCCTGCCACTCCCTTCTGGCTTGCAGAGTTTCTGCTGAAAGATCAGATGTTAACCTTATGGGGATTCCCTTGTGTGTTATTTGTTGTTTTTCCCTTGCTGCTTTTAATATGTTTTCTTTATATTTAATTTTTGCTAGTTTGATTAATATGTGTCTTGGCGTGTTTCTCGTTTTATTTATCCTGTATGGGACTCTCTGTGCTTCCAGGACTTGATTAACTATTTCCTTTCCCATATTAGGGAGGTTTTCAACTATAATCTCTTCAAATATTTTCTCAGTCCCTTTCTTTTTCTCTTCTTCTTCTGGGACCCCTATAATTCGAATGTTGGTGCGTTTAATGTTGTCCCAGAGGTCTCTGAGACTGTCCTCAGTTCTTTTCATTCTTGTTTCTTTATTCTGCTCTGCAGTAGTTATTTCCACTATTTTATCTTTCAGGTCCTTATCCGTTCTTCTGCCTCAGTTATTCTGCTATTGATCCCGTCTAGAGTATTTTTAATTTCATTTATTGTGTTTTTCATTGTTGCTTGGTTCCTCTTTAGTTCTTCTACGTCCTTGTTAAATGTTTCTTGCATTTTGTCTATTCTATTTCCAAGATTTTGGATCATCCTTACTATCATTATTCTGAATTATTTTTCAGATAGACTGCCTATTTCCTCTTCATTTGTTAGGTCTGGTGTGTTTTGACCCTGCTCCTTCATCTGCTGTGTGTTTTTCTGTCTTCTCATTTGCTTATCTTACTGTGTTTGGGGTCTCCTTTTCACAGGCTGCAGGTTTGTATTTCCCGTTGTTTTTGGTATCTGTCCCCAGTGGCTAAGGTTGGTTCAGTGGGTTGTGTAGGCTTCCTGGTGGAGGGGACTAGTGCCTGTGTTCTGGTGGATCAGGCTGGATCTTGTCTTTCTGGTGGGCACGTCCAAATCTGGTGGTGTGTTTTGGGGTGTCTGTGGCCTTATTATGATTTTAGGCAGCCTCTCTGCTAATGGATGGGGTTGTGTTCCTGTCTTGCTAGTTGTCTGGCATAGGGTGTCCAGCACTGGAATTGCTGGTCGTTGAGTGAAGCTGGGTCTTGATGTTGAGATGGAGATCTCTGAGAGATTTTTGCCGTTTGGTGTTACATGGAGCTGGGAGGTCTCTTGTGGACCAGTGTCCTGAAGTTGGCTCTCCCACCTCAGAGGCATGGCCCTGATGCCTGGCTGGAGAACCAAGAGCCTTTCGTCCACATGGCTCAGAGTAAAAGGGAGATAAAATAGAAAGAAAGAAAGAAAGAGGCTATAATATAGTGAAGTAAAATAAAGCTATTATAAAGCAAAGCTATACAGACAAAATCTCACCCAGAAGCATACATATATACACTCACAAAAATAGGAAAAGGGGAAAAATTAATATATCCTGCTCCCAAAGTCCACCTTCTGAATTTGGGATGATTCGTTGTCTATTCAGGTATTCCACAGATGCAGGTTCATCAAGTTGTTTGTGGAGTTTTAATCCGCTGCTTCTGAGGCTGCTGGGAGAAATTTCCCTTTCTCTTCTTTCTTGGTACAGCTCCCGGGGTTCAGCTTTAGATTTGGACCCGCCTCTGCATGTAGGTCGCCTGAGGGCGTCTGTTCCCCGCCCAGACAGGACGGGGTTAAAGGAGCAGCTGCCTCGCGGGCTCTGGCTCACTCAGGCCGGGGGAGGGAGGGGTACAGAGGAGGCGGGGCGAGCCTGCGGCGGCAGAGGCCAGCATGACGTTGCAGCAGCCTGAGGCACGCCGTGCGTTCTCCTGGGGAAGTTTTCCCCGGATCACACGGAAGCCTGGCCGTGGCGGGCTGCACAGGCTCCCGGGAGGGGCGGTGTGGAGAGTGACCTGTGCTCGCACACAGGCTTCTTGGTGGCGGCAGCAGCAGCCTTAGCGTCTCATGCCCGTTTCTGGGGTCCGCGCTTATGGCCGCAGCTCACACTGGTCTCTGGAGCTCGTTTAGGCGGCGCTCTGAATCCCCTCTCCTCGCGCACCAGGAAACAGAGGTAAGAAAAAGTCTCTTGCCTCTTCGGCAGCTGCAGACTTTTCCCCGGACTCCCTCCCTGCTAGCCGTGGCAAACTAGTCCCTTCAGGCTGTGTTCACGCCGCCAACCCCAGTCCTCTCCCTGTGATCCGACCGAAGCCCGAGCCTCAGCTCCCAGCCCCGCCCGCCCCGGCGGGGGAGCAGACAAGCCTCTTGGGCTGGTGAGTGCTGCTCGGTGCCGAGCCTCTGTGCGGGAGTCTCTCCGCTTTGCCCTCCGCACCCCTGTGGCTGCGCTGTCCTCCGTGGCTCCGAAGCTTCCCCCCTCTGCCACCTGCAGTCTCCGCCCGCGAAGGGGCTTCCTAGTGTGTGGAAACCGTTCCTCCTTCACGGCTCCCTCCCACTGGTGCAGGTCCCGTCCCTATTCTTTTGTCTCTGTTATTTCTTTTTTCTTTTGCCCTACCCAAGTACGTGGGGAGTTTCTTGCCTTTTGGGAGGTCTGACGTCTTCTGCCAGCGTTCAGTGGGTGTTCTGTAGGATCAGTTCCACGTATAGATGTATTTCTAATGTATCTGTGGGAAGGAAGGTGATCTCCGCATCTTACTCTTCCGCCATCTTGCCTGTTCCCAGGTATGTTTTGATTTCCTCTTTGATTTCTTCAGTGATCTCTTGGTTATTAGGTAGTGTGTTTGTATTTCTTACAGATTTTTTCCTGTAATTGATATCTAGTCTCATAGCATTGTGTTCGGAAAAGACACTTGATACGGTTTAGGAATGAGTTTGGAAGTGGATTTTTGTCTCTCAAGTTTCCAGAGAATTTAGACTAGTTGACATCTTGATTTCACCCTTATGATTCACTGACCAGAGAATCCAGTCACACATTGCCACAGTTCTGACTACAGAACTGTGAGCTAATAAATGTGTTGTTTTCAAACAGCTAAATTTGTAGTCATTTGCTATGCAATAATATAAAACAATTACAGTAGTTTATGAATAAGTGAGTGAATGAATGAAGTATAAACAAAAAACAAATAAAATGAGAAGAAACAATCTTCGTAACATAATTCCAAAAAGGAAATATAGAAATGTGGGAAATAGAAAATCACCATTAACATCAAAATAATGATTGCTTTACAGAACATCCATAGTTGCATGATAAAATTAGCATGCTAAATTTTAAGGAAAAACAGAACATTTGCATAACGTCAAGGTATCTCCTCCAAGTTACTTATTGATACTCTTCCCTCCTAGATCTGGAGTTGAATTCCCATCTCTTTGAATGTAGGTTTGTTTTAGCAACTATGGTACAACAGTGTATGAAAAGAGAAAAAAAAAAAAGTAATTTTACTGGAGATAAACTTGGCAGACATTACCCTATCCAAGTAATCAAGATTAATACCATGAATCCTAAGCCATATTGATACCATATTCCCCCTGATGTGATGTAATGAGAAGAGCATCTCATCTCTCTGGTAATTCTTTTCCCATGTCCTTAACTCCAGAATAATCATGCGAAAATATCTTAAACTTAAATTAAGGTACCTTATTAAAAAATACCGTAAGTGGTGGTTTCTATCATATTTCTGTTTAATTTGCCTGTCTGCTTTTTTTGAGAAACCAGATGGATCATGGGGAAAAAGTATATACACTACCCAGACTTAACCACACATTAGTCCTGATTGCAGCTCTGTGTATGATATTTTTATTAGTGTTAGAGTAGCTTAATAAGATCTCAGGTACAAATCTCTTGGGGCTTGTGTAATGACAGATATATCAGCAATTCATCCTCCAAGACATACTCTCCAGCCTGGAATCCTACTTCATGAAGAAGGATACGTAGGGGTGGACTGTGCATCTACTAGTCAGATCAAGTACTGCACCACCCAGAAACCTCAGTACAGTGCTTTGTTCCCAAAGGAAAGGCTGTTTTGGCCTCTGACCCTAGAGGTGAAGTAGGAGGAGCTCTGATTACTATCACTTCCAGTGACTAGGGCAGTTACATTCCCCATTACCACAAATCTGGGCTCTGAGGATCAGAAGTACTTGTCCCCAGTGAAGGGTGCACTCTTGCCAGGGAACACAGAAAGAATATTAGTGAATTAACTGTTATAGTGGTTGCCAAGACATTTTGAACTCTGTGTTCAGGTACTGGCAGGTTAAAAGAAGAGTCACCACACCAGCAGGTGTGATCAGCCAGAGGAGGTAGGGCTGCTTTTACACAATAGGGACAAGAAAAAAATATGTTTGCAGCCCAGGTAATCCACTTAGGTACTTCCTGATGCTCCTCTGATCCATTTTAACTGTGAAGGAACTTGTGCAGAGACCTAATCTAAGCAGTCTGTGAGTATTGAGGTTCAATAATGGAAGTTTGGGACACAGCACCAGGTTGACATACCTTAGCAATAGTTTAAGGTAAAGAGAAATTAGAATGCATAGTGGTTGGGGGAGATGATGAGTACCCTTTGTGATGCAGAGATCAGCTGAAGTGATGGGAGCTGTAGTTCAACCTACTAAACTCATTCAGGCAAAGAGTCACCTGGGAAACTTGAGAAGCTATACCATCATGACCCTGTATGGAGAAATAGTTTTTTGCGACAAAAGAGGGAGACTGTGGTAGCTATTAAAATACCCTGCAGAGCTCCAACCACAGGGATTGTAATTGACCAAGTAGGTGCTCTCTAGAATTTGTTCCTCTGTTTATTTGGAGACCGTGCTCTCTATGGACTGCTCCCAGCCAATGATAGAGTACAGCAGGGACATTCATACAAGACTTGTTTCTGGAAGAGATGGGATTCCTCAGACCGTCAAAGTTGGCTCAAGGGTTTCATATTTTCTGTCAAATAGGTATTTGCCCTAGTAAATTCTTCCATGTTAAATCTTGCCTTGATGTCAGCTTTTGGAGGATCCAGACTAACACATATTTGAGCTGCTAAATGGTAGATTTGAAAACACTCAAATATACTGGATAATGTCAAATTACAAGGAGGTTATATCAATTTATAGTTCTACTATAAAGACTGTATGTCGGAATTACTTTGGTTAAACCATTTTACCAACATTGAATTTTAAGTTTTTTAGTTTGGACAATATGTTAGTTTTCAATTCTTACCCTATTTCAGCTTTAATTTGTATTTCCTTAATTTCTATTGTAGTTGAGCATTTTTTCTTTTACTTATTGGCCTTTTATATTTTCTCCTACATAAAATGTGCTTTTAAGATTTTATTTTTAATAAAATTTATATATGTTTAAGGTTACAACATGATAATTTATATACATATACATATACACATATAATGAAATGATTATTAGTCAAGTTAATTAATGCAACAGCCCCTCATGTAGTTTCCATTTTTTTGTGATAAAAGCACCTGAAATCTACTCCTTTAGCACGTTTCTGGTATTCAATACACTGTTATTAACTCTAGTCATCCTACTATATATTAGACCTTTAGACTTATTCATCCCACACAACTTTGACTTTGTACCCTTGGACCAACATCTCCCCATTTTCTCTACCTCCCACCCCCTGAAAACCAACATTCTACTCTCTCCTTCTATGCATTTAACGTTTTTAAGATTCCACATAGAAATGTTACCATACAGGGTTTTGTTTTTTTTGGGTTTATTTTGGTCTGTCTTATTTTACTTAGCACAATATCCTCCAGGTTCATTCATGTTATCACAAATGGCAAGATTTCCTTATTTTTAAGACTGAATAATATTCCATTGTATAGATGTACCACATTTTCTTGATCCATTCATCTGTTGGTGGACATATAGTTTTTTTCTATGCCTTGGATATTGTGAATTATGCTGCAATGAGTTTGGCAGTCCAGATATATCTCTGAGGTACTGATTTCATTTCCTTCAGGTATGTACCCAGAAAAGGGATTGCTGGGTCATACTGTAGCTCCATTTTTAGTTATTTGAGGAAACTCCATACTGTTTTCTATAATGGCTATACCAATTTACATTCTCATCAACAGTCTACAAGTGTACACCTTTCTCCACATCCACGCTGACACTTGGTATCTTTTTTTATTTTTGATAATAGCCATTCTAACAGATGTGAGCTGATATCTCATTGTGGTTTTGATTTGCACTTCCCTGATAACTAGTGATTTTGAGCATCTTTTCATATACCTGTTGGCCATCTGTATATCTTCACTGGAAAAATGTCTATTCAGATCTTCTGCCCATTTTTTAATCAGGTTATTTGTTTTTGTTTTTTTGGTTTTTGCTATTGAATGTATGGGTTACTTATATATTTTGGATATTAGCCCCTTATTGGACACAGTTTTAAAATATATATTTTCTCCCACTCCATATGTTTCCTTTTTATTTTGTTGATTGTTTTCTCTGCCATGCAGAAGATTTTTAGTCTGATATAGTTCCACTTGTTTATTTTTGCTTTTATTGCCTAAAGTTTGATGTCATATCCAAAAAATCACTGCTTAAGTCCATGTCAAGGTGATTTCTCCCTGTGTTTTCTTCGAGGAGTTTTATAGTTTCAGGTCTTATGTTTAGGTCTTTAATCCATTTTGAGTTGATTCCTGTGTGTGATGTAAGATAAACATGCATTCTTAACTTTTGTCAATATTTCTGTTGAGTTGTTTATATTTTTCTCATTGATTTATAGGAATTGTTTACATATTCCAGATAATAAGCTCTTTTTCGAAATATGTGTGGTAAATATCTTCTTGTTTGTGGCTTATGATTTTATTTTTAAAGTAATGTCTTGATGAATGGAAACATTCAACAGTCAAATATTTCAGTATTTTCATAAATAGTTAGTGATTTATTTGCCTTATTTAAGATCAGCTTCCTGGTCTTGTCTACCTATACCTCATCAGGGAGTTTTCACCTTGTCAGACCCAGCTAAGTTTTCCTGTTGAGAAGCCTATACCCACAATATTCTTGTGAGAGACTTAGAGCTTTCCAAACTTGGCCTGCAGTTTCTTATGTGCCAGTTTTGGCCTACTGACTACAGGCCAGCTCTGGCAGGACAACCTGACAAATTTCTCCTCCATCTGTGAGTTGCAATAACTTATCTTGCCAGATCTGAATCCCAACCTTGGCGGAAACTCTTTGCCAAATTTATTCTTTCCTTGAAAAGACCTAGAATATTCTTTAGAGTTTTGTTACACTTTTATAGTTAATGACCTATTGTAATTGATAATTATTGAGATTTAAGTCTCTTATTCAACTTAATGTGTAATTTTCTTCTCCTACTTGGGCCCTGACCACTATATACTGTTCTCTATAATTTTTAATGTGCACTGAAGCCTATTAACAAAGTGTTTTTCATCTTTTTATAAATCACATTTATTCATTGTATCTTTATATTATAACCTATAATTTTGTATTCTTAGATAAATTATTTCTGATTATTCTTAATATATACATTTGTATATTTGTGTAGCTGTATATAATTATGCTGTAACTATCAAAATTGATCAGATATAGAATAGGCTGAGTATAAGAGAGACTTGACTTTTACTGAAAATAAGGTTCTTTTTTCTTTATAAACTCACTTATATAATAATTTGTTTACTCACAAACAGTTATAGTCCCTTTTTAAATTTTTGTAACTCTGTAATATTTATTTCTTCTTGCATATGGTTTTTCCAAAGGAAAAATTTCCCCAAAGAACTTCGAAGTGGTCTGGTGATATTGACAAAATATGCCACTTACCAATTCAGATTTGTTTCTAAAACATAACGGAAAGACTGCCTATAAACAAATATAAAGTTTTTAGGTATTAAATATAAGTAATGTAGTCTGAGAGCCTTAGCCAGTGAATGGCATTTCACTCTTTTTCTGTGTTGTATATCTTTTGTGCCTTTTCTACATATTTTCACCCACTTTTTTTGTGTTCTTCACTGCTGTGACAGATAGTTGAAGGTTTATCCTGAAAACACCTTGCTCAGCTACACCCCATATCTTTCATTTTATGCCTTCAACATCTTCTCCCTCTACCATGTGGATGCCTGTAGAGGAAACTCCTTAACCATCTGGCACATGTAGAGTTGATTTACAGCTGGGCTGAATGATCATTATCTCTTATTTCTGTCTGATTTTTGACTCTTGGCTAAGATAGGACAAGACCTATGATGTGCAGTTGAAAGTTGAAACTCTCTTAGTGGTCACAAATCAGTACTACTGATGGTTTGCCTCTGGCCTAATCCGTTAAGTCAGCTTTTCTTGATTAAGTGACCAGAGGGTTATTTAAAACTCTCACTAGGAACTTCTGTTTTGAGTTCTCCTGAAGCCAAGATTGCTGACACAGATATTGGAGGTTTGAGTTGGAGCGAGAGCATTTTCACGTGTGAATAAGGTCCTCTGCGAAGTTTGTGCATGGAATGTCTCTGGAACTTCTGGCCCTTGCCTGCACTCTTCTTTTCATGCTGAACTATATCATTTGTCTTTAAAGAAAATCTTTAGATGAGTTTGCTCTGTGGTGTCTATTGAACCTATTCAACTATCTAAACTGGGGAAATCTTTGTATGCTCAAACCTGGAAGTTGGAAAGATGTAACAACTCTGGGCCAACCTTTGATTAATGAGCAGCAAAAGCCAATAGGTACGTATTCCCCTCATTTGTGTCTCAGAGGAACAATTCTGAAAAGCATTATAAAAGCTTCCTTAGGCTACCCCCAGCCACATTGATCCCCAGTTTCTCACAGAAGAAACTAACTCATTATTCACCTTTAGACTGGTTTTCCTTTCTTTCCTGTTTCATTCTTCCCAGGCTTTCCATTCTTGGTTTCTGGGATCAATTTCCCAAAGCCTGCAATCCCTAGATTTAGATTCTGATTTCTGAAATAAACTCAAGCTAAGACACTCTAATAAATTGTATGATGTTTTTCCTATTCTTTAAAAAATTTTTATGACATAGTATTCTTACTAGCAAATGCTAAATAGATGTGAAATTTTGAAATAAAACCTCTGCTATTACAGTCTGTAAGAATTATTAAGCTACTGCCTAAACTAAAATTGTGCCCATTTCTTTACCGAGAATAATTCTGGATTAAATGAATTATCTTTTCATTTTTAGCCTTCACTCTTCATTTACTTTTAAAACAATTTATTGAAATAAAGTTGATTTACAATGTTATGTTAGTTTCAGTTGTATAGACAAATGACTCAGTTATGTATATATATATGTATGTATAATTATTTTTTCAAATAATACATATATTCTTTTTAGATTCTTTTCCATTATAGGTTATTACAAGATATTGAGTATAGTTCCCTGTGCTATACAGTATGTCCTTGCTGGTTATCTATTTTATATATAGTCGTGGGTATATTTTAATCCCCAAATCCTAATTTGTCATCTCCCCTTTCCCCTTTGGTAAACATAAGTTTGTTTTCTATGTCTGTGAGTCTATTTCTTTTTTTTTTTAATTTTTATTTATTTGTCTATTTATTTATTTATGGCTGTGTTGGGTCCTCGCTTCCGTGCAAGAACTTTCTCCAGTTGCAGCAAGTGGGGGCCACTCTTCATCGCGGTGCGCGGGCCTCTCACCATCGCGGCCTCTGTTGTTGCGGAGCACAGGCTCCAGATGCGCAGGCTCAGTAATTGTGGCTCACAGGCCCAGCCGCTCCGCGGCATGTGGGATCCTCCCAGACCAGGGCCCGAACCCGTGTCCCCCGCACTGGCAGGCAGACTCTCAACCACTGCGCCACCAGGGAAGTCCCCTGGGAGTCTATTTCTGTTTTGTAAATAAGCTCATTTGTATAGATTCCACATATAAGTTGTATCACATGATATGTGTCTTTCTCTGTCTTACTGCACTTAGTATGATAATTTCTAGGTTCACCCATGTTGCTGTAAAAGGCGTTATGTCATTCTTTTATGTCTGAGTAATATTCCATTGTGTATATGTACCACATCTTCTTTATCCATTCATCTGTCTATGGACACTTAGGTTGTTCCCATGTCTCGACTATTGTAAATAGTTCTGCAATGAATATTGCCTTCACTCTTCATTTGAATGCTAATCTATGTAATGAGGGAAAATTGGTTTTTAGATACTATCCAAGAATTTTCCTGAAATGTAATAAGGCCTGAATCCTCAACATGAATGATACCACTGAGCAGAATTAAAGACTAACATTAATACACATTGCTTTAAAATTGAAGTTCATTAAGGAAAAGTTTGGTAAAAGAAAAAGAAAGCTGAGGAAACAGAATTATAAACTGAGAGAAGACTAATTATTAACAACAATAGATGGCAAATGTTAGTGAGTAATAGCCTCAAAATACTAAGGGGAAATTGAAATTTGACCTTTATATCCAACAAATTAATCAACCTAAAAGAAATTAAATATAAAGTTATATGTAACTTTCAAAAAAGTTTTACTACTGTTAGATCCATTAAATGAAAAGTTTGAAGTCCAGGATATGTAGGGGGAAAATATAAACAATGTACTTCAAAGAGAAAACAAAGAATTCAAAATGTATAGTAAAATATAATGAAAAAGTAAATCAACATGACATTCTGGCCAATCCCCAAAATATGATTGTGATAAGATAGTAAATATATATATATATATATATATGTATGTATTTATAATTAAAATTCTAGACAAAATACTACCTCAGAATTTAGGAATAAGCTTTTCAGAAAGATGGAAGTGAAAATCTGAATAAGAATCTAATGAGAATAACTTGCCTTATTCAGGACTACACTAAAGATAAGAATGAATTCAGACTTGTTTAAAAATATACATGTTACCAATTAAAGGCTAATGACTAAAATAATGTAACTGTAGTTTGTAAATCATTTACATCAGAACAGGAATAAAAGATGGCTCTAGAGTGAAAGGAAAATGCTATTAACCCAACATTTAGCTAGGGCACAGAAAATGTATACTGTACATTCATTTCTAGTGGTAATGTAAATTGGAACAGTTACTTTAAGGAGTAATTTAAAATGATCTAATAGAAATTTAAATACCCATACCTTATGAGTCAGTAATTCCTAAACATACACTGGAGAAACACTTGTTCACATGCACAAATGGACATATACAGGAAAGAGCCTAGCAGCAGTTTTGGTAATTTAATTTGATTTAAAAAATATAAAATTCCATCGAAAGGAAATAGATAAGTAAATTGTTAACACACAGGTACACAAGCACAAACACACACACAATCAAATTTTATACAATACTTTATTTGTCTCTTTC
Organism: Balaenoptera physalus; assembly: GCF_965194825.1. Lineage (NCBI taxonomy): Eukaryota > Metazoa > Chordata > Mammalia > Artiodactyla > Balaenopteridae > Balaenoptera > Balaenoptera physalus. The sequence goes on from NC_138891.1 coordinate 44,813,154, forward strand.
CTACTCTTTAATTTCTCTTTCTCACTCAGCCTATATAAAAATAATAATGGGTATATATGTATAACCTATTATTTTTTTCCCTTTATTCTTTTTCTTTTCTTTTATTGGAGTAAAATTGCTTTACAATGTTGTGTTAGTTTCTGCTGTACAATGAAGTGAATCAGCTATATGTATACCTATATACACTCCCTCTTGGACCTCCCTCCCCCACATCCTCCCCTCATCTAGGTCATCACAGAGCACTGAGCTGAGCTCCCTGTGCTATACAGCAGGCTCCCACTAGCTATCTATTTTACACATGGTAGTATATTTATGTCAAACCTAATCTCCCAATTCGTCCCACACTCCCCTTCACCCGCTGTGTCCACATGTCCGTTCTCTACATCTGCATCTCTATTCCTGCCCTAAAAATAGGTTCATATGTACCATTTTTCTAGATTCCACATATATATGTTAATATACGATATTTGTTTTTCTCTTTCTGGATTACTTCACTCTATATGACAGACTCTAGGTCTGTCCACATCTCTATACATGAACCAGTTTCATTCCTTTTTATGGCTGAGTAATATTCCATTGTGTATATATACCACATCTTCTTTTCCATTCATCTAGTTTTGGACATTTAGGTTCTTTCCATGTCCTGGCTGTTGTAAAGAGTGCTGCAGTGAACACTGGGGTACATGTGTCCTTTTGAATTATGGTTTTCTCAGGGTATATGCCCAGTAGTGGGATTGCTGGGTCGTATGGTAGTTCTATTTTTAGTTTTTTAAGGAACCTCCATACTGGGTGTATCATACTGGGTGTTCTCCATAGTGGGTGTATCAATTTACATTCCTACCAACAGTGCAAGAGGGTTCCCTTTTCTCCACACCCTCTCCAGCATTTATTGTTTGCAGATTTTTTGGTGATGGCCATTCTGGCCAGTGTGAGATGATACCTCATTGTAGTTTTGATTTGCATTTCTCTAATGACTAGTGATGTTGAGCATCCATTCAGGTGTTTGTTGGCAATCTGTATATCTTCTTTAGAGAAATGTCTATTTAGGTCTTCTGCCCATTTTTGGATTGGGTTGTTTGCTTTTTGATATTGAGTCCCATGAGCTGTTTGTATATTTTGGAGATTAATCCTTTGTCTGTTGCTTCATTGGCAAATATTTTCTCCCATTCTGAGGGTTGTCTTTTTGTCTTTTTTATGGTTTCCTTTGCTGTGGAAAAGCTCTTAAGTTTCATTAGGTCCCATTTGTTTATTATTGTTTTTATTTTCATTACTCTAGGAAGTGGGTCAAAAAAGATCTCGCTGTGATTTATGTCAAAGAGTGTTTTTCCTATGTTTTCCTCTATGAGTTTTATAATGTCTTGCCTTACATTTCGGTCTTTCATTCATTTGGAGATTATTTTTGTGTATGGTGTTAAGTAGTGTTCTAATTTCATTCTTTTACATGTAGCTGTCCAGTTTTCCCAGCCCCACTTACTGAAGAGGCAGTCTTTTCTCCATTGTATATTCTTGCCTCCTTTGTCATAGATTAGGTGACCATATGTGCGTGGGTTTATCTCTGGGCTTTCTATCCTGTACCATTGATCTATATTTCTGTGTTTGTGCCAGTACCATACTGTCTTGATTACCGTTGCTGTGTAGTATAGTTTGGGGTCAGGGAGCCTGATTCCTACAGCTCCGTTTTTCGTTCTCAGGATTGCTTTGGCTATTTGGGGTCTTTTGTGTTTCCAAATGAACTATAAAATTTTTTGTCCTAATTCTGTGAAGAATGCCATTGGCAGTTTGATAGGGATCACAATAAATCTGTAGATTGCTTTGGGTAGTATAGTCATTTTCACAATATTGATCTTCCACTCCAAGAACATGCTATATTTCTCCATCTGTTTATGTCATCTTTGATTTCTTTTATCAGTGTTTTATAGTTTTCTAAGTACAAGTATTTTGCCTCCTTAGATAGATTTATTCCTGGTATTTTATTCTTTTTGTTGCAGTGGTGAATGGGATTGTCTCCTTAATTTCTCTTTCTGATCTTTCGTTGTTAGTGTATAGGAATGCAAGAGATTTCTGTGCATTAATTTTGTGTCCTGCAACTTTACCAAATTCACTGATTAGCTCTAGTAGTTTTCTGGTGGCATCTTAAGGATTATCTATGTATAGTATCATGTCATCTGCAAACAATGACAGTTTTATTTCTTCTTTTCCAATTTGTATTCTTTTTATTTCTTTTTCTTCTCTGATTGCCTTGGCCAGGACTTTCAAAACTATGTTGAATAAGAGTGGCAAGAGTGAACATCCTTGTCTTGTTCCTGATCTTAGTGGAAATGCTTTCAGTTTTTCGCCATTGAGTATGATGTTTGCTGTGTGTTTGTCATATATGGCCTTTACTATGTTGAGGTAGTTTCCCTCTATGCCCATTTTCTGGAGACTTTTAATCATAAATGGTGTTGAATTTTGTCAAAAGCTTTTTCTGCATCTATTGAGATGATCATATGGTTTTTATTCCTTAATTTGTTAATATGGTGTATCACATTGATTGATTTGCATATATTGAAGAATCCTTGCATTCCTGGGATAAATCCACTTGATCATGGTGTTTGATACTTTTAATGTGCTGTTGGATTCTGTTTGCTAGTATTTTGTTGAAGATTTTTTCATATATGTTCATCAGTGAAACTGGTCTGTAATTTTCTTTTTTTGTGATATCTTTGTCTGATTTTGATATCAAAGTGATGGTGGCTTTGTAGAATGAATTTGGGAGTATTCCTCCCTCTGCAATTTTTTGGAAGAATTTGAGAAGAATGGGTGTTAGCTCTTCTCTAAATGTTTGATAGAATTTGCCTGTGAAGCTATCTGGTCCTGGACTTTTGTTTGTTGGAAGATTTGTAATTACAGTTTCAGTGTCATTACTTGTGATAGATCTGTTTATATTTTCTCATTCTTCCTGGTTCAGTCTTGGAAAGTTGTACCTTTCCAAGAATTTGTCCATTTCTTCGTGGTTGTCCATTTATTGGCATATAATTTTTTGTAGTAGTCTCTTATAATCCTTTATATTTCTGTGGTGTCAGTTGTGATTTCTCCTTTTTCATTTCTAAGTCTACTGACTTGCATCCTCTATCTTTTATTCTTGATGAGTCTGGCTAAGGGTTTATCAATTTTGTTTATCTTCTCAAAGAACCAATGTTGAGTTTTATTGATCTTTGCTATTTTTTTCTTCATTTCTATTTCATTTATTTCTGCTCTGAACTTTATGATTTCTTTCCTTCTACTGACTTTGGGTTTTCTTTGTGTTTCTCTTTCTAGTTGCTTTAGGTGCATTGTTAGATTGCTTATTTGAGATTTTTCTTGTTTCTTGAGGTGAGATTGAATTGCTATGAGCTTCCCTCTTAGAACTGGTTTTGATGCATACCATAGGTTTTGGATCATTGTGTTTTCATTGCCATTTTTTTCTATGTATTTTTATATTTCTTGTTTGAATTCTGCAGTGATCTCTTGAATATTTACTAGTGCAGTGTTTAGCCTCCATGTATTTGTGTTTTTTACAGTTTTTTTCCTGTAACTGATATCTAGTCTTATAGTGTTATGCTCAGAAAAGATGCTTGATATGATTCAATTTTCTTAAATTTTCCAGGGCTTGATTTGTGACCTAAGATGTGATCTATCCTGGAGAATGTTCCATGTTCACTTGAGAAGAAAGTGTATTCTGCCACTTTTGGGTGGAATGTCCTATAAACATCAATTAAATCTATCTGGTCTACTGTGTCATTTAAAGCTTGTGTTTCCATATTTATTTCTGTTTGGATGACCTGTCCATTGGTGTAAGTAGGGTGTTAAAGTCCCCTGCTATTATTGTGTTACTGTTGATTTCCCCTTTTATGGTGGTTAGCATTTGCCTTAGGTATTGTGGTGCTCCTATGTTGGGTGCATAAATATTTATATTTGTTATACCTTCTTCTTGGATTGATCCCTTGATCATTATGTAGTGTCCTTCCTTATCTCTTGTCACAGTCTTTATTTTAAAGTCTATTTTATCTGATATGAATATTGCTACTCCAGGTTTCTTTTGATTTCCATTTGCATGGAATATCTTTTTTCCATCCCTTCACTTTCAGCCTGTATGTGTCCTTAGGTCTGAAGTGGGTCTCTTGTAGACAGCATATATATGGTCTTGTTTTTGTATCCATTCAGCAAGCCTGTGTCTTTTGGTTGGAAATTTAATCTATTTATATTTAAGGTAATTATCGATATGTATGTTCCTATTACCATTTTCTCAATTATTTTGGGTTTGTTTTCGTGGGTCGTTTTCTTCTCTTTTCTTTCCCACCTAGAGAAGTTCCTTTAGCATTGGTTGTAGAGCTGGTTTGGTGGTGCTAAATTCTTTTAGCTTTTGCTTGTCTGAAAGCTTTTGATTTCTCCATCGAATCTGAATGAGATCCTTGCTGGTGAAAGTAATCTTGGTTGTAGGTTTTTCTTTTTCATCACTTTAAGTATATCCTGCCACCCCCTTCTGGCCTGCAGAGTTTCTGTTGAAAAATCAGCTGATAACCTTATGTGGATTCCTTTGTATGTTATTTTTTGCTTTTCCCTTGCTGCTTTTGATATTTTTTCTTTGAATTTAATTTTTGTTAGTTTGATTAATATGTGTCTTGGTGTGTTTCTCTTAGGGTTTATCCTGTACAGGACTCTCTGTGCTTCCTGGACTTTGGTGCCTATTTCCTTTTCCATGTTAGGGAAGTTTCCACTATAATCTCTTCAAATATTTTCTCAGACCCTTTCTTTTTCTCTTCTTCTTCTGGAACCCCTATAATTCGACTGTTGGTGCATTTAGTGTTGTCCCAGAGGTCTCTGATATTGGCTTCAATTCTTTTCATTCTTTTTTCTTTATTCTGCTCCTTGGTGGTTTTTTCCACCATTCTGTCTTCCAGCTCACTTATTCATTCTTCTGCCTCAAGTATTCTGTTATTGATTTCTTCTGTTGTATTTTTCATATCAGTTATTGTGTTGTTCATCCTATTTGTTTGTTCTTTAGGTCTTCTAGATCTTTGTTAAACATTTCTTCTATTTTCTCAATCCGTGCCTCCATTCTATTTCCGAGATTCTGGATCATCTTTAATATCATTACTCTAAATTCTTTTTCTGGTAGATTGCCTATTTCCTCTTGATTTATTTGGTTTTATAGGTTTTTACCTTGCTCCTTCGTCTGTGACATATTTTTTTGTTGTCTCTCTCTCCTTTTTTTTTTATTGGTGGGATTCTGTTCCTGTTTTACTGGTTGTTTGGCCTGAGACTTCCAGCGCTGGAGTTTGTAAGCTGTTGGGTAGAGCTGTGTCTTGGTGCCGAGATGAGATCTCTGGGAGACTTCATACCTATAAATATTCCTTGGGGTCTGAGGTTCTCTGTTAATCCAGTGGTTCGGATTCAGAGCTCCCGCCACAGGAGCTCTGGCCCAGCCTCTGGCTCATGAACCAAGATCCCACAAGCCGTGTGGGGCAGCAAAAAGAAAAAAGAAAAAAGGAGCAGAGCAATAACAGAGAGTAAAAAATAAAATTAGATTGGAAAGCTAACAGATATGTTCGAAAGAATAAAAAAATAAAAATATAGATGAAACAACAACTGGAAGGTAAAACAGAACCACAATCATAAAAAAGAGGAGAAAAAGGATAAAAAAAGAGCCAGAAAAGGCCCTTGCTATGGGGGCGGGGTTTAGGCAGAGGTGGGGTTTAGATGGTGGGCGGGGCCTGTGCTTAAGATCCACATGGCAGGAAAAGGCCCTGGGGGTTCAGGGGTAAGGGCTTAGGCTCAGTGCAGCAGGTGGGGCTGCAGCAGGACGGGCCCAGGAGTGTCTTTAGCCTTGGAGGGCAGAGGACCAGGTCCAGGATCCCAGCAGGCTCACTGGGCCCAAAAGGGTAGGGGAAATGCCAGGTGCATTCACCCCTGATCCTCCAATCCCAGACAGCCCCTCCCAGTTGTCCTCTCTTCTTCTTCTTCCCCCTCCCTCCTATGCCCCTGGGTCCCACGTGGCTGGAGGGGAACCCAGAAGGCAGGAGACCAGACCCAGAAGCCCAGCAGGCTTCCTGGGGCCTGAGTGGGTGGGGGAAATACCAGCCACGCCTCCTCTAATCCTCTGGTCTTGGAGGCCCCCTCCCGCTGGCCTCTCCTCTTCTCCCCCTGCCTCCTTCCTACACCGCTAGGACCCACACAGCCCAGAAGGGGCCTCGGAGGGTGGAGGACCTGGCCCAGGAGACCTTCAGGCATCCTGGGGCTCGATTAGGCAGGGGAGATGCTAGGCACACTCCCCCCTGATCATCTGAAACCTCTAGGGTCCCCCCAGGCGTGGGAACACCTCCTCCCTCCCATCCACCCCTCAGTGCACTAGTCCTGTCTGGGCTCCACTTCTCCTCCCCCCTCACTACCCCCTCGTCCTACCTGGTCATTCAGGGGTTCCTCCCATCTCCTTGGGTGTCCCTCCCATCTCCTTGGGTGTCGAGGTCCCCCACCAGTGCCCAGCAGGCACCCTAGTTGTAGGGAGACATGAACTCCACATCTTCCCCCGCCACCATCTTGACTCCACCCCTAACCTAGTATTTTAAAAATATGTGTTATAACAAAATCACCTTATGGTGAATTTGAAACAAAACTGAAATATTAATTTTTGTAGTTTAGGCAAACTTTTAACATTTTTAAGTGGTCTAATTAAATACACATTAGGAACTACCTCTGCCAGCTATGATGGAGCAGCTGCCACAAAACTAGCAATACCATCCTAAGCAGTTACAATTGATGAGGCAGCTGGACAATAGGCAGCCCAGAGCAGGGATTCCTGAATTAACGGAAACCCAAAATGAGAGTTCCAAAATCTGTTCTAGAGCTATTTATTTAAAAACAAGGAGATAACATATTAGACTATCACCACAGTAAAATAACTTCTAGCTCTATTTTTGAGTCCAATATGAGATTTACAAAAGACTCTGTACTTCATTTGGACTTCTAAACATTTATTTATTCCAATGACACCCTACTGAACTTTGCATCTAAATTTTAAAGTGATTCTTGTTTCAATATTTTTTGATGAAATATTTCACATCCTGAGTAAACACACACACACAAAATATGGGTCCGCATGAATAAAAATAATTTGACCCTTGATTCTACAAGTAAAATCAAACAAACAAGGAATACAACAAACCAAAAAAAAAAACAAAAATGTGAAGTGCTAGTGGATTTAATAGTGGTATTTCTAAATGCAGCAGGAACATTAAAGCTCATATTTCCCTGTTTCAACTTTGAAGTTGTATTTTGCTTTCTTACTTCGACAGAAAAAAAAAAAAAAAAGACAGAGTCAGAGACAGAGAAAGTGAGCAGAGAGAGAGAGAGAGAGAAATAGGGTTTGCTTGACATCACCTAGAAGAGGGAAGAAAAAGTAAAAGAATAAACATCTGTTACTAGGTTTCCACCATCCCACTCCCACCTTTACTCTTGTTCCTTTTTTTCCTATCATTTTATTTGTACAAAGGTAATAGGCAGCATCCATGTTCCCTGGAATCCTTTCCATACACTTCTCATCAACCATCATTATTTTAGGTCAGATTAAAATTTTGTTCAGTAGACAGACTATTTGAACAGACCGTAAGTCCTTCCCACGGGCTTCCTCCACTCCATTCCATACTCTCTTCTGCAGTAAAACACAAATATAATTCTATTGTCATCCTACTTAAAAGGCTTCTACTTCTCCTTATCATTGATAAATGAAATCAAAACCTCTGGGTACATAATTTAAATCTCTTTACAGTCTGACTCTTTCTAAATTTTCCTGCTTCAATCCTGGTGTTTCCTGTGTGCCCCAACTATGCCATGTTCATTTCTGTGCTTTTCCCACTTGGTAGAGGATTCCATTGAAGTATCCATCATGGGGTGTGTGTATATATGTATACATATATACATACATGCAAACATACGCATACATATATATGTATTTCTTTACATATCTTTACTTCCCATTATGCTCTGAGCAGCTTGAGGCAGTGACTTCTGAACACTGTCCAGAATTGGAAAAATGTAAGGAAATATAAATAGTTGTTGAAATATTATCTTTAAATCATTAAGAATGAGTCAATGAATAAATAAATGACACCCTCCACTCCCTATATTCAGGCCTGTGAAGAACACATTTCTTATCTCCTCTACAAAACTTCTCCAAAATATACTAGATCTCATTAACATCAGCATATTAGAAATTGTTAAAACCAGTAGAGATAAGCAATACGATATATTCAAGAAGAGCAATAAAATTATGCATATTTACTGGCTCAAAAACATGACTACTAGAATTCATTATAATACTCTTCTTACACCCAAATATTAGATTCCATTTTCAAAGATATATAACAAAATTCTAGGTGCATAAATATGTCAATACATCAAAATTTAGAATTGAGCCAGAAAATATTGAATTAAAAATAAAATGTTTTGGAATATAGGTTATTACAGATTTGATTTGCTAAATCTGTAATATACTACATTATAAGTCTACCTCCATTACTTCAGTAAAGGTTGTTTTCTTTACTTTCCTGTAGTTATATATTTTTTTGTCTTAAAACCTAATTACTGCTATCTAATTTCACTAAATTATGAGGATACAGCTCCATTCACTCCTTGAAACTGAATATATTTATCAAATATTGAAAAATAATAATGAGGCATCCTTATAATTACAGTTAAGTACTTTCCCTGTGTATAGAGACATATAAAAGTATCTTTTGTTGTTCTGTATAGATAAATGATGTTTTTCTCATGAGCTAGAGGAAATTATCACAATGTTTGCCCAGGTGTTTCTCATATGCTTACAGAACTGAGTGGTGCTATTACCAGTCTACTTTCTCTCTTTAATAGCAAGAGTACGATTGTGGAGTTGTGATATCTGCTATAAAACAATTAGTTTTTCAATTATATAATTGCTCCCCTTTCTCTCTTAGTTTTTTCTCTGTTTATACTGAATCAAATTGCCTTTCCTCTTTCCTTTTGAATATTTTCTGTATTAATTTACATAGAAATACATTTTGTTCTCTCACTGTAAATTTTTAGTCATCCATGCACTGTTTTTTATAAATCTATATAATCCATAATCCTATTCCTGTAAATTAAAAGTTGAAGAAACAAGAACATGGTCTCCTCTCCACTTAAAGGTACCAGTCATAATATTGGAGACCAGTGGAACCTGAGATCTTCAGCACTCAGGTTTTTCCTTAGGTGACCTCTTTTGTCACAAGCTACAGATAGTAAAGATACTCATCTTTCGGTACTCTAGTTGTGTACATGACTCTGAACTAAACATTCTCTGCCACCTATTTTTTGATTGCCTGACACACGACTTTGGAATTTTAGTTTACAAACGCTTTTTCTAGACAGTTTGCTACTGTTCTGTAATTTTCTATGGAAATGCATTACTGTTTGCATTATTTTCCTGTCAGAAATGCTATCAGATAAACCTTAGGCAAGGTTCTTGACAAAAACATTTTGTACTCTTGAGTACTGGGAACACCATTACACATAACTTTGCTTTCTATCTCAATAGGGAGTAGGGTGAGCAGCCCTGTGTAGAGATGGATCTCTATACAGAAAAGTGCAGACAAATCTGTTCTTGCAGCAATTTGTATTTTTCAGATCTTTTCATTTTCAGTCTTTTGGGGGGAAATACATTTGCTTAGAAGAATCTTCCATGCACTTCTTATAATAAGCTTAGTTTTATAACTGAAATAGCACCACAGGATTTCAGAGTCTTACATGTTACTTTGTGTTGTCTTTCTACTAAATTGTCATAATTGAATGCCATCCCTTGCTTCATTAAATAGCTAAAGAAAGTTCATTTAGTTTAAACAAGTGGACGTATGTATGGAAGTAAGGGTAGAGCAATAGTTAAATTTTTTCTGCTTGTGAAATTTAAAATCCAATAACATGCAACTCAATGAGCTGAATATATAGGAAGGACATGGTGTAGGTGAACAAAAACCTGTAACATAAAAATAATTCAAAACAAATCATCCAGAAGTAACTTAGCAAGGAAATATCAGCTTTAACACTGCAAACTATCTAGTTTGGAAAATGGTATATTTGCAAGTATGGTTTAAATGAAGTCTCGCCTTAACAAAATGATCTAAGGGCCATGTTTAAGTCAGAATGCTGCATATACGGCATGCCACTTTCTTGGTAATCTCTACGTTCTCCTCCATTTTCTTCAAATATTTCACTGATTTTTTTCTTTCTATTCTTCCACATGGTTTCATAAAAAGAAAAATAAAGAGAATTACAGGCAGTGATAATTACGTACAATGAAGAATGAAGTAATGGGTTCTTCCTCATGAGCTCATGATTTGGTCCTCTTTGCAGCTGACTGGTACTCAACAAGCTTTAAAGATGTTAAAGACGACTGATTAATTGTGTCCTCTCTGTTTATCTCTACTGTTTGTTACCTTTTTCAATATTCTGTACTTTACTAACATTTCATTCTTAGAATCCTTAGTCTCCTTGAATCATATTAATTTTCTGACAACTGAATCAAAAACAGTCTAAATCTTGGGGTGTTTACTTTTTAAAAAAATAGGTGTCAATAATTTAATTCAGAGATGATCTCTGGAAACCCTGACACAAGAGTGAGATTGTGATTGGGTGAGGGGGGAAGATCATCAATAAATTTGCATTACTAAGCGAGTTACCACTGGGACAACAAAAGTTTAATCCCACTAGGGACTTGGAAAGCAGGCATAGAACACATTCTTCAGTTATTTCACCCAAAGAAGCCAGGGTATTTATATACCAATTATTGTCTGTCATTGGTTGAGTTGTGTGGTGTTAATTTCACAACAATTTTGGCTTTCCACTTGTATGGACAAGCTGGGTCCAGCTGCCAAAATAGCCTTCACACAATGGGATGCAGCTGCTACCAGTTGGTATTCCAGCCCACATACCCAGAAATCATAAGAACCAAGGAGATATGTACTAAGCACTGACAGCATCTACTCTAAGTCCTTAGTAGAGATAAATGTCATTTTAATGTATCTTAACATTTCTAAGCAAACACATTGCCTTCAAAGTATGTAGAAAACTGTGTTGCCTCAGAACCTTGACACGAAAACAAAAAATCTGTGTTCAAGGCCCATATTAACAAAACATAGGAAAAGTTATATACTCCCCTGTTGTCCTCATCTTCCCTGTCTTGCTCATTTGTAGGATGAAAATGTATGCAGAAATATCCATAAATTGAAAGAAAATAAAAATATAAAATGGATTATTTCTATCAAACAATTTTAAAAAGAGCAAGCAAAACACCCAGTGACTTAGAGGAAAGCAAATTATTGTGCAATTATTTAACTTAGATATTAGAAAGACTGTAGTAAAGCTAGTAAAGGATTGTGATTAGAATTATTTGCCAAATTATAAGTAATTTTTAAGTAGGATCAAATGTATCTGATAAATTATGTTTTCATTGATCCATGGATATTTTGATATCTGGATTCATCTTAACATGTAAAGAATTACTAAAGATAAACTCAGCATGTTGCTAAAATTGATATCTCTAAATTGCATCACAGCACACAACAGTCATGATAATTAAGCTAACTGATATTATCACTTATGATTGCTTCTTGTCAGAAACTGTGGTATTTTCCCCACTGAGTAGGGAGTGGAGGTGGGTGAATTAAACTTAGTGCTAGAATTATCTCCCTCTTAGGCAGAATTCATCGAAACCAGCAGTGAGGTTCAAAATGACCAGTAATAAAAGTAGGAAGAGATGATTGCTATGAAGCTCAACTTAATGGGACTGGACTCAGAAAAAACAACCACATAGTGAATCAGATCAAATAAAAGAAGTAGAATGGCCTGCATATATTCTATTAAGAAGAACAAAATGAAACAAAACAAAATGTTACATTATAGTAATTTCAGATATTTATATCACCTAACTTTTTCTAATTAAAATATTATTTTGTTATACAATTGACAAATGCACATATTAAAGCTTAAAAGAAAGAGAGAAGGAAATCCTCCTACTTCTGAATCTAGCCCAGATTCCAGAGGATGGTCCACAGTTTCTTGTGCAGTTACTTAAATGGTGGGATCCCTGGCTTATATTGATTCACACCTTTGATAAGCAGTGTAAGTCTTTGTTTTTCTACATTCTTACAGTGTTATGTATTTTCAACATTACTGATCTTGCATAATTAGTAGGTTAAAGAGAAACCCTTGTTTTAATTTTTATTTCTTCGTGGTAGGTGATGTTAAACACCTAATGCTTAAAAGACCCGTTCTTTTTCTTGGTTTTGAATCAGCTGTTCGTATTTTTTATTCATTTATATATTCCATAGTTTGACTTTTAATCATTTGTGGAAATCCTTTGGATACTGATCCACTAGAAGAAGGAAAGATTAGTAGTCTCTGTGCTCTACAACCATTTCTAGACCATTGAAACTCCTTCCCTCCACATAAGGTTTTATTGTTTTTAGTAGCTTTACATAAAAAGCATGCATATATATGTGATCTTTTAATCCTTATCACATATCTACAAAGTAATCAGAACTTACTGATATTATCATCTCGATTTTAGAGTTGAAGAAACGGAACCTCAGTCAATGATTTGACCAAGACCCATAACAGAAATTAAACTTCTCTTCCGATTTCTTGCATTTTTTTCCAACTACATACATCCATATCTCTATTTTACTAACAGAGTATTGTTATATCCATTGTCATGCACCAATGTTTTTTCTATTAAGTTTTCTTTATTGAGTGTATCCTAATTAATGGAAAAACAGGTATATTCCCTGAAAATTCTTGCAAAAATCTGCTTTACTAATTTATCATTTCAATGCCCCCGTACTTGGCCATAGACTTTAATAAAACTAAATCAGCTGTTTCCCATACTGCTGCAAGCTTGGCATAAAAGTCAGTGTTCACATTATTTCAGCTTTCTGGAGTGGTTCTAAATAATTTATGCTACCTGTTGACAAACTATTACCCACTTTACAAGGCTGGGTTCATTTCTTTCTCATCAATGAAAACTGTCAGGATCTTATCAAACCAAGGTCAGAATTTTTCTCACTGTCTGGATTTCCAAGAATCTTACATTATTTATATATAATAAAGTGAGTTGATTTGCTTAAATATCTACCATAATCTTTCAAGTAATGCTAATTCACTTCCTATTAATATGCTGTATTAACACTATATTATATAATATAATATGCTATATTTATTAAATGCTATATTCACTTCCTATTAATATGCAGTTTGACAACAGAATGTGACTATGTATAAATTAATGCAGTTTGTTGGTATTATTCACAGGTATCAATAATTATTACCAAGCTGGGAGTTGAAGAAATTCAGGGGTACTCTTTATGAACTAAAAAATAATGATTTAAAATTTAAGGATAAAAAGGAGAAAGAAGAGGTGGTAACTAAATAGATAATTAAAATATAAACATGAATGCAATAATCTAGACCAGGTTAATATTTGGAAAAATGCAAAAGAACTTTCCTAATATTTCCAGAATTTTACTGTCTGCCTCTCACACTAGACTCAAGATTTATGTTTTGTTTAGGCAACAGAGAACAACAGATCACTAGGGAAAATTTATGGAAACCAAAAAGTGGGCTGTTTAATTAGCAAAGAAAACAGGTGCTAGTACTGATGGAGGGAAGGTACCTCTCGATTGGCAGGAGAGAAACAGCAATGGGAGGTTAGAAGGTGGAAGTGAGTTTTTCTTAAAAAAAGATGTGATAGAAGAACAACTAAGCCAGAAAAAGAGGGAAAAATAAGAAGCAAACAGGCAGGGGAAAATTTAAACTAACCTAAGTAAGGAAGTCAAGAGATTGTCACAGGTGTGTATACAAAGAAATGAACATCAGCTGGATTAGACCAGTACCACACTGTATGATTTGTGCCCTTACAAATTTTTATGGTACAAGTCCTGGGACTATAGAAGATACTCTGTGTAGACACTGCCCCAGAATAACCTAAGGTTTGCATAAACTCTTCTGGTATTTTTATTTCAATCCTATACATTGGAGGTTGTGCCTTACATACCTAGCAGGATTATCACAGGTACATTGTTTAAACCATTTTATTTGTAAATATTTCCATATCTACTCAAATATCAGTTTCTTAAATTGTGCTTTTTCATGTATTGGTTTTTCTAAAGATTATTTCATTTCGCTTATTTATTTCAGTCAACTTTTCAAAATTCAAACATATGCATGCATTTTAATTTCTGCCTATATTATATAACATTGAATTTTGCACAAACATTTAATGCATTCACAAATAAAAGATGGCTAGTGTTTCATATTGCTATTTAGGAGGCTATTAAATTATTACACATAAACAGAAAATATTCTAAAGATATCATCACTTTTAATATTTCAGCAGTTGTTTCAATTACACTATAAAGTGTAGGAATATTGCCAGTTAACTTTAAAAGACAGCATAATAGAGGAAATGGATTTAAAATGGCTTCAAATTATTTTTCTTTAATAAAATAATCTATGCCTTGGGTTCACCCTTTTCAATCCTACCTACTTTCTGATTCTTATGGTCCTTAAAAAGAGTATTGTAAATGACTGAACAGAATATTATATGTGATTTTGTGCTGGAAAATTGAAACAACATGTGATCATGGCTAAGCAGGAGCTTTATGGAAGTAGCAAATAGTTACATGATTACTGAAGTATTGCTGTCAATGGAAATAGAAACCTGCAAGGAGCCTATCATAAAAGCAGCAATTTCAGATTCACTAGTGTTTAAAATTAAAGTTTAGTAATTCATTGTGGATATTTCTCCTTAATGGCTTTCAGAAAGTTTCTTACTTTCACTTAGCTTTTTCACTTTTTTTCTTAATGTCCTGCCCTTCAAAATAAAAATGTGCTTATTTAAGATCAGTAATGCAATTGTTATAAGGCTGTGTGAATAAAGCACTCTAAAAACGTTGAATTCTGAAACAATGGTCAGTCAATTGTTATTTATAGTCAATGCTCTATTTTTAATTCATTGAGACATGAAATATATTAGGTAAGTCAATTTGACCAATAGTTTGTTTTTCTTTTTCCTCTTCTGGAGCATAATTAGCTGATGGGTGAACCTAATTAGAGACATGACAAAACTTTCAAGTAAAAGTGCTTGGTGAAAAAAAAAAAGGCTAAATTGTTGTACATAAATGTATGACATTATACTGTCTTAAGAAGTAGAGATGAGAAGGAGGTTTAAGAAATTGGACACTAACTAAAGGAAAAAGTTTTGGAGAAGAAGTATTTGGGATTTTTAAAAAATAATATTTTGTTTGTTTAGCATGAAATACATCTGGACTAATGTATCTGTGGAGATATGTGTGAAATATTACAGAGCGACCTTTAAGAATTAGTCTGGGAAAAAAAAAAACTTCAGAGGAGTTGATAAAAATGATCAGGGTTTGAGACAAATTAGACAAACAAGGAAGGTATTACATATAAACAGAAATAAACAATCCAGATTGAGAAAATTTAAGAGAGAAACCATTTGGGACTTAACTTTTTGCCCACACAATATTTTAAGTACCGGAGGAACGTGGTTTTGTGATAACTGAGTTTAAGCACTTTCCTAAGCAACACTGAATACAAAAGCATAAGTCTCACATAATAAGGGTGTCGTAATATTACATATTTTTCAAAGTTAAATTTCCAAAATAACATTTTTAAAAGTTTATGCTTTGTTATTAACAAGGATAAGAAATATGTCCATAGGCATTGGTTTTCATGTGATTCAGTAGATATTACTGCAAATAACATATAAACACATAGCATGTTTTGTATGCAGTAAGCAAATAGGACATAGGATAGAGATATACATGTATGCATACTGCAGTTAGTAGGCAGAAATCTACATATTCAGAACAAACAACATATTTTAGAGTTATTTATTAATATAGACTTATTATTCAAATCTAACAGAAAGGGAATGTTTCATGACTAGAAAATAGCTCATTTTGTTTGTGAGAGCACTGATTATATTTTGGGGGAATTAGTTCACCATGAGACAAAAGCAAGGGAAAAGGAAAAAGAAAAGAAAACCCTGCTTGTGGAAATAACAGTATCGAAAGTATGAAAAATGATGTTTAAAGATCTACAAATCTAGTCTCCATATATCTTTTCACCATAATCTATAACCTCATTCTTCTAAAGTATGCATTCCTACCCTAAACCACTGTCTTTCTAAATATACTATGGTCTTACATGCCCCAGACTTCTGTTCATTCTGTTATTTAATGATGGAGGACTCTTCTAGCACATTTTCCCACACATGTAAAAATGTCTGCACTCATCAATACATATCTCCTATTGCTAACTACTCCACAATGTCTTTCCTGATTCTTTAACTCACAATTATTAAACCTTTTCCTTTTATTTTCATAGCTCTTTGCTTATTCCTCTATTCAGAGCAAATTTTAATATGTTAAAATATGTTAATATATATTTTATTGTTTACTTGTCATTCTGAATTATATGTACCAAAAAGTTTGAAGGAAAAGCAGAAAAGAAAGCTAATAACTGAGATGAGATAGAAATATCAAGAAATCAAATATCTTTTGTTAAATACAATTTCACTCTTAGGATTTTGCCCCAGAGGAATAATATATATGTCTATAAAAAGGCTCATACATGAATGTTCATAGCAGCTTTATTCAGATACCAAAAAAAAAAAAAGAGGAAGAAAAAACCCACACAAATAAGCCAAATGTCTATCTACAAGAGAATAGATAATCAAATTGTGCTATTTTCATACAAAGGAATGAAATGCCACCCAGCAATGGAAAAGAATAAACTTCTGATGCATGTAAACATTTGTATGACTCTCACAGGTATTACACTGAATGAAAAAATCAGAAGAAACATGTACATATGATATTATTCCTTTATGTGAAGTTCTAGAACACATACAAATAACGTGTGGTAAAAATATTCAGAAAAAGGTGGAGGTAGGTGACTAAGAATGAGTTCGAGAGAACTTTCTGGAGTGATGAAACATTCTATTTATTGCTAGTGTGTGGGGTACAAAGGTATATGTACTCATCAAAACATAAGACTATACATTTAAGATGCATGCAGTAAAAGTGTGTAAATATTCCTTTGAAAGAACTATAAAAAGAACTATTGAATTTTATTTAGTATCTTTACGTTTTTCTGTAGTATAGGTTGGCAAATGTGAAAGTATTATCTGTATATTCAAGGCATTAAATAATAAGTAAATATATTGAAAATAATAGGAACCAGAAAAGATACAAATATGGAAAGAGAAAAGGCTAGAATGTACTCTGTGGATTGGAATTAGAGTTCTCTGTATGAACTCATTACACACACACACACACACACACACACACACACACATTTGATAGTAGACAGTTCTCTATGACTCTTGTGCAGTTTTGCCCATTTTCTAAGAAAAAGTATTAAAATCATTTGCTCCAGATAGCTTTCCAAGAATGTTTTTATAGCATTCACTCTGGAGGGATAAACATAAGGTCTCCCAGGCTCCCTCTGATCATGGTAGTAAAGACTCACTCAGGGCCAAATGTGGGCAGATTTGCTACCAACTGCCTTATAATATTGGGAGTTTCCCTTAGCTCATGTTTCTTCAGTTGTGACATAAAACCAACTGTGTGCACAGCATCCACTTGGACCCACCTCCAAACCACCCCGAGGGAGTTGGAGGGAAGAGCAACTGATGGGTACAGGAAGCTCTTGATGCCCGCTGTGCCATGAGGAATAAAGTTCTCTAATCCATGTATCTTGTGTTTTCTGCCTGCATCTATGAACCCATGCAGGCTAACTTCTTAGTTTAACTTAGTTTTCAAGTAGAGTAAAATTTCAGAACTCACAGTTCCCTATAACACCCATTTGTTTTCTGGATTTTTCTGATGAGAGGGCCTAAAATCAATGACATAGCTATCCCATAGATGACCATACCTATGATCTGCAAGACCATGCAGATCTTGGTCTTTGAATACCATTCAACTCCAAAAGGAAACAAGGCTTCTTGAAGAATACACTGAATCCATGGCTAGTGCGGGTGGAGAGAAAGTAAAGAAGTGCTAAAGAATGATGGTGGCAAATCTTAACCAAGTGATTATATTTAACATCACCAACTTTGAGGACAAATCAGTATCATTTGCCTCCTGATGTGATACACTGAGAAGAACACATCACTTTAATACTATTCCTGCCTAAATAGTAAAACCTAAATCTAATCATGAAGAAATATCAATGAGGAACATTCTACAATATAAATGACCTGAGCTCTTCAGAAATATAAAAGGTCACAAAAGACAAGGAAACTCAGGAATAATTCTAGTTTATGAGACTAGCAATACCTCACAAATAACTGAAAAATGTGACCTTTGTAGATAGAACGTTTGACCATGGGACACCAAATGACTATGCTTCCAAATGACCCATTCTGCATTGGGTACTGATGACCTGCCAAGTCATAATGTCTAATGAGCCAGCGGCAGATGGAAATGGTAAAACTGGGATCAAGCGTGAATAGGATGAGAGGGCATGAGTAAGCTGCATGAGTTGGTAGTCAAGGCCTCCACACAGCTGCACCCAGGGCTTGAAGCTATTGCCATCTGGGGTGTTTCATCTGCCCAGCTGAAGAATAAAGAAAAGCCCAAGCTAGGTTAAGGATGAGTTGACTTGCTATGTGTGAGCAAGCTGAAAACGCAAAACTGCCTCATAGTCACACTCAAGTATGGCCTTAAAAGACGTTGGAGTGGGAAAATCTTCCCAATGGGCAGAACTGAGAGCAGTGCACCTGGTCATCCACTTTGCAAGGAAGAAGTAGTGGCCTGAGCTGAGAATATATACACACTCCTGGGCAGCAGCAAATGGCTTGGCCTGGTCAAAGGCCTGGAATGAAAATTTCTGGAACATCAGAGGAAAAAGGGTCTGGAGTAGATCATGTGTTTGAACATATAGAAATGGACACAAACTTGATGTTAGGCCAATGTATGGGTAAATTAAACTGAATACTAAAAAAAAAATTAACTTTAAAATCATGTTAAATGCAATATTGATCAGTGGGGGCTTTGAGAAAAATTAATTTGAAACATAAAAATGAGAACAATTTTTGACTTACTCATATTTATTCATGAAACTATTGTATTAAGGTAACTATCAAAAATTAACTTATAAAAAGTTTTCATAATAAAAGATTATGTATCAAGTCCATTCTCAAGATCAGTAAAAGAAAATAAAAGGTCTTAGAAGAGAAAGTTTTAAAGAAGTCTGAAAATACCCTGAATAACAGTCTCCTAATGGTTTTGAAGCATGTACCAAGTGTTTCTTAATTTCAGAATTGTCAGTCTTAATTGCATAATTAATAAAGCATTTTAAGTACCGGCAAGAGAAAGAGTTTGTAAACATTATAGATTTTCACAAGGGTGACAATTTATTATAACTTAATTACTTCGTAGATGCTTATAGACAGAGCTCCCATGAAGCTGAACCTCCATGCAGTTAGGCAGGACCTGAAACTCTCCTGTCACTATTTTTTTGTCAACATAGAGGTGAAATAAACAAATGTGATCTAAGTAAGATTGTACAGCTCACAAAGAACATTTCCAAGTGGCTTATCTCCCCCGTTGCACATAGTCTTTGCATTTCCAGTTATAGCAGCATCTTCCACCCCCTACCATCCCCTTCCAACTAAAACAGGATTTTTAGAAATGGAAAGTTTTAAGGTTAAGCTTTTTATTTCTAACATAACATTTTTTTAAAGTTCTTATATTTTTAACTGAAAAATAATTGCAAGCATATGAGATCAGAGGTTGGGTTTTGGAGGGTGGGTGTTTGTTTTTCTAGGAAAAAGGGATCTGTTTTCCCAGAAATAATATTATGTGCCTGCCTGAGCCTGTAGGTATCCTTGCTTTAATCTACTTTGCTTTCTCAAGGGGATCCGATGAAAGGCCTAACTCTCCTCATTTGACCCATGGTGCTCAGCTCTGTTGATGAGAATGAATATAACCTGCCTCTGCCTGCTTCTTACCATCCCCATATTGCTTTCCTACCACCTTTTCCTGAACAAAGTCCTTTGCCAGGATCTACCTCAAGTTCCAGAGCTTGGGGATACTGCGTCTCCTCTCACAGTACATTGGAAGAGGGAGCAGATGATGCTCAGTAACACTCTTAGATATGATGCTGGCTTTGGACAGAACTGATGGAATAGAATCCTCTGGGAAGATCAGAGAGTCTTAGAATATTCTTGTAAATAAAAAATAAATAAAATAGATTTTATCCAGCCTCATAGGTAACTAAAAAAGTCAAATGACATGTAATTTTAAATCAGCAATTATCCTGATGTTATTCAAATTATTCAGAATATTCTACAATATGAAAATAACTTTAATTAAAATTAATATAATCCCATTTGTCAAAATCTACAAATACCACTTTCAGGTGGTAGACTATCAGACATATTTTTATTAACATATAGGTTGATTGGTTTAATCTATCAATGAACAATAACCTTACTGACATCTACTTTCAAAATTTTAGTGAATGATTTTATATAATTTTATACCTGAAATTAGTCATATAAATTTCATATAGAATGTGCAAAAGTGAAAAATCTGTATAAGATGAGATAAACTCATTTAATAAATATGTGTATTTAAAATGTACAGAGAAATTTTACCTTGGTGAGTTTTTTGAGAAATTAATTTTTAAGTGACATTTTGTGTTTCAGAATGGCTAAATCAGGAAAAAGTCCTCTAACCTTTGTTACTCTATTAGAAAATAACATCTGAATGTCCCCAGGATGAATTTAACCAAAAATGTGAAAGGAGCAAGGGCCAGCTAGTGATATATCATGAAGTCATGGGTGAAATGTTAAGGCAATCTTGTAGTGAAGATATGTGGTGATTGGGAGAATATATAGCAAAGGTATAAGTAAGATGGCTGTAAGCAGAAAAAATGTGGTTGCTCGTGGAGAAATAATCCTAATCGTGATACACCATACATAATTGATGACTTAATCTCAGCAAAAGCATTGCTAGATACTTTGCATACATTATCTCATTAAACTTTCACACCAAACTTATAATTCAAGTAAAAAAAAAAAAAAGAACTAAAGAAACTGTGAATGAGGGAATTTAAGTAAAGTATCCATGTTCCCAGAATAGTTTTGAAGCTATGATTCATTCTAGATGTATTTAACTACCCAGTGTTTGCTCATAACTCTGGTATTTTACTTCTTTCCTCTGTACCACACTGCACTATACTGTCTCCTATTGCATGAATTGATTCCCTGATACTGTATATTCCATGCGTCTTGACAGAGCAAAGTAGAATAAATATAACCCCAGATTTTTAATATCTAGATTTTTTTATAGTTTGGGAAAATGAATTTGCACTAACAACTTAAATTCAACTCAACGTAACATTTTCCTATTTTTTTCTGCCACAAATGTGATTTCATCCCATGCTGCCTATGCACACATGAATTCCTACAGCTGAAAGTGACTAGAGTAAAATGTAAGACCATACTGAATTGTAATCCTTTAAATTTGTAATCACCAAATTCAAGCCGATACTGCCTGGGAATCATGACATTTTCCTAGTCCCTACTCTCCAAGATAATTTTATACCTTCCCCTTTTATTTTCTCCTTTCTTCAACCTTTCATCATCTTTTTTTCCCATTCTGTTGCTTGGCTGATATTTTTGCTTAGTATTCCACAGTGGAAAAAAAAAAAAAATAGGAGTTAAAAGAGTTTCTCAGAGACTCATTAACACATCTAGCAATTAATTCACTTCTGTTTTTAGTCATATCCAACTTCTCATTTATTATTATGGATGAACTGTCCAAGTTCCTATCAAAAGCAATCCTTCCATTTTTTCGCACAAGATCCAATACTCTTGTTTTTAAATGCAACACCCCAGTGATTTTCCTCTCTTTCCCACATCATGAATTTTCTCCATGCTTTCTGGATCAATATGGTCAGCATACAAACATGCTTTGACTTCTTCCCTTTAAAAAGCCCAGCTCCAGTACTACCCCATTCCTCCGTTCCCTATTCATGCTTTCTTGAAAGATCAAGCGTTTCTCCCTGTCATTTCACAGAAACTGATTTCCACTTTTCTACATCTATTGGTCAATTCTCAGTCCACATCTAAGTTGATTTAGCAGCATTTGTAATAATAGTTCAATCTTTCCTTCTCGAAGCTCTTTAATTGGCAAACAATATCACACTCTCCTGATTTAACTTCTAATTCACTGGGTGGTTTTCTCATTTGCCAGTTCCTCCTAATTCTCAGCACTGTAGTGAACTAGGACTCAGTCCTCAGACTTCGACATTTCACTTGCTCTACATTACGGATAGAGGAAAGTCAAACTTAAAATAAAAATGGAATTATTCATGATCAATAGTGGAAATATATAGACTTTAAAAATCCTTAGTATAAGTGGAAAGGAAAAAAAAATAAACTTGGAACCACTATTAACAATTCATCAATTACCAACTATATTATTATAACTGTATTTAATGATTTTTCTAGAATTAAAATTTAGAGTTAAATACTTAAAACTGATATTGCGTGTTTAGCATATTTAATTGGATACTACTTTGTGGCTTCTAAGATTCTACCTAAACATATCTATGGTATACAATTCAGATACTATAAAAAACATTTACACAAATACGTATATCAATATATCTATATCTATATTACTCATTGTTCATATCATTTTTATGCTAGAATTGAATTAAATGGAATACTTTGAAAACATACTTAAGGAGCGTTTAAATGTGATTTCAATACCTCACCCAGCATATAGTAAGTTAAGCTAAAATATTTGTTAATGTCATAAAATAACCTCAAACTCCTACTGTATTTTAACTATGATTTGTGTTGGTCTGTATTTGAAATTATCCAGTTAGGCATTTATATAAGTAAAATGTGAGATAATTAGAAACATATTTGGGAAGAATAAACTTGTTTTTCCCTAGAAGTATCTCACAAACATATTACTTACTAAAGTGAACAATTGTGAAATCTAAAGAACATGACAAATAGTCTCATATTGAATGTTATGTGGAAGACTAAGAGATCATATGCAGACTTAAGTGTCAATCTTATATACATATGTGTCAATAATATATGTCAATAACCTAGGCTTTATATATTGATTAAGAAAATCTAACTTGCATTAGACTTATACTGAATTTACATTAATGCTGCTTATATGGCTTCAATTCAACTTAATTTCCACTAATGTCTTTCAGAAGGGTTTCTAATAAATCACTTCTTCCCATACACACTCTGTATGACTAAGTTTTAAAAATCAAATTCATAAACTTTATTTTATTAAGATTAAACTTTCCTCCTATTATTTTAGTCTACTGAAAAACTTTAAACCTGAATCTACCAGTCTACGTAATAACTCCTTCTTATTCTATATTAATCACATCTATGATAATACTACATTTTGTATTATCACCTACAATACTAGTAAAACAATTCAGTAGGAAACTGTCAAGGAAAGGCCATCAGTGAATATAACAAGCAAAGTTTGTCCAGATTAAAGCTTTAATTTCTCAAAGGTTGAAATCTAGTTAATTGTAGAATTTTTTAACTTGGGGTTCTCCTTTCAAAATGCAAGCTACTGTATAATCAATAACACTATCTAAAATGAAACACAAATTAGTGTGGCACAACTTGTTCCTTAATGAACAAATAATGGCTTATCTATATTTTTTTCAAGTACTTATATACTATTTATAGGTTTATTGAGTCATTTAGCCTCCACAAAATATGCTTACCACCCACTATGTGTGAATCTCGGCTCTAGGTACAAAGGAGGTCCTCCCATCATTTACTTGACCCTCTAAAGTGCAAGTGGCAGATAGAAAATATTTTGACCCTAATAATCACACTCTTATTTGTCTTTTTAAGAAATCTTAATATTCCTGTGGCCAAATTTACGGCTTTACAGTCTTTTATTTTTCTGGCACCAAATTTCTTACTACGAAATAAATTCTTCCATTTTGTATATTACTCTTAACTCTTGATTATCTATATTAGTTTCACATTTCTCCAACCATGGATTTTTTTTTCATAAAAGTAAGATAAACTTTAGTAAGTACCCAAGTCTTTAATCAAAAAAGTGTATATTGTAGTTTTTAACGAATTATTGTTCATTACCACGTAATGAAATGACGACACTAGCAATGACTGATGAAAGAATAGATATGGGAAAAAAGCACCAGCATCTCTCTCTCTCTCTCATGGCATTTGAAATGTAATAATTTGCATTAAAGAAAAAAATGTCTTCATATCTTTCTGTATATTTCATATACAGTATGAGGATCTGTGGCCTGTTTAACAAAATGTAGCTGGTCTGGACTAAAGTTATTATAATAATTTTATTGCTATTGTTGTCTTTGTTGAACATGAAAAGATTTTTTGTGAACATCAATACTCACTTTATTCATTAGTCTGATCAACTGTATAACATCCTTCACAACCGTGGAGTAAGGACTGGAGTTTTACATAGATATATGACTCACCTCTTCAGTTGAATATACTCTGAAAGTGAATGCTGGGAACACCTGCATTTCTATAGAGATTTCCCAGTGAAGTTTAACTGCTATTGCTGGGTGCCTCTAAACTGGGTTGTACCTCAGTAAGGACTAGAGAATGATCTTTAAGATACTTCTATTAAAATTATTCCAAGCCCCCAGGGGTACAGTTTCTAAAGGAATTGGCTTGTATTTCAATCCAAACGAAATTATTTTCCTTCACAATTTTTGAAACCACCTGCAACTGTAGTTGAGTTTATTTGCCTTTATTTTTTTTCTTTCAGGAAAGAATATACCATCCATTGCCATTACAGGGTACCCACTAACTACATAATTAAGCTATAATTATGCTCTTTTGTTAATTTTTCTGATGACAGTTGTTTCGTTTTGCTTTCTGTCACAAGGAAACTTGGCCAGGCATACCCTCTAACTGAAATGAATACATAGCATAGCATGGAAAGCTGGAGGCTGCTAGGTGAGCATCTGAACTCAGATGTAAGTGGTGGAGAAGCTGGTAGAGAAGCAGCATCTGGTATAGTAGAGCTGAGCAATGCCATGGCTGCCAGAAAAGCCAGACCTTATGGGAAGGGCCAAAGGTGAATGGGAGAGAACTATCTAGAATATTTGCTGTAGGAAAGAAAAGAGTGTGCAGTTTCATGAGAAGAATGGTTATAAAAGGATGAAATAGGCTATTCTGTGAAGAGAATGGTATTACTAAAGAATGAAAATATCTATTGTCTAGAATTGTATAACAATCATAATCGGTGAGACGTTTTCTGCTGTTATGAAATTAGAAGCACCTGCTGTTAATGGTAATAACAACCCCTGACCCGAGTATGTCAAATAGATTTTCCAAGCACTGAAAATTACTGTTGTCATGGAGAACAGCAACAGTCCAGGAATGAAAAGAACTTTTCTGTAGGATTTGGAACAGTTTGAATTGTTGCTTTTTAATATGTTACCATCATCAAAGACAAATGCTTATGTCTAGATGATGAAGTTTGCTTACAATATAACAATCTTTAGTATCTAGGAAAAAATCGTCTGGTCAAGGATTTCAAGTTGGGTCACTGGTTTTCAAAGACCTATTGTTTTCAATGTTTCAAAATGATGTGTTTGTATTAATTGTTGGTGGTGGATGGCGGGAACAAAAAGTGCCCACAGAACTGAGAAGGTATCTTGAGACCAAAAAACGAGGCAGGTAGCTGCATGTAATCAATGGGTCAGTTTATTACGGGGTAACTTACTCACAGGGTAAGATTGGGTAGTTTACAATCCAGATGCATTCACAGCTGCGTTCTGCACCGAGGGGCCACTGGGACAGTTTTATAGCTAACTTAGGATATGAGTTATGTGCTTGAAAACAGGAAGTGCCTTGCCAAGTCAAGATTTATGAATGGGTAACTAGTCTCCTGAGTACTGGGAATACATCAGCCAACGTCTTCATCGTTTGGAGACTAACAGAGCATAGAGGCTAGCTAGACCTAAATATCATTTAAAAATATCTATTAGGGGACTTCCCTGGTGGCGCAGTGGTTGGGAGTCCGCCTGTCAATGCAGGGGACATGGGTTCGATCCTTGGCCCGGGAGGATCCCACATGCTGCGGGGCAACTGAGCCCGTGTGCCGCAGCTGCTGGGGCCTACACACCTGGAGCCTGTGCTCCGCAGCGGGAGAGGCCACTGCAGTGGGAGGCCCGCGCATTGCAATGAAGAGTAGCCCCTGCTCTCTGCAACTAGAGAAAGTCCGTGAGCAGCAACGGAGGCCCGACACAGCCATAAATAAATAAATAAATAAATTTATTTTAAAAAAATAAATAAATAAAATAAAATATCTATTAACTAAAAGCCCTGGATGACTGAGAAGAGATTTACTACACAGTACAGCCCTAGGTAGGGTTAGTGGAAGGACAGGAGCAACTGAATGGGCCCAAATGACGTCAGTTATGCTAATAGCTCTACAACCATAAAAACTGGTATATTCATTAACATAAAACTGAACAAATGTATAATTAGAGTTAGGTAGTTTATCAAATGACATTTCTTTGATTAGTTAGATAAAAATAATATTAAAAAAACAAAATGATACTAAGATTAAAGGGACAACATTTAGTTAGAATAAAATGGTTAAATTATATATATTTATAAGCCATATTAAATTTAGCACAATGCTTTGTTAATGTTGATATTTTTTATTCCTTATTGCAAAATATATTTCCTATAACACAATCAATTGAAAATTCAAGTAGGGGATATTTTTAAAAATTGAAGTTTTTAATTATTATAATTGAAGGTAGTGAGAAATTTGAAAGGCTATGAATACCAGTAATGGGTAAACACAGTTATCCAGGTAACTAATTCATTCCTAGTTTATCTATTCAACATAAATGTATTGAGCACCTAGCATATGTTACTGGCAGAGATGGCATTAAACAAATGTGACAAAAACCTTTGCCCTCAGATATCTTACATAATATTATCATTACATATCCCTTACATATTAATTAGTTACATATTACATTAAATATTAAGATCATGACTCCTTTAGCAGAGATCTATTTGGCTTTAGATTATAAAATCTTCAAAAATTACTGTTAGAACATTTCCATCACCCCAAAATATTCTGTATCTTGGTTGTGGTGGTAATAATATGGGTGTATAAACTTCTCAAAAGACATCAAAATGCACAATTAAATTTTATAATTAAACTGGACAATTCAAACTGGGGAATAAAAATTAAAGTTTTATATAAATTATGTCTTAATAAAGTAGATTTTAAATGCTTGATGAAATATTTTTAGTTATATACTATAATAAGTACTTACACATACATACCTAAATTTCACAACTGTATATATTTTTGATGTGGATGTAAAAAGAAACATAGAAAGAGTAAGAAGGAAGTATGGCTTGATATATTTTGGGAACTCTAGGTCAAGGGTTAGTATATTTGTTGTATTTTAGAAATGTCACTTTTATTTAAAATGAGGTTATTTCATCTCTGTTTGCCTTTCAGATCCCCAGCATGACATTACTGGTGTCACTAATAGATGGCATAGAGAAGGCCTCCTAGGAACTTTGGATGATATATATAAAAATAAAGTTCTATTATCTTGCTATAAGGATATTTACCTTTCTTTGGAGCTTTCATTTTTAGGAATAGTTTATAAAGAGACAATTGTTTTGCAAATAAATGAAGAAAAATAAAAATTAGTTCATCTTCTGCTTATCTGATGCTTAAGTTCTCAGTTGTAAGGTTTAAAAGAACCAAAAAGCACATATCCTACCTGTGATTAATGATAGGATCAGTTCAAAAGAGAATTTATAGATAAAGCCTCTGAGAGTAGCTATCTAAGTCTGTGCCACAAATTATAAGTGTTTAGGATTAAGAGAATATCAGAGAAGAAAAGCAGGAACAAAGGCTGCTTACCCGACTCCTTTTGACTGAATCAAACAAACTGATATTGGCCTAGAAACAGAATTATCACCATTAACCTGAGATAGAAATGATTCAGATGTCACACTGCTAACAAATAAAATAAGAAGGCTGATGTGTTTCTGCTATTTAAGATTGTTTTAAACAGTACAACGAAGCTTTATGTTGTAATTACATAAAATAAAGGTGGTGCTATGTCTCTCATGGTAGAAAATAGAGAAGACAATCAATATGAGTAACTTAAAATGAACTTGCCAAAATATGAATAATTATGATTTCTAATAAAACCAGTCCTTTATTACAGCTCTGTTTCTATACACTTGATACTTTCTTTTTTTGATCTCCTTATACCACCCTTCCCTTCATTTTTCTTATCCTGTAAACATGGACTTATACCTCAGAATTTAGCTCATGTCTTATCTCATCCAGGAAGCCTTCCTTGCTTCAGTCTCTACCTCTGCCCAGAGTACACGTTTATCCTGGGTGCTTATAATGAATGGTGCATGTTCCTCGCCCAAGACAGTTATCATATGGTATTGGAGTTATATCTTTACTGATTTATGTCCATCATTAGTAGGGAGCTCCTTAATAAAGGAATTGCCCAAAAAGCAATTTCTAGAAAGTCTTCCCTCTTATTCTTTTTTATAACGTCTTCTTTAGGCTATTTTAAAACACATTGTAATTTGCTATTTATTTATTTTCTTTCATTTATGTATATTAGAGAGTGCTCTCTATGACTGGGGAGACCTGTCTGTCTTGTTTGTTCTATTCCCAGGGCTTCACAAAGTGCCTGGACCATATCAAACTCTCGAATATTTACTGAATGAGTCAACAAATGAATGAATAGATCATGACTTTTTATCATCATATGTCTAGCATACACTATCTTATCTAATACATAATACATATGCTGATAGAGAAAAGACTTGTGTGAAATATTAGGAAGAGGAAGAAATGGACATTATTGTTAACATAGGAAAATTACCTATTTGAATATGCATATTAGCAAGTGGTATAACAATGTATGCAGGGACTAAGCCTTGTATCTAAACTCTGGATTGCATTCTATATTTTTATCTAATTTTATTTACCAGTACCTGACTTATCAATTTACAAAATGAACTCAATTTTACAGATGTCTTCTACCAAAATCAAAGAGAACAGCTGTATAAAACATTATCATACTTTAGAAAATATTTATTCTAAACTTATTATATTAAAAATAAGTAAATTAGTCTCACCTGTGTGATAGACTTCATCCAAAGTTGAAATCTAGCTAGTAGCAGAACCAAAGCAATAACTGTAGCTGCAAAATATTGTTATCATGAAATTTTATACACACACGCAATATGTAAACAAAAATGTATTTAATATATTGTGTGTACTGACTTATGAAGAAGGTATATTTACTTTGTACACATACTAATAGAATTTATGGGGGAGTCAATAGAGGATAGATAAAAGCAAAACTTAGTGGCTTAGATTTCCACTATAAATTTAATATAAAATTTAATTGTCACATATATCCCTGGATGGTTGGTTATAAATGACAGAAAAAGGACTGAAAAAAAGAACGGACAATAGAAAATGTGACAAAGATAGAAGAATTGATAATATGAGAACAGGGAAACAGTCCTTGCAAAACAATTATAAATCATCTGGCAAAATATACTGTCTGCATTCAGTGTATTTAAGTACTTTCATTTTTATCCAGAGATTACATCTGCCTGAGTGCAGTAAAACTATAGCAATAACTACAACTAATATTTATATAGTATATCCTAGTTGGCAAATGCATTTTTTAGAATCTCCCAGCAGTGGATTTCATGTCATCTTAGGGAGAAATCAAATGATGCACCAAGATATCATAGACAGATAAGTGGGTATTTGAGATGTTTGCTGTTTTTGTTACTTAAATGTATTTGAGATGGGCATTTCTGCACAAATATCTCTGATGGCTTTCCAAATTTTTAAGAAATTAGTTTTTAAAAATTAGATTAAAAGTATGAACACATTTTGAAATTTTTTGTAAACTTATTTATCTTCTCTAGATTAATCTTGTAATTTTGTAGGTTGAGGAGCATAAGAAATCATTAGTATAACTTGTTCTTTATGCTTGAAATATTTTCTGTTTATTTTCTGTACTTTCAGATAAATGCAATATCACTTTACATTTTTATTGGGTCAGATATATTTGCATGGTAAATTTGATATTTCACACGGGCTTTTTTTCCCCTCTATAAGGTCTCCTAGCCTAAATTAGTTATACTGAAACTTAATGGGAACAAAAGTAAGCAATGTGTTCTAAGTACATGATAAAGAAAATATAAAAAAAGGATTGTGGAAGTCCTTTTAAATTATGCAAGAATTATATGCATATACATGCTTTTTCTAATTCTGTATAGTTTTGTATTTTTTACATAATTTATTTGAAGGTAATTTTTTATTTAATGAGTAATTTTATGGGCATCATTTCTAATGACTACTTAATTTTTTCATAAGAACCTATCATAAGTCAAATAATGATTTTCATATTACAAAACAAAGTAGAAAAGAGCATACATACCAAATTGTAACAGTAGCTTTCAGTGAGCTATGGGATTTTGTTGATTTCTTTTATCCTTTTATATTTTTCTGCATTTAAAACATTAAAATATAGTAAAAATTATTTTAATAAACTTTGCTAATATTTCCATGTAAAACAAATTTATATTAAAATATGACTCTGTAATTTTTAGAAGGACAGAAAAAAGAAGCCAGGACCCATCTTTGGGATTAAAGTAGCCAAATGCTAAATTTTAATAGGGAAAATATATTTTTTAAATTATGTGACACAAAGCTCTTGAATTAACATGACTGACTCTGAGGATGGGTGCAACAGAGCATAGAATAAATCTTCTCACACAAAATACCAACATTCCAGAGGATTACTTCCATGCTCTATTTCTTTCAGTTTGTTACTGTGGTCTGTCATTGTAATACAGATATAGTCAGTAGTTAGTCCCAAATAAATTGGTTAAAATATGTGTAACTGAAAAAAAGTATACTAAAATTGAATAATTTCTGGCTTCTTATTATTAACATCAAATGCTCAAAATTTAACAATTCAAATATACTGAAGGGGAATGAAAGACATATTTTTATATGGGCTAATCACTTATATGGTTTAAACAACTAAAATCTTTAGACTTGATGAAACATTTTAACAGTTGGGAAAAAAAATCCACAATTCTAACATCAAACATGTAGTACCACCTTTATACAGCATATAAATGTATGCATATAGAATTGGCATGTTCAGGAATGGATTATTTTAGGAAAAAATTATGGTGAATGAGATGATCAAGATGTTAAAATGCGTGATAGTGAATGCTTTACCATCTCCTCCCTCTCCAGCTGTTGTCTTCCAAAATTTACCTGAAGAAACCTAGAGTTGTATTCATTGAAGACAGGCTTTAGACTATTTGTATAAATGTTTATCCTTTATAAAGTACTGTCTGATTTTCTTCAGTGACACCTCTGCTTTTCCCGTGATTATGACATTTCTTGCCATATTCAAAGATAACAAGACCGATCCCCCCAACTGGAGAGTTGTCTCTACTTTATCTGGACAGCATGGTGATATTGATCAGTCCAGACACTTGAATCCAGTTCTACCTATTAATAGGCATTTTCTTTGACAAATTACAATTTTAGGGACAGAGTCTATCACAGGATAATCGCCTAGATATGCACATTAAGAAGTGACATTACAGTGCACTTCCACACATCTAATCCACACTTATTATTTCAGAGGTGCAGTCTCAAAGGACGAATGCCCTTATTTGCTGAAATGCAAAGCAACAGCCCCATGGGACCCCCTAAATTGTTAAAACATTTAAAAATTATGTGTAACCAGTAACCATGGAGACAGTTATCTCCACAGAAACAGTGCTCTCAAATTAGATGTGAAGAGAGGTCAAGTAGAGGATTTTAGTTTCCTTCTTGTTTTACGTTTCTAGATTGCAGATATTAAAACAAGGCAAATTATCTTCTAACAATGAAGGATAATATTAATTGGACATAAACAAAATTTTGTTGCCCTAAAAAGTGGGCCTTCACTTAAAATTTTCAGGAAAACTTCTATAATATTTATATCTTCCAACTGAACTGGTGTGCATTTCATATTGTATATGATTCATATTGTTAATTCTCATTCACTTGAAAGCTAAGACTATATAAAGTCAAATCCATGTTAAATAGATACATAGAGATAAAAAATATTTATCAAAAATCAAAACTAAATTTTGTAAGTAAAATGATCTCAAATTCTTTGCCCCAGAATATCTACTTATCTAATGATCTAAATATTTTCTAATTCTTAGAATATTGTTTAACACTATAATTTTAACTTAAGACACAAATATTAATAAGTAGTTTTTGAGTCATCAAATATAACCTATTTTAAAAATGTCTCCCTAAAATATTTTAAAGTTTCTCTCTTGTCATCTAGCCATGAGTATCGAATTCTAATAAGCCACAAAAGGATCAAATCACCCCAGATCCAAATATAAACAGATATTGGTGAAAGACGCCAGATCTGTGCAAGATTAAATCTTAAAACCATATGCTTTATTAACAACAGATGTGACATTTAACAACTGTGCCTTAATTAGCTTCAAAACACATATTAATTCCCCTTTCAAACCACCATATCCATTAACATCCAGATGAACCAGCACCCAAGGTCTATTCTGTTTTCCAAATAGTTGTTTTGAAGTGCTGACAACTCTAATTGCTCTGAATATCTTCATTCTTCCCTCATCCAAAACATAGGGTAATTTAACTTTATTCTTTAGATTTCAGGTGAGGAGGGTTGAATTTGTTTGGATTACTAAGATAAAAAGATAAAAGAGCATCCAAATTGTATCATGAAAGTGTTCTTAGGAACTCTTTCAATCAATGAAATATTAAGTTATAATATTTTTTTAAAATAGTCTTTTAAAATGGCATAACGATAACTTTAGAAGACATATGTATGTGTGTGGGCTAACAGATCCAGTATTATGATATGTTAAGTGATCATTTACGGCTCAAACTCTAAAATAAAATATACTTCTAAAGCAATATTATTACAACAATCAAACTGCTTTAATAAAGTAGCATTTGAGACAAACACATGCATATGACAGCACAACACACACACACACACACAGAGTCAGAAAGGACAGTAAAAGAAAAAGAGAGAGAGGACAAAATATTAGAGGAGGATGGATCAATTAGATCCTAAGGAAGTGAATTGAAGTGAGGGTTAGATTCAAGTTGAATTTCCTATTGAAACTGAGGGAATGTTTAATAAGAAACATGCAATAAATGGACATTTACAAAAGTGTCAGAACACATAAAATTTTATTTGATTCTTGAACTAAATTTTCAGATCAGTTTACTTTATAAAATAAAAATATATCTATATCTACAAATGCATATTCATTGATTATCACATAAGTGAAAATTAAATTTCAAGTGAGATGCAGACTCTACCCTAAGTATTCTGTAGATTAACTTAATTTCAAATAAGAATAAACAGCAGGAGAAAACAGATAACCTACGTTTAAGTGATAGCTCTGAAATTTAACCGTTATATTATCACCAGTAAGAGTCATTAAATTTAACCTGAATTTTAATTTATTTAACTCTAATATGGAATTTAATTATAATTATTATAATATATGTCAAGTGCTGTGGGAGACTCAAAAGAATTAATATTTATGTGATTTATTAAGCTTTTGGAGTCTGAATAAGCAATTATTATTTTAACATTTTGGTACAGTATAAAGTGTATTTGGATGGTGAGGAATAAGATACTAGTTCTGGTGGCAGTCGTGACATGAAAATGGCAATTCCCTTTCACAAATAAAAAACTGGACAAAATTCTCAAAAACAACAATTTCAGGGCATTGGAAATTGACCAATAGCAGACAACAAATGGAGAAGAATTTATTCTTGAAAACTTGCTGAATTTCTAAGACATGCAGGAATCTGTGCCTTTTTATCTAGAGCTACTACTATCCACATTGCCACACTGTAACTCAGTTGGTGAGAACTGTAGCTTTACCAACCTGGTGCTAGCCATGAAAAGCAGTAGTTTTACTTCCAGAGAGGATGATGTTGATTTAGGACAAGGGGTGAGAAAAAAAGTATGGTTTTGCATAATAAAAATTAGAAATGTGTAGGATAAAATAATAGATTTGATAGCCTTTGTTTTCAGTCTTGCTTTGGGGCAAGTAGTAAACCATCATCAAGGAAACTCTGGAATTGAAACACTAGAGGAAGGCCTGAAATTAGGTCTCCACACATTCCTGGATGGCAAAGAAATTGTGCAAATACACTGAAACAAAAATGTGAAAGCCGGAGGAAACTTGAAAACTGACTGCAAATTTAAATGTATTCCCCAACCCATGTACAGATCAATCATCAGCAGCTGGAAGACTTACACACTTGGAGTATTTGACCACAACTTCTACTAAAATCATTGGTTGGCCATTACGTTATATCTACACCAGAAGAAATCCTAAGGAACGAGGATGAAAGGTAAATATAAGCAAAATAAATAAATAAATAAGAAGGCAAAAAAGGAATTGGGCAGAGATATCAATACAATAGCAGCACACAGTGAAGGACAAAGACTGAACAATTTAATTACAAGTTACTAAAACAAACAAGCAAACAAACAAGAAAATATAATTTACGTTTGCTAGAATACATTACCTAAAATATCCAATATTCAACCAAAATTAAATAGAGATACACAGAAAGAATAAATTATAACTCATACCAAAAAAAAAAAAAATCAGGTAATAAGAACTAATTCTGAGCGGGTACTACTTTCAAATAAAAAAGCTTCAAAGGCACTATTATAAATATGTTTAAAGAACTAGTGGATAATATATTCAAAGAATTAAAGAGGAATATAATGATAAATTGTACAGTGAAAAGCTAAAAGCTTTTCCTCTAAGATCATGAGCAAGACAAGGATGCTCACTCTTGCAACTGTTATTCAACACAGTATTGAAAGTCATAATGAGAGTAATTAGTCAATAAAAAGAAATAAAATGTATCCAAATTGGAAGGTAAAAAGTAAAACTGCGACTATTTGCAAAAGACATTATACATAGAAAACCCTAAAGACTACACCAAAAACTGTTAGAACTAATAAACAATTTCAGTAATGTTGTAGGATGAAAATCAATATATGAAAATCTGTTGCATTTCTATACACTATAACAAACTATCAAAAAAGAAATTAAGAAAAACAATCCCATTTACAATTGCATCAGAAAGAATAAAGTACCTAGTAACAAATTTAACAAAGGAGGTTAAAGACCTGTATACTGAAAACTACAAAATATTAAGGAAAGAACTTGAAGATGACACAAGTAAATGAGAAAATATACTGTGCTTATGGATTGGAAGAATTAATATAGTTAAAGTGTCTTTGCTATCCAAAGCAATCTACAAATTCAATGCAGTCCTTATCATAATTCCAATGGCATTTTTCACAGAAATAGAACAATCTTAAAATGTGTATGAAACCACAACAGACTCTGAATAGCCAAAGCAATCCTGAGAAAGAACAACAAAGCTGGAGTCATCACATTCCACGATTTCAGACTCTACTACAGTAATTAAAACAGTATGGTACTGGCATAAAAAGAAACATATTGCTCAATGGAACAGAATAGAGAGCCCAGAAATAAGCCCATGCATGTATGGTCAATTAATTTACAACAAAGGAGTCAAGAATGTACAATGGAGAAAAGACCATCTCTTCAATAAATGGTGTTGGGAAAACTGGAGAGCCACAAGCAAAAGAATGAAACTGGACTTCATTCCTACATCATACACAAAAAGTAACTAAAAATAGATCAAAGATTTGAATGAAAGACCTGAAACCATTAAACTTCTAGAAGAAAACCTAGGTGGTGGGCTCCTTAACATAGGTCTTGGCAATTTTTTGAATCTAAAACTAAAAGCAACCAAAGCAGAAATAAACAAATGGGACTACATCAAACTAAAGAGCATCTACACAACAAAGGAAACCATCAACAAAGTAAAAAGGCAACCAACTGAGTAGGAGACAAAACTTGCAAATCATATATCCTATAAGGGGTTAATATCCAAAATATAAAAGAACTCAAGCAACTCAACAGCAAAAAACAAAACAAAAGCAAAAACAAAAAAAAAAGAAAACAAAAAAGGAGGTATTTTTCCAAAGAAGATATACAAATGGCCAATGCATACATGAAAACATGCTCAACATCAGTAATTATCAGCAAAATGCAAGTAAAAAAATTAATGAGGTATTACCTCACACCTGTCAAAATATTTATCAAAAAAGCAAAAAAAATAAGTGTTGGTGAGGAGGTGGAGAAAATAGAACTCTTGTGCACTGTTGGTGGGAATGTAATTTGGTACAGCCACTATGGAAAACAGTATGGAGATTCCTCAAAAATTTAAAAATAAGAGATTGGATCAAGATGATGGAGTAGGAGGATGTGGAGCTTACCTCCCCCCACAAACACAAACCCATCAAAAATACATCTACTTTGGAACAATTTTTATGGAAAACTAACTGGCAGAAGAACTCCTATACAACTAAAGCTGCAAGAAAGATTTCCATGTAACCTGATAGGACTGAAAAAAGGCATAGGGTCAGGGCCTCCACCACTGGGAAGGATTTGAAAAGAAGAGAAGGTCTACATGGAAGACCAGACCCTTTCCCCGGGGAGTGAACCTGTCAAGTCACAGACTGGGCATCCCAGTCCTGGGGTCCAGTGGGGAGAAGACAAGCCTCCTTGGCTGCTGGGAGAACTGCTAGGACAGATAGAGGGCAGAGAACCCTAGACTCTACTCTTGAAGAGTGTGCAGGTACCATCTTGCCAACAAACAGGGCAGAGAGAGATCTGAGATGTCACCTCACTGTACTCCCCAGTCCCAGCAGGGTGAACATACAACCCCAGCCCCTGGCCCTGCTCATTCCACACCACAGATTTGTGCAGGACCTAGGCCAGCTGAGCCCTGGGAAAAGACTCCGTCTAGCTACGCAGAGACAGCCTGGGGTGTGGTCAAGATGAGGCAGTGGCAACCATTGCTTACTTGGGATGCACCTTGGGAAACACCGTGACGTGATGGCCATGGTCCATCTCCCAGCCAAGTAACCCCTCCAGTCCCCCCTACTCCATGCCACAGGTTGACAATGGATCTGGAGCAAACAGGTCCTGGAAGAAGACTGCCATAGAAGCAGCCCAGATCTCTGGCTGTAGTGCATTTTCCTCAGTTCCTGCAGCCACAATGCCCTGACCCACAGCCACAGCCTAGCCAACATTCTGGCACTGCCTACTCCATGCCACAGTCTAACAGTAGATCTTGGATGACCACAACAGGGGCAGAGACACAACCTTGAGCTGTGTCTGAGTGGCACAGCCACGGATGCCTACACAGTCAGCACCTCAGACCTCTATAAGCACACAGGCCTCTCTTGCTTCAACACTCCCCTTGTTTGGAGCAGGGCAGCAACCAAGGGGAATGGGGCCTAATCAAGCCCAACTCTCAGGACTTCTACTTCAACAACTGGAGAGCACCCTCCGCCTCTGATAGGGCGGTGACAGCCATGAAGCAGAGAGGAAGTCCCGCCTCACATCCTACACAGGCTTTAGATACTCCAACAACAACCACATGCCTTATCAAAGAAATAGCAGCCAGCACACCCTGAGGAAGGATGTGGTTGGCATCCATATCAAAACCAGCCCTCTCACCAAAGACATTGGATACACACAATCTACACAGGGACACTCCCACATAAAAGCACTCCTTCAAGACCACAATAGATAACTGTTTCTCCTAAATTCATAGAGACAGAGAAAGCAAGATGAAAAGGCAGAGGAACTACTCTCAATTAAAAGAGAAAGAGAAATCCCCTGAAATAATAAATAATAAGAATAAATAATGAAACAGACATCACCAACCTATCAGACCCCATATTCAAAAAGGTAGTAACAAAAATGTTAACTGAATTAAGAAAGATTATCAATATAAATGCAGATCACTGTAACAAGGAACTAGAAACTATAAAGATGAACCAATCAAAAAGATAATTGATTTTCTGAGAGAAAAAGCAATCTAGAAGCATTAATAACTGACTAAATGGCATGAATAAGTGATCTGGAAGATAGAATATTGGAAATCACCTAATCAGAATAGCAGACAGAAAACAAATGAAAAAATAAATAAATAAAAACAATATAATATAAAACATGTCAACCTATATGTAATTGGTATTCCAGAAGGAGAAGAGAGAGGGATGATCAAAAATGTATTTGAGGAAATTATGGCTGAAAACTTCCCAAACCTAAAGAAGGAAACAGATATTCAGGTACAGGAAGCACAGAGGGTACCCCCAAAAATGACAGTAAACAGAACCACACCAAGATATATTATAATTAAAATGGCAAAAGTTAAAGAGAAAGAGAAAATTCTAAAGACAGTAAGAGAAAAACAAAGAGTCATTTACAAGGAAAACCCCATAAGTCTATTAGCTGATCTCTCTGCAGAAACTTTGCCGGCCAGAAGGCAGTGACATGATATATTCAAAGTCCTGAAAGGGAAAAAACTGCAATCTAAGATACTCTACCCAGAAAGAATAGAAGGAGAAATAAAGAATTTCTCAGACAAGCAAAAACTAAAAGAATACAGCAATACTAAACCTATCCTAAAAGAGATGTTGAAAGGTCTTCTCTAAATGGAAAAGAAGGAAGAATCTATAGGAAAGGGAAAATCCCAATAGGAGAGACAAATATAAAGTGAGAATTAAAGGTCACTTAAGCCAGTAGATAGATTAAAAACAAAACAAACCAAAATTGTAAAAGCGATTATAACTACAATAAACAGTAAAAGAATAAGTATAAAGATGTAAAATAAGACATAAAAATCACAAAATGTGGGGGAGGGGAGTAAAAAATGTAGATCTTTTAAAATGGGTTTGAACTTGAATGACTGTCAGTTTAAAGGAAGTAGATATAGTTATGAGCCAGCAAACATGAATCCCATGGTAACCACCAACCCAAACCATACAATAAATTCACAAAAACCAAAAAGAAAGGAATTCAAGCATACTACAAAATAAAAATCATCAAACCACAAAAGGGAAAATAAAAAGAAGAAGGAATGAACAAAGAAGAACTACAAAAATAACCAGAAAACAAGGAATAAAGGGACAATAAGTACATATGTATCAATAATTACTTCAAATGTAAATGGACTAAATGCTTCAATCAAAAGACATAGAGTGGGGAGTTCCCTGGTGGTCCACTGGTTAGGACTTGGCACTTTCATTGTCATGGCCTGGGTTTAATCCCTTGTTGGGAACTAAGATCTCTCAAGCCACACAGCACGGCCAAAAAAAAAAAAAAAGATATAGGGTGGCTGATTGGATAAAAAAATAAGACCCATATGTGCTGCCTACAAGAGACTCACTTCAGGGCAAAAGACACACATGGACTGAAAGTGAGGGGATGGAAAAAGATATTTTATGCAAATGGAAATGACAAGAAAGCAGGGGTAGGGCTTCCCTGGTGGCGCAGTGGTTGAGAGTCCGCCTGCTAATGCAGGGAACACGGGTTCGAGCCCTGGTCTGGGAGGATCCCACATGCCGCGGAGCGGCTGGGCCCGTGAGCCACATCTACTGAGCCTGCGCGTCTGGAGCCTGTGCTCCACAACAAGAGAGGCCACGATGGTGAGAGGCCCGTGCACTGCGATGAGGAGTGGCCCCCACTTGCCACGGCTGGAGGAAGCCCTCGCACAGAAACGAAGACCCAACACAGCCATAAATAAATAAATAAATAAATAAGTAAAGGTGCTAATAATTAAAAAAAAAAAAAAAAAGAAAGCAGGGGTAGCAATATTTATATCAGACAAACTAGAATTTAAAACAAAGGCTGTGATGAAAGACAAAGAAGGGCGTTATATAATGATAAAGGGATCAATACAAGAAGAGGATATTACACTATTAACATATATGTACCCAATATATGAACACCTAAATAGATAATGCAAATATTAACAGGCATAAAGGGAGAAATTGACAATACTACAATAGTAGTAGGTGACTTTAACACCCCACTTACATCAATGGACAGATCATCCAGACAGAAAAGCAAGAAGGCAGCATAGGTCCTAAATGATACATAGACCAGTTGGACTTAATTGATATCTACAGGACACTACATCCCCAAAAAGCAGAATACACATTCTTTTCAAGCATACATGGAAAGTTCTCCAGGATAGACCACATGCTATGCCATAAAACAAACCTCAATCAAGAGGATAGAAATTATATCAAGTATCTTTTCCAACCACAATGTTATGAAACTAAAAATCAACTACAGAAAGAAAAATGAGAAAAGAGCAAACATGTGGAGACTAAACAACATGCTACTAAAAAACCAATGAATCAATGATGATATCAAAGAAGAATTCAGAAAAAACCTTAAGACAAATGAAAATGAGAACACAACTTTCCAAAATCTATGGGATGCAGCAAAAGCAGGTCTAAGAGGGAAGTTCTTAGTGTTACAGGCCTTCCTCAAGAAACAAGGAAAATCTCAAGTAAACAATCTAACCTACCACCAAAAAAAAAAAATCTGAAACAGAAAAACAAACAAAGCCCAGAGTCAGCAGAAGGAAGGAAATAATAAAAATCAGAGAGGAAATAAATAAAACAGAGATTTAAAAACAATAAAAAAAATCAATAAAACCAAGAGCTGGTTTTTTGAAAGAATAAACAAAATTGACAAAGCTCTATCTAGGTTCACCAAGAAGATAAGAGAGAGGACCCAAATAAACAAAATAAGAACTGAAAGAGGAGAAATAACAACCAATACCACCAATATGATAAAGGAGGGTGGAATGTGAATATCAATATTTTATGGAATGAAATAATTGAAATTCATGCAGGAGAGTGCATCCAAATGGATCACTAGAACAAGGGTTTGTCAGTGTTGGTATGAACATTGGTGTTAGTTTCCTAGGGCTGCCATAACAGACTACCACAAACTCTGTGGCTTAACTAAGAGACATTTATTTTCTCACGTTCTTAGAGCCCAGAAGTCCAAGATCAAGGTGTCAGCAGTCATGCTCCCTCTCAGGGAACAAGGAGAGAAGTATATATTTCATAAATCTTTCTTAGCTTCTGGCCATTGCTTGGCTTGTAGGAGCATAAATCCAGTCTTTACATGGTATTCTCCCCATGTGTTGTCTGTGTCCAAATTTCCCCTTTTTGTAAAGACACCAATAATATTGGATTAGGGGTCCTCTCTACTACAGTATGACCTCCTCTTAACTAATTACATCTGCAATGACCCTATTTCCAAATAAGGTCACATTTTGAGGCACTGGGGGTTAGGACTTCAGCATATAAATTTTTGGGTTACACAGTTCAGTCCATAACAGGAAGCAACAAGAACTATGATGCAGTAAAGAGAGGAGTGCCTTTCAGACTACTGAGACAAAATGAATACAGAAATAACATCTTAACTTGTTGCAGGGGGAGTGACTTTGTTTGTAACAATGCCAGTGAGAGGTGGCCAAACAATGGCTTAAAGTCATTGATTCATAAGGTTGGGTCATATATAATAATGTATTCAGATAGTGATAAGTTGAATGCTATACATTCTTATATTATTTTTAAACATCTATATATTTAACTTTGCTTTTTAAAATGTATCCCACGGTCTTGATTTAAGCAATGTTCACACATGTGTATTATTACATAAAATATGGCAAAGTTTTTGAGATAGAAACCTACTTAAGACCACTTGGTTATGGTGATTTTTGATATACTAATTTAAAATAAATTTTAATTCCTGAAGAAGGAATTTTATCTAATCATTGTCCTGGGACTAGACATAGAAAAGAGCAATTTGTTTTTTTTAAATAATCACATAAGATATGTTTTTGAACAAGTAAAATAAAAATGTGCAATAAATCATATTTTAGAAAGAATGAAGAGAAGAATATGGTTCATTTCAGAGAAACTGACCTTTGTTTTACCAGCAAAGGCAATGTCAGTTCAGATTAACGGTGGTATAAATCCAGTTATCCTAGTTATCCTACTGTTTTCCTTCTAAGTTGCATAACTGCATAACTGTACACACAACCTTTTTTGAAGGGATCTATTTTGGTCCCTATGTCTTGAACTACTAAAAACATTCACTTTTCTTTAAATAAGTAGTCAATTTTGAAACAAAAAGAGCAAAATCTCATACCATGAGAAAAGTTGCTAAAACTTCCAAAGTGATAATAAGTTTACCTAAAAGGGGGTGATTTCTATATATATATAGAAAGGCTGTACTCACTATTGGAACTGCTATTTGATGTTTTCAAATCTTTATTGTTATCCATTAATTTTGATATTAAGTGAATATATATTGAAGTATTTTACATTTGCAGTATATTTGGAGCACATAGGTTTCCTTGGAAAAGATAAATGAAAAAGTGTCATTTGAAACTTAACTGTGTAATCAATACATCACAAAAAGTTCAGAATTCCCGTGTTTGCAAATGAATAATTACTAAATTTGCTATTATCAGAACTTCCACTACAGGTATCTTAAAGTTAATGGTATAAAATTCTGTTGCTTTTTAAGTTAATATAACCTCAAACATAGAGAGAAAACTCAGTGAATGCTCATATCCCTTTTACTAAAATTCATCGACTGTTTACATTTATTCCATTTCCTTTATCATTCTCTCCTTTGAAATATTTACATAAAACACCTTCATCACATGAATATCAAGATTTATAGCAATAGATAGAAAGGGATAAGGAATCAAGAATAATTTCCAACCCCAGCCTGATTTCCTAGGAACTCTGTAGCATAAAACACATCTTAGAGCTCTTCCAGCTTCTAGAAAGTGAGTTAAGATTTCAGATTCCCTTGCCAGTAAGTCATTGATACCTGAGTGGGCATAAACTCTCAGGCACTCTCAGCTCTCTCCTGTCGAGGGAGAAATGGTTCCAGGAGTAAAGGACAAACCTATGTATACGATTGCAGGTGCCAACCATTAGGAAAAGCACAGAGAACTTGTAGGTGGTTTTCTAAAGGAGTTTGGAAAGGCAATGACAGTGTCTGCTGCATTGCCCCTATGAGACATAGAGAAGAAGAATAAATATAAACTGTGCCTCTATTATATTACTAAAAGTAACACCTCCCTGTAAATACTGGGAAAATAATTACGCTTTGAGATAGAAGATTTGTAGTTTAATTATTATTTTGAATTGGAGAGAAGGAGTTGAATGTGTTTTTTTGCATATTGTATGTATTTTACAACTTTTCACATTGTGTTATTCTATCATTCAAATGTATGTCACTTCTATTACACCTAGCTCCAAAGACTTTTTAACATAATTAAATAAAGAATTTTTTTTGCATAGTGTCACCCTAGAGCAACAAAGGTATAGAGCTGCCTTCCTCTTCTTATTTATTTGAGGAAATTATTTTGTTGTTTAGATACTAAGTCCTAAGTGAGTACCTAGAAAAACTATTTATTTGGAGTAATTGAGCGTATAACTTAGGTTATGGCTGTAAGCAGAGATTGGGTGATCTTCTCTATTATACATTTCTTTTAAACAATTTAACCAAATCTGTGGTTGGCATCTTTTTTTTGAAACTTCCACAAAATCAAAAGTAGGGACAGAGCAAAAAATGTTTTAAATTTCTTTTACATAAGAAGTTACTATTCATGTTTTCCATAGATATAATTTTGGAAAAATTCATTGTACCCCCTCTAAACTATGGATAGTAAGTGATTAGTAGTTTGAACATAAAGGAGTGTTACCAGGAAAACTTAAGGCCAAATATTCCATGGCCAGTCAGATGGAAGATCTGGAATTCTCCCTCTGGGGGTGTGTGTGTGTGTGTGTGTGTGTGTGTGTGTGTGTGTGTGTGTAACTAAAATAAAACCTTGAAAGGGCTAGAGCTTGTAACATTTAGAATAAAGATACAAACCAGTGGGTACAAACTGGATAACTGTAGGTGGAAGTACATCTCATAAGATGCTTCAGTAGCAATTGAGCTAAGACTTAATCTTAGTATTCGGTTCACCAGGTATGAATTAGGTTGGCACCCATAGCAGGTTCAAATATGTGTGGTCCATGAGATAGAACAGTCAATATGTCCCCATTGGCAACTCACGAGATTCATGCTCAGATAAGAACTAAGCCTAAAAATACTCAGCCTTTGAAATAATTCTAATGTATCAACAATAAATATATGATGCTTTTGGTGCATGGTGGTGATACAGTGTTTAAGTCACAATGGCCCTTGTATGAATTGTGTCAACACTGTCACCACGTTTTGGACATTTAAATTTTTGAAACTATTCTGGTAAAATAAATGAGAACAGAAGAACCAACAGATGAGCTAAACACTCATTTCCAATAAGGGCATTTGCCTTCCTGAGGAACCGGAAGTCTGTAATACAAAAGTAATCTAGACTTCTGAATGTAATTATATAATAATGAGCAATCAGTGATACGCACCATGAACAAAAACAAAGGTGAATAGGAGTAAAGTTACAAGGTTATTTTATATAGGGTGATCATAGACGTCCTCTCTATGGTGGTAGCATTTAAAAAGAGACCAAAATAAAGTGAAGAAGTGAGTATGTGACTATTTGGGGA
The DNA here is from genome assembly GCF_965194825.1 of Balaenoptera physalus. Lineage (NCBI taxonomy): Eukaryota > Metazoa > Chordata > Mammalia > Artiodactyla > Balaenopteridae > Balaenoptera > Balaenoptera physalus. The sequence continues at coordinate 44,857,899 of NC_138891.1, forward strand.
AGAATGTTCCAGGTAGAGGAAACAGTAAGTGCAAAGATTATAAAACATCAGCATGCTTGTTCTATTTGAGGACCAGAAAGGTGACCAGCATGATCTGAGCAGAGAACAGAGCTAAAGGAATATACAAGCAATCATAGAGACAGAGAATTGGTTTATGTGAAATGTACAGGTAAGGATTTTCTATTTGAATCTGAGTGAGACAGAAACTGTTGGAGCAGAGATATGATGTGATATGTTTTAAAAGATGATACTGGCAGTGGTGTGGAGAGGGCTGATTTTATTAGAGTAGCTGATTGGTTTGTTGTAATGCCTTCAATATTCACAGGGTGTTGGCCTTGGGAAACTTCATAGAGCTTTTTAGAATTCAGCTACATCAATTGGAGAATTTGCCAAAATACTTATTTCATTGTCTTCCTTTCAGGTTAAATGAAAATGCATGTTAACATAACTTTGTAAATTGTAAAGCATCAAATCAATACTAATTGTAGAGAAATATATGGAATTCTTTATACAAACCACTGGTGAAATTCAACAGATAGACCTCTGTCACTGGGAAATCTATGAGGCTCAATATGTTTACTTGCAGCTAAACACTTAACATTTATTAATATTTTCTCTCCTGATATAACATCAAGACATATGGTACATATATTTAACAAAATGAGCCTTTTACTCGACTCTACTTTTGCTTGTTAGCAGTCTGCAGATTTGAGCACCTGAATGTTTGGAATGTCAAGGACACAATAAGTTTAATTCTAGGAAGGTTAACACATGAATCTACCAAGTTATTATTTTTAAAAATGATTTTCTTTTTTCAAAACTTTTCATAGTATCTCAGTTGGTTTTTGATTATGTTTTAAATGAAAAGTTAGGCTGTTTTTAACATTAATACTTCAAAATTATTGCCAATGACAATGACTGAAGAAATTCATAATTATTTGTCCATAAATATTAATTTCAACATATCACAAATAATAATTTAAACCCATAAGTGTACTTATAGGCATGTTATGAAAAGGAACAAAACAACTGTCATAGTGTTCAAAATGGTACCTGCCGCTTTGAAGAGTCCTTGATTGACCTCCACAGAGTAAGTGAGGGCCTGGCAAGGGGAGTATTGTTCAGTAAAATGAGTTATTTCATCTACAGAGACAGCATGCATTTGCCAAACAACGTAGGTGGGTCTTCACCACTTCCTTTCATTTTAGCAATCAATTTGAGAGCTATACTAAAAGTAGTATAAAGTTCATTGTCCTCTGGCACAAAATCAGAAAGCACATTTAAATTTGGCTGTGTTATAAAAAATCACGTAAACAGTAAATGCTTTTACATGAAAAGATGCCCAAAGTAGAATACCTTAAGTTTTATAGTGAATTAAAAAATAGTTTTTAAAAATTATTATTTTTTTAAATTTATTTATTTTATTTGTTTATTTTTGGCTGCGTTGGGTCTTCGTTGCTGTGCGTGGGCTTTTCTCTAGGTGAGTCGAGCGGGGGCTGCTCTTCGTTGTGGTGCATGGGCTTCTCACTGCGGTGGCTTCTCTTGTTGCAGAACACTGGCTCTAGGCGTGCGTGCTTCAGTAGTTGTGGCTCATGGGCTCTAGAGTGCAGGCTCAGTAGCTGTGGCACACAGGCTTTAGTTGCTCTGCGGCATGTGGAATCTTCCCGGACCAGGGCTCGAACCCGTGTCCCCTGCAGTGGAAGGCGGATTCTTAACCACTGTGCCACCAGGGAAGCCCCGAAAATTATTTTTAAATAGAAACCTTCCAATTAATTTGCAGGAAAGGGCATAATTTAAAAGATTCTGCATGAATTATTCACATTTGCTTTTTTTTTTACACTTCAAAAATTGACATAGTTTTGCTGCTTTTTTTTTTTGCAAAACTTGTATAAAATAATCATTAACATTTTTCCAATGCATATTTTTGAGAATCACTCTGCTAAATTGTTAAACACATTATCTCAAGTAATTCCCCAAAATAGTCTTTTGACTTTGGCCCTAGTGTTTGTTGTACTGTAATACAGATGAGAAACTGATGCACTGAGTTGAATTATTTGCCCAAGATCTCACACACAGTAAATCGTGGAGCCAAGATTCAAACCTAAGAAATCTGCAAGCTGACTATATATGATTATACATTGACTATATTGCTTATGGAGAATCATAAGAGAATGTGAAGTAAAGGCATCTTTATCAAACTTTTCTAATAATTAGATTTTTTATTGTCAAAGTGGTACGTTTGTTAAAAAGATATAACTTTTCACTTATAAAATTGGCATGATTTTTTTCTTCTGAACCCCAGATAGGACTGGATTATCATATAATACAATATCTCTGAAAGGAATTTTGGCACATGAATTAAAAGCTTTATAAGAGGCATAATTTTCGACTCAGAAATTCATCATTTGGAAAAGTAATTATAGATTATCCATGATCAGGGAAGCTGGGCATAGAAAGTCATGAATGTAGATTGCCTGAGGTAAAAGGCACTGATTTCCATGTTGATTGTGTGAAGAGTCCAGGGACACAAACCTGGGGTTAGTAGGATACAAAGTGATACTTCACTCTGCCCCCACAAACACAATTGTGTTGGTACACAATTCTTAATTGAAACATTGTATAAAGTGCTCAAGGGGAATTTGTTTTAGGGTAAAGACATAACCACATAGACACTTAGTCTCCACGGAAGACTTTATGTGACCAGACTCCTACATCCAGCTTTTGTTCCCATTGTTTGAAACCAATCAGTGTAATTTTAATATATGACTTAATTAAGTTGCTATCCCTTTTAGCAAATAAGACATAGAATTTCATTTATGACTAAGTTTCCCACCAATAATCCACCTATTGAGCCAAAATATTGCAGTTCATAAACAGGAGAGGTCTCTCTGGTCTTTGGCTAACCTAGATACCATAATAAAATTGACCTTCCATAAATCTTTGCGGCTCTGGAGCTTCTTTTCCACTTTGGGGCATATAATTCAGAGTCTTGGTGTCCTAGGATACCATGTTACCCCTGCATGTTCTGCAACATCTGCAAGTGCTATAAGGAATCAGAAGTGTGATTATTACATCTACCATTATTCTAATCTGGAGAGGATTTTTACCTTCTCTTATCTCAGAGGAGGCCCAGCCTTATCTCTAAGCATAATATTCCTCATAATGTTTCATTAATCCAGCTCAGCATGCAGCCTCCCTGGCCATGTGAATTTGTTCTTCCTTCTCTCTGATTTTTTCATATATACAAATAGGTTAAATATAAATAGATTAATTCCTCACTTCTCTCAAGTCTTTACTTAAATGTCACCTTCCCAGTAAAGCATTTGTGGTGATGCCATTAGTGTCCATAAGTATCTAAGTTTCCACCTTTTCTTACCTCTATGACATGATTACCTATAGACATGACACTCTATTTCTTCTCATAGTCACCAGCCAAAATTAGTCATATAGTACCCTATCCAGTTACAGTTGGGCAGTGATAAAGTCGTAACCAATATGCCCAATTGATCATCCCCATTCCAGCAATAATCAAAGTCTTATTTGTTATGATGGACCCAGAATTCGGGGTATCACTGCTTAGGAGGAAGTTGCCATAGTGAGCTGCCATATCTACAGAAGAATTTGCAGGAGTTAAAAAGACACATTTATATGCTAAACTAATTAAAGTTTAAGAGCTTTTTCTTTCTTTCTTTCTTTTTTTTTTTTACTGCAACTTAGCCTACCTAACGTACTTTCTTTAAACACAAAACTTAAAATTATAACCAGTTCTCCACACATTTTCTTATCCTCTCATCCTTCTTAATTTTGCTCAAAGGACTTATTATCTAACATATCATGTAATGTAAATATTATTTTTAAAAATTCTTACTATCACCGCCATAACCTCACTAAACTATCATCATGAGGGAAAAGGATTTTTATCTGTTTTGCTAACTACTATATATCCAGCACAAGATAGGTGCTCAATAAATACGTGTGGGAAAATGAATTAATAAAAATGTCTGAACTGATTTAAGATTTAGAAAATAAGACTTGTGTCTACATCAGGTGTCTTATTTTTGGCTAATTTTCTCCCAGTGTTTATATATATTTTCAAGAAAGCATAGTATTACTTGCTTTTGCTGTATAATTCCTCATAGCTCGAGCAAAATCTGATTTAATTAAATGGTGCTCATAAATCAAGAAGTAATTTGACAATTCCTTTTAAGTTATTACTATTGATATAGATACTATAATTATTGTAATTCAGTCCAGTTATATGAGCTAATTTTAACTTTTCTTTCTTTGGATTTCATCCAAAACTTATGATCTTCCATATTTATTCATTTATTTATGTTTTGAATACTTAATATTTGCTCTATGATAGTGTGAAAGTGGGTAAAAAATCTATTTTCTTGAAAATGTGAAAGTACTGAGTATAAAGAAATTGATACATTTTATTGATTCAATATCCTCCTTTCTCCTGTGCTTTCATAAAAAGATGCAATATTCCATTTTTTATTTATCTTCAGGAGAAGAGACATTGTTTACGAGAACATCTAAACTGCCACATACTTGACATGTGAGTAAAACTTTCCTGTAGAAAATTCACTTCCTGTGAGTAAAATTTTGATATATACAATTCATTAAATTTTTATAGAGAAAATATCAAGAAGCATGGTATAAAATGACAAATATTTCTAGTAATTTACTACACATTTCAAAGATAGAAATTACTTCTCTGGGAAACTGAGAATTATTAGGTGGTTATCAATTTGTCCTGTTATTTTACCCTGAGTTCTCAAAGACATTAAGAATGACAATAACATTTTATCAGTAATTAATGTTACAGACTTTATAAAAACTGTATATCAATTATGCATTTATTTTTATTTTTTGAACAATTTTTACTTTTAAAATCAAACCCTAATGTTTTAGTCAGTTACTTTCTTGAATTATCTTGTTCTGATATTTCTTTTTACCGGCTATTTGTATCCTCTCTTTCTCTCTTATCTATCTTCATCTTGGGGAAGAGAATTCAATAGTTACTGGACAAATATGTTACTTAATGAGATCCTCTCAATTGATAGCTAGATAAAGAGATATATGGAAATGGAGATATAGATGCAGATATAGTTATAGGCACAAATAAATGTAATATAATATATAATGTATATAATTTAATAATATATACTACATAATATGTAATAATGATATAATACATGAAAATGTTTTAAATATAACAGTATTTTGAGATTAAAATAGATATAATTATTAGGTATTTTAACCCATGATTATATGAATCAAAAAGGCAACAATTTCAAAATGACTTCAGTATTTCATTGTCCAAAATTGTCTTGTCTCTCTCAATAAAGTGAAAAGTGTATAAATATATATTTTTTAATTGTACATAGGTTAGTACTGCATTAATGCTGGATCATTGTCCTCCAATGTTATATATTCTTAATAATAAAATATTAGGTTTATGTAACATTGATATAGTGGAGTTGTGTTGCATTTGCTCAGTTCTATTCACTTTAAGTACAATAAAATTACACAACTTAACAATATGTAATTAGCCATAAAATATAAATGGGGATACTTATAGAGAATAGAATAATTTAATATTTTAGGGAGGTACTTCATCACTAGGAAAATACATTTTTAAAAAATGTTAATTGGATGAAATATATTCTACATCCTCTCTTCATTTACTTTAACCAAAAAAGGCCAATAATTGAGATTCCTGAAGCATAGCACCGCTTTACTCACTCAGCCAAGGAGCAGATTTCATGTTATTTAGACTATAAATTCTTTCTGCATGATTTTAGTTATCCTTTAATAGGTATTTCTCTTTCCTTTTTTTGCTGTGGAAATTTATTTGATTATTCCCCATTGTGTTTGTCTTTAATCATTTAGATTTAGATTTTAAGAATGTGATAGATGGAAATGAGAAATTACTGAATTATATAACTGTGTAGAGAGAACCTAACAATATTTTGAGAATAGACAAAATACCTGAACACTTCTATTTTTAAAGCTACCAAAGGGAGAAAATCTGACATATGGTTGTCATGGGGTGAGGGCTAGGGTTTGGAATGAAGTGCTTAAATATGATTAGTTCTTAAACTATATATCACAGAACCTCTCTTATATTAGGTAATATGCTTAATAGGAAAATTATTTCACTTATTAATATATTCATCCAAATTAATGTTCATATTAATATTTTCAGGAGCACTAAGATTCTTTTTCTCTATCTTAAGAATTACTGAAAAAATATATCTTTCTGTAGAATAATGACTTTAGCACCTGTTCATGTTCACAAAAAAAATTAAAAAGAAAATAAATAAAGGAGTGGAAAAGGCAAAATAGAATACAAACAGAAAAAAATGAACCAAATCATATTTCAAATAAATAACATAACCACCATGAAATTCATGGGAGAACACTAGCCCAAATGATTTTTAAGCAACATTTGAATGGGACTTCCCTGGTGGCGCAGTGGTTAAGAATCCACCTGCCAATGCAGGGGACACTGGTTCGAGCCCTGGTCTGGGAAGATCCCACATGCCGTGGAGCAACTAAGCCCGTGTGCCACAACTACTGAGCATGCACCCTAGAGCCCGTGAGCCACAACTACTGGGCCCACGTGCCACGACTACTGAAGCCCGCACGCCTATAGCCTGTGCGCCTCAACAAGAGAAGCCACCGCAATGAAGAGTAGCCCCCGCTCACCACAACTAGAGAAAGCCCGCACGCAGCAACAAAGACCCAACGCAACCATAAATAAAAATTTAAAAATTATTTAAATAAATAAATAACATATGGATTATATAACCTGAGGCTAAGAAAAAAGACCTCTAAGAATATTGAACTCTATAGTTAATAGCTTTATCTTTCCCAGAGACATAGTAAGAAATTCTGGAACTGCTTTTTGGGTATTCAAGGATTGAGCAATTATGTAAATATATTGTGGATAATTGGAGCTTGGCTTGTCACTGTGCATATGGAAGTTATAAATATAGAACAGGACAAAAGGATAGAATGAGGCTCTGCTATTGGATTGGACTGGGAGGTGTCCAGTGTGAGCTCATGTGTTTATGCAGAAACATGTACTGATACATATTCAGATATAGATGTATATAGGCATAAGTATAGATTCATATAGTTTTCGATATGGATATATCTATAAATAGATTCAGATGCATCTGTATTTGCACATATATCCATGTATGTATGTATGCACATACATAAGTATGCATCTAGATATATATGTGTGTGTGTATATAGAGTTAGGTAGTTAATCTAAAACAATGATTTTCTAGTGTCCACATACTCAACTTATGCCCAAATCATGGTTGATGTGTATCACACTTGCTAACAACAACTAGGATTCCTTCAGAAAAGACCTGATTCTAGAGTTAGAATAGCAAAAGTTCAAAATGAATCTAGAGTATCTTATTGTCTGGAAAGTATAAAAGTGCTGAAGGAATGAAAGGGACAAGCCTAAAGACAAAGGAACCAGCTTGAAGGGTATTCCCTTCAATATGGGTCAATTGGGCCATGAATAAAGAATTACAACCCATTGAATACATTAGAAAGCTCTGAGTCCATCATGATATAAAGAAATATTGAGAAAGGAAAAACCTTCCTCAAAGTAGAAAGGCAAAAATAAATAAATAAGAAATTTTTAAAAGATATCATTATTTCAAAAACATTATAATAATATTTTTTAGACAAGAATCATTATGAATGCTAAAACTAATAGGTGAAAGTTTGAAGAGTACTATATATATACAGTATTAAAGTATCTCCCCAAAGATAATTATGAATTACAAAATAAACAAATAGCAACTCTCCATTAAAGGAAGCTCCCAGACCCTACCTCAGTCATGTGAATAAAATTAACATCATCAGTGCTCCTATAAAACCCACCAGTTTCCTGACATGACACACTTTTAACAGAGTGTAACATCACTTGCACATTATTGTTGCCAAAACTGCATAACTTAAATTTAATCCTGAGATAACATTAGAAAATCTAAATGTGTGTATATATGTAGGACATTAAACTAATTTAAAATATTAACATTTCAGGAATCTAAATAATATATTAATTATTTGACTATTCTCAAAATTTTTCTCTATGTCCAAAATTATTAACAGTTTTTAAAAAGTACTGTTAGAGAAAAAGAGGACATTTCAAACTAAAACGTTTTGATACACATACATATACATTTTTTAAGTCTTTTAATCTATCTTTTACTGGTGGGAGCAATAATCTGTCCCTACCTTGTACATTCCGACCAGAAATTGAAGTCCATCAATTATTTTGAACTCATACCTTTCTTGCAATATCTTACTAAATGAAACCAACTATTATATGCTGCTATTATTATTCTGATTGCCAACCTTTCCCCTAGAGCTACAGTCTTTACGGTTTATGGTCTACTTCATATGTAATATAAGGCAACAATTTTACCCCCAAAAGTGCTGTTTACATATAATGGATTACCATCTTTCCAACATCAGGTGATAATTTCCATGCTGCTAGCCAAAAGACGTTCATATAACATCACATAGTTTAGATTTTGTTTTGTCAGTGGCTCATCACTGATAATATGTGTTAGTCTGAATGGGCTAGTTAACAAAGGAGTCCAACATTTCCAGTGGTTTAAAAAAGCAAAGTTTTAATTTTGTTGGAAAAAAACATAACTACCACAATCTTTTTCTGAACGTTTAGGGCATTTCTTTCCTTCAATATTATTTCATCTCCATAATGCTCATAATAGCTTCACGTATATCAATCAGCACACTTAACTGAAATTAATTTTATCATCAAGTACTATTCCTGAATTCATTAAAAATAACAAAAAAAGTACAGTTACAATTCCCTATTTACATCATGATAGAAATGTAAGGTTAAATGTTAATAATTTTGACTAACTGTTATAATTCAACATTATTAATGCAATATTTGATTATACAGAAGAAGAGCAGGAGTTTTCTAGTTGAGTGAATTCTAAAATGGTTATATTCATACATATAAATCAATCAATTTGTACAAATGCAATGAATATGATAGATTTTTTCTTATAATAAACACACTTTTCTTTACCTTAGAAAACAAAGCTATTGAAACATTTGTAAATATCCATATAACTCAGAATATGTATCTTAATATTACTCATGAGATTTTATACATGAAAGCACTCTAGATATTGCTAATAATTACTTTTACTTATTTGTAAATTATTGTTTACATTTACATTTGATATATTGAAAGTATGGTCTTCCGGTAATGAATTAGTTTTCTAAGGCTGCCATAACAAATACCACAGACAGTGGCTTAAACCAGGGGTCCCCATCCCCCAGGCAGCGGACCGGTAATGGTCTGCGACCTGTTAGGAACTGGGCCGCACAGCAGGAGGTGAACGTTGGGCAAGCGAGCAAAGCTTCATCTGCCACTCCCCATCACTCCCCATCGCTCTCATTACTGCCTGAACCACCCCTGCCCCGTCTGTGGAAAAATTGTCTTCCATGAAACTGGTTCCTGGTGCCAAAAAGCTTGGGGATCACTGGCTTAAACAACAAAAATGTATTTCTTCACAATCCTGGAGCCTTCAAGTCCAAGATCAAGATGGTTGGTTTCACTCTGAGGCCTCTCTCCTTGGCTTGTAGATGGCCACCTTCTTCTACTGCCTTCACATGATTTTCCCCTTGTCTATGTCTGTGTCTTAATCTCCTCTTTCTATAAGAGTATTGGTCATATTGGATTAGGGCCCACCCTAATTACCTCATTTTAATATGATTACCTATTTAAAGGAGTTATTTCCAAACAAAGTCACATATTCAGGTACTGGGGGTCAGGAGCTCACCATATGAATTTTGGGGGAACACAATTCAATCCATGACAAGTAATCAGATTTATCAGGTTATGTTATTTTAACTAAAATTAAAATTAATGAAATTAGGCAACGTTATATTGGGATTTTCCTAGTATTAAATAGGTGCTGCAGTATAAGAAATTACTATTAAGTGATGGCCACTACTTTATGGTTTATTATCTGATATGGGGATTTGTTGTGGGGAAAAGATGTACCAATGGACATTCATTCTGTCTACACAACCCTCATTCTTGTCTCCTTCTCTGAGTAATATATGGCTGATTTGTATCCTGCTCACTCATATGGTTTTGGGGGTCTATTTGTATCAGTACCTGCTCTGCTGGCATAAGGAGTAGGTACATGACACAAGTGTTCCAATTCCCTCTGATATATCAAATGATCCAGTTCTGGGACTAATTTTCTAACAGAGGAAAGAAAAAAAAACAAAACCGCAGAAAAATTCCCTAAAAATTAGTTTAGTGGTAGAGAAGGATCCTTTCATCTCTATTTGTGAAGATGAGAGTTGTGATTCCAGGATTTCTGACAACTGTGTCTGTCACAGTTTGGGTTCCCTGGACAAAAACTTTAAGATGGAAATTAGCATAAAAAGAAATGTATTAGTTTTTATTTGTTGTTATTTTGTGGCTGCTGTAACAAATTACCATAAACCATATGGCTTTAAAAAACAGAAATTTATTCTCTCATAGTTCAGAATGCTAGAGGTCTTAAAACTAGCTGTAGGTAGGGCTGTGTTCCTTCCAGAGGCAACTCTTAGGGAAAACCACTTCCTTGACTCTTCCAGCTTTTGGTGGCTATTGGCATTCCTTGGCTTGTGGCTGCATCTCTCTCTCTTTGCTCTGTCTTCACATCACCTTCCCCACTGTATCTGTCTGGGTCAAAAGTCCCTCTACCTCTCTCTCTTTTTTTCCCAGTTTTACTGAGATACAATTGACATATAACATTGTGTAAATTTAAGGTGTACAACATAATTATTTTATGTTTGCATATATTGTGAAATGACTACCACAATAAAGTTAGTTAACATATCCCTCACCTCACATAGTGATAGCATTTAGGGTCTACCCAGAAAATCCAGGATAAAGTCCTCCTCTAAAGATCTTTAACTTAATTACATTTTTGGCATAGAAAATAATATTTAATATTGCCATATAAGGTAATATTCACAGGGTCCAGTGATTAGGAAGTAAATATACCTTTGGGAGGGAACACTTTTTTAGCCTAATGAAGGAAGTAAATTAAGGATCACATATCAAATAAGAGAAGAAAGTAGAATTGGGCAGAGAGAAAGACTGAGATGTGATACCATCTCAGTAAAGATCTTAGTCAAACCTACAGGAACATCTAAACGTAAAATAACCCTGCAGAGTTGTTCAAAGGTAGGGTAAAGAGACGAGGGCTCTCTAACCCTTGTGAAACAGTTACTAAATGCAGCCTTCTCCAGGAAGTGCTTTGGGTGAGTGATTCTCTCTAGCTGAGGCAATTCTCAATAATGACTGAGGGCTATTGGTCAGTGGAACTCCCACCAGCTGGTAGAAAGGTCTCTTTATTTTCAAAGGCGAAAATGCTAGCAGTACACCACAATGTGCACTGAAATGTAAAATCATATAGAAATGTCTCTGAAAGCCAGAGAGAAACAATGTGAGGACAGACTTGCCAAACCCTAGACCCAAACTCATCTAAACTGATCTAGATCCTTAAAACTGTTCCTTTGATTCTGAAAGCAATTTAAATTTCTTTGCTACAAAATTTTACTTAGGGTACACATAAAATCTGTCTATTTCATTTGCAACTAAAGAGTCAAAAACACTATAAAAATGTACAAAAACATGTATATTGCTAAGCTGAGCAATAAGAACTCCAGGAAATTTATAACAACTGTTTCATTAATATAGCTATCAGGATAATTGTGGAGATGTTATTTCAATTACTGACTGAAATTGTCTACTTTATAATATTTTCATATTATGATTACAGGCAATAAAATTCCTCAAGTTTAGCTCAAAAAACACTGTGGTTCTATGTTACTTCAACTCTTTTCCTTGTGTAGACAGCTTGATAGAAATCCAAATTCTTGATCACCAACTAAGATCTTCTGTATGAGAACCTCAAGTGGAGGTTGGGAATCAGTCCTTTAATATGCTCTCCAGGTTATTTTTTTATTGTTTTTTTAAATTTTTTTTAACATCTTTATTGGAGTATAACTGCTTTACATTGTTGTATTAGTTTCTGCTGTATAACAAAGTGAATCAGCTATACGTACACATATATCCCCATGTCTCCTCCCTCTTGAGCATCCCTCCTCCCTCCCACACTCCCTATGTCACCCCTCTAGGTGGACACAAAGCACCAAGCTGATCTCCCTGTGCTGTGCAGCTGCTTCCCACTAGCTATCTATTTTACGTTTGGTAGTGTATATATGTCAATACCACTCTCTCACTTTGTCCCAACTTACCCTTCCCCCTCCCCATGTCCTCAAGTCCATTCTCTATGTCTGCGTCTTTATTCCTGTCCTGCCCCTTGGTTCTTCAGAACCTTTTTTTTTTTTTTTAGATTCCATATATATGTGTTAGCATATGGTATTTGTTTTTCTCTTTCTGACTTACTTCACTCTGTATGACAGTCTCTAGGTGCGTCCACCTCACTACAAATAACTCAGTTTCATTTCTTTTTATGGCTGAGTAATATTCCATTGTGTATATGTGCCACATCTTCTTTATCCATTCATCTGTCGGTGGACACTTAGGTTGCTTCCATGACCTGACTATTGTAAATAGTGCTGCAATGAACATTGTGGTACATGACTCTTTTTGAATTATGGTTTTCTCCAGGTATATGCCCAGTAGTGGGATTGCTGGGTCGTATAGTAGTTCTATTTTTAGTTTTTTAAGGAACCTCTTCTCCAGGTTATTTTTGATAGCAATTGGTATTGCAACTTGTTTTTTGTTTGTTTTTATGAGCTTTTAAAAGGCCTGTGGTGGTATCTAACTATGGTTTAACTTGGATTTCCCTAATGACTAATTAGAGATTATTTCATGCCCTTATTTGGTAATAAATTCTTCAAATTTTTGCCCATTTTATTGGACTATTTGTTTTCTTATTATTGAGTTTTGAGAGTTTTTAATATACTCTAGGATCAAGTTATTTATCATACAGATGATTTGCAAATGTTTTCTCACAATCTCCAGCTTTTCTTTTCACTTTCTTTTTTTTTTTGAATTTCATTTTATTTATTTTTTTATACAGCAGACTCTTATTAGTTATCTATTTTATACATATTAGTGTATATATGTCAATCCCCATCTCCCAGTTCATCCCACCACCACCACCACCACCCCCTGCCCCGCTCTTTTCACTTTCTTAACATTGTGTTTTGAAGAAGAAGAAGTTCTTAATTTTATTGAAGTCCAATTTACTATTTTCTTTTATGGATCATTCCTTTGGTATCATATCTAACAAAATTTTCGAAAAGCAAGGTCAAAAAGATTTCCTCCTACATTTTCTCCTAGAAATTTTACAATTTTACATATGGGTCTCTGATCAATTTTGAGTTACTTTTTTGCTTATAGTGAGAAGTATTGATTGTGTTTTATCTTTTAACACATAGATAATCAATTGTTTCATAAATCATATATTCCAAAATCACTTGTGACTTGCTATTGCATGTTTTCTCAAATCAGTTGACCACATATAAATGAGTCTAATTATGGACACATTATTCCTTTTTAAAATGTAAAAAAAAAATCCTTAGCTCACAAATAGTACAACAAAAATAGACTGTAATATAAATTAGGCCTACCTATCATACTATAACTGACAAATAAAAATTGTATACATTTAAGTTATATAAGTTGATATTTCGATATACATATATATTGTAATGTAATCACCACAATTAACATATCCATCACCTTACATTTTCTTTTCTTTTTTCTTCTTTTTGGGAGGAAAGGTGAAAAAACTTAAGATCAACCCTCTTAGCAAATTTCTAGAATACAAAACAATATTGCTAACTAAAGTCACATTGCTATACTTTGTTCTCCAGAACTTCATCTTGCGTTACTGGAACTTTGTACTCCTTGACACACGTCTCCCCATTTCCCTTTCCCCATAGCCCCTGACAACTACCTTTCTACTCTCTGCTTCTATGAGTTCAACTATTTTAGACTCCACATATAAGTGAAATCAGTGAAATCATGCAATATTGTCTTTCTGCATCTGGTTTATTTTATTTAATATAATGTCCTCTAGGTTCATTTGATGGACATTTAGGTTGTTTCCATATTTTGGCTATTGTGAATAGTGTTGCAATGAACATGGGAGCGCAGATATCTCTTCAAGATACTGATTAAACTTACTTTGAATATAAGCCCAGAAGAGGAATTACTGTACCAGCAGTTACATTCCTAATTTTTTGAGGAAACTCCATACTGTTTTCCATAATGGCTGTGCCACTTTACAATCCTATCAACTGTGTACAAGAGTTTACTTTTCTCCACATTTTTAACCAATACTTATTATCTTTTGTCTTTTTTGATAATAGCCATTCTAACAGGTATGAGGTAATATCTCATGTGGTTTGGATTTGCAATTCCCTGATAATTAGTGAAGTTGAGCATGTTTTCATATACATGCTGGCCATTTGTATGTCTTCTTTGGAGAAATGTCTATGCAGGTCTTTTCCTTATTTTTAAGTAGGTTATTTGTTTTTGGTTTTGGTTTTTTGCTATTTAATTTTATGAGTTCTTCATATATTTTGGATATTAACCCTTTATCAGAGACAGTTTGCAAATATTTTTTCCCATTCTGTAAGTTTATCTCATTCTGCCTTTTCACTCTGTTAGTGATTTCCTTTGCTGTATGGAAGTTTTTACTTCGATGTAGTCCTACTTGTCTATTTTTGCTTTTGTCTCCTGTGTTTTTGGTGTCATGCCCAAAAAAATCATCCCTCAGACCAATGTCAAGAAATTTTTCCTTATATTTTCTTCTGATAGTTACATGGCTTCAGGAATTACAATTAAGTCTTTAATACATATTGAGTTGATTTCTGTGTATGATGTGAGATAAGAGCCAAATTTAGTTCTTCTGCACATGGATACCCAGTTTCCCCAACACCATTTATTAAAGAGACTGTCTTTTCCCTGTTGTGTGTTCTTAGCACCCTTGTAAAAGACGGTTAACTGTAGAGGCTTAGATTTATTTCTGGGCTACCTATTCTGCCCTACTTGTCTATGTCTGCTTTTATGCCAAGTACCAGGTAGGTACTAATTCCTTGTGATATAAACTTAGGGGAGGGATTGTGAATGTTTATATACAGTTTCAAATAAGTCCCTATAAATATTAAAAACAACTTTTGAAGTGTCTTTTAACCATGACCTTTTATTAAATATAAGTATATTAATTTTCCTTTCCCACTAAAACTACAATTTTAGCCTGACTGACTTTCCTTTTTATTAAAATATGATCCCAGCTTCTACTTTACATTCCCCTAACTACTTGACCACATAATTTTCACTACAGGTCTCAAATTGTTAATCTTCCCCTGACAACACATTGAAGGAAAATGGGGCTACAATGTTAGAGTTTCTAAGCCTCTGTTTTAGAAAACACTTTGATAATATGATTGAATTGCCTACAAGTAATATACATTTATCATAGTACTTAACTTGTTTTTTATCTCTTGAAATAATGTATATTTTCCTGTCAGAATCACACATTAGATATATCAAGCTATTGACAGAACTAAAAAAATTTCACTAAAAATGAGTATAAGTTTTTTCCTTTGGGAAAAAAGACTGAAATTCATGGAAAATTTGAACAAATAATAAAAGCAGGAAAAGTCATTTACTTTTCTCTTTTTTATAACCTATAATTAAGTGATATGAACTCTGGATAATCGATTGATTGGGAGGCTACTAGAATCAGCATGCTTTAGCTTTTCCTCCTCCTAAATGAATAATCAATACCCTGAAACAAAAGCAGAACACTGCAATGATGATTTCAAATATTCTCTTACTGTTAAGATATCTAGTATAGCATAAAAACAATGAGCAAAGCATGTAATTGAATTTAAACCTTTTATTTTTTTTATTGTATAGAAGTAATTACATTTGCAACTAAAATAGAAATGACATGTGTTTCTCATATTCTCATGCAAATTGTAGATTTTCCTCTGAAATTAAGCTATTCTCTATAACATTCCTTGAATATTGGCAGTTGTTATTCTTTTAATATTTATATTGACACATATGATTAGGATTTTCACCTTTTAGTTTTGAGATATTCTGGCTTTGTTTTGCTTAATTCTATATAGTTTAGGAAGCTTAACATAATTTTATGTGGGTAATCAGCTAAGTTGTTGAAACTACTGAGCTAATAAGGCCAAGTTTAGGTTCATTCAGGAACTGCAGTCTCTGACCCCACATGAAAATATATTCTTCGTGCACAAAGGTAAGGTACAGTGGAGTGTGTACATATTTTCAAAATTCATGGTGATTATCAGAAAAATAATTACAGCTACATTTTTAATGAAAATGAGCAAAAAAGTCACTTTTAGAGACTAAGACCATAACAGTAACCAATTGTGGCACTCTGTATGTTACTGTAATATAAAATGATAGCTAATTGAAGATTTTTCCCTTTCAGTATTTTATTTTTCCTCATTGCAAAAAGATTGTATGTCATTTTCTGCCACTTTTAGTATAGAGTTGTGTAGTTAGGACAAATGTAGGTTTTATTGTTTTCCTAAAGCTCACTATAGGAAATCTTATCGAAGAGATTCAATTCAATTCATTTCAGGAGGCTGGAGAAGAATTTGAGGTGTAAGGTGAGACCAAAATATCTAAAACAGAAACTGATGGTTGAATACATAAGAGGTAGGAAGAACAGGTACAAGGCTCATTGGAAGAATCCCAATAGATTTTTTTAAATGCAGTGAGGAGGCTACATGAGACACCATGGAAGACTGGGTTCTGTGCACTTGGCTTTCTGAGTCTTCACACTCATTTCCTTTCACCTTACCAAACATGAGAGCAATGAAACCGAAAAATGTCTAGTCTCTTGGCTTCTAGAACATACATCTAAGTATCAGGCATGTAGGACTTGAGTCAGAAGACCTTCATTTCACTTCAAAAAATATACCAAATACCTAGCATGTGTTACAGCAATAAGAAAAATGGACAAAAATGTCTTCTGTAGTCCTAAAGGGCTGGGACAGAAAATAAACCAATCAGTAAACTATGTGGTATATTAGAAGATGGTAAGTCCAGTGAAGAAAAAAGTTAAAGAGTAAAAAGTGTTAGGGAGCATGGGTGTGGGGAATCAGCATTTTAGCAGATTGATAAGAGAAAGTTTCTCTAAGGGGATATGTGAGCAAAGACTTGAAAGAGGTGAGCTAGGCAGTCATGGGGCTCTCTCTAGGACAAGATGTCTCTAGGTAGAGAGAACCTCAACTGCAAAGTCACTTCAGCAGGGTCTTCCCTGGTAGATTCGAGGAATATATATGAGGACCACATGTCAGGACCTGAGTAAGCAAGGGGAGAGTGATAAAAGGTAAAGTTGCACAGGTAATGGACTGTCCATTTGTCTGGAGACTTTTTGCCTTTCTAACAGATTCTGCTGCAAACCTTAGGAAGAATGATGGCTGCAATGACTGAAACTGAATTGCAAACCAGCCTAGAAGAAAGGATAATTGAAATCTTATTGAATTTAATTTGGACATCTAAGTTGTGGAATCTAAGATGGGGAAATCTAAGTTTTGGAAAAAATATTATAATTATTGTTAATGTACACTGCACATGCCTTCCTGCTGGTGATACCCTTGCACATCCTTCCTAAGAAGTATACAAATCATTAATTGGGTGTTTTTCATTTTTTATGTTTTAAAATATGTTTATGTATTAAATAACATAAAATTTTTCAATTTTTTAACCTTTATGTATGTTCTATATGATTTTAATTCTACCTTCTTTATGTGTAACTCATTTATGTTGATATATGTACCTATAAATTATTCATTTTCATTTCGCCCTATGATTCCATTTTCTGAACATACCACAGGTTACCTATACCCCTGTTGTGGGCATTTAGGTTATTTCCAGTTTTTCTCCAATATAAATGATGTTGATGTGGACTTTTTTTGCATTTTTAAATTATCTCCTTATTCACATGTGCAAGAGTTTCTCTATGGTATGTATTTATCTAAGAGTGTAATCGTTCAGTCAAAGGGGCACGTGCATTTAAAACTTAACAAATAAAGTCATATATTCTTTTACACACTCAATGCACCAATGTACTATATAATCCACACTTGATAGATCCATTTATGTGAATCCATGTTTCTAATGGGTTCAAGATTATAATTGGAGCAGGACAGATTTAGTTTCCTTAACTGTTCTGGGCATAGTTGAAATATTATCATTCCTGGCCCTTTCCCACAAAATGCCTAACAGATCTTCAATAAGTCATCTTAGAAACCAAAATAACACTCTCTCCCACACTTCTACACCTTTGACAATAATTGATATTTTATTTTATTTTTTTAAATTGTCTTACATTTATTTATTTATTTATTTATTTATGGCTGTGTTGGGTCTTCGTTTCTGTGCGAGGGCTTTCTCTAGTTGCGGCAAGTGGGGGCCACTCTTCATCGCGGTGCACGGGCCTCTCACTATCGCGGCCTCTCTTGTTGCGGAGCACAGGCTCCAGACGCGCAGGCTCAGCAGTTGTGGCTCACGGGCCTAGTTGCTCCGCGGCATGTGGGATCTTCCCAGACCAGGGCTCGAACCCGTGTCCCCTGCATTGGCAGGCAGATTCTCAACCACTGCGCCACCAGGGAAGCCCTGTCTTACATTTTAAAGATGCCAGATTCCCACTTAATGAATGTGTGTTGTATTTTATCTGAAAAATTTTGGTGTCTATATTAGTGTAATCCCCCCAATATCTGATTGGTTCCACAACATATGAGGAACACACAATTTTGCTGTTTTGAAATATTTCCCAGGCAATTCTAAATAGAGTATCCCTTTGAATAACGTCTGGTTGATCAATTTATATCTCCTCTGCTAATCATTTGGCAGATCTTGTGGTGTCACTGGGTTTTATCATTTCTCTTTTCTCCATTTTTAAATTATCTGTGTTCAGGTTCACCTATTTTATCAAACCACTTGTATATATGCAACATCAAATTTTAGTCAAATGTCACTCCTTTAATAGATCATATGATTTTTATAGAGAGGAAATTTCTTCCATCTTTGTTTTATATATTAGTTCTAGTAGTAATTGTTAATTTTATATGTCAAATAAAATCTAAAGTATTTTGCCAGTTAACTTTATTTTCCTTGAAGTTAGATCAGAAGAAATATAATAAATCTACATTCAGGTTATTGAGGATGGTAGAAGAGTCTAATTGGTCTAAAATAGCTTTCTGAGATTTGTGAGATATATGAAGGAAATGATATTTCAAAAGCTATTTAAATATTCAAGACTAAAACTGACTTAGAGAAATTTGTGATGGTCTAAACAGGATGGGATATATTTTACATATGCAGTGTTTCTTAGAAGGTTCAAAATCCAGAAAGTTTAAATTTATTAGCAAAGAAAAGTTAACTTCAATAGATCTGAGGTGCTTATCTGAGAAATAGGAGGAAAAGATCAAGTAATACATAGACCTGAAGAACTTGGTTAAATCACATTATAGGATCAATAAATAGAAGAAATTACTTTCAAAAGGAGTTAGTAGAATTGAGATCCTTAAAGTTTTAAACCTGCTTTGCTTCTAATAAGTATGTAAAGAAATCAATTTCAATGAATAAAGAGAATGCATCCTAATAACACCTTCCAGAAAATCCTTATCACTATATCAAGAATTGTTCCAATTTTTAATGCAATGTAGTGATAGCAACTGAGATAAATAATCTATTGTGGAAATGTCAATGGATATTTACAGCCAAGTATTAGAAAGCCTGTGTAGACTTCTGGTTTTAGATACTCAATGTTACTGTAGTCAATTGATTATAGTGGGAGTTATCTACTGAATAGGGTATGCATATTTCATGCCATAATTTTCTTCCCTGGATATTAAGTGTGAGGCTTTGCCTGAACATAAATTACAATCATTACTGTAAAGACTGTAGATGGTTTTGAGACCTAGTGAAAAACAAAAGAGCCCACTTTCTTAATATAAATTAAGACCTAACTGGGTAATCATCAATTCTCAGTAAATAGTTATTTTAGTAATAAATAACAAATATCATGGCAACAGACACAATCAACAGTATCAGTAATTAAATTTCATTTAAAAAGTCTAGGGTTTTATTTTCTCTCATTTTGTTAGAATAGCTAAGTTTATTTTTGACATATATTTAACTAACCATATATTAACTAGCCATAGGGATATAAGTTATATATTATATTTTCCTGTTTATAAAGCCTTTCAAATATTTTTGAATCTCAACTTTTAAATAAGAAAATATTGATATTTGTGAAGATAATGCATTAATGCTTATTTATTGCTATTTTAAATACTAGTTTCATAAAATACATTGTAGGCACAAATTATCAACTAATTCTTCAAAAATTTTTCACATTTTACATGAGACCTGATGTAGGAAAACTGTAAAAGAAAGAAACTTTTTTCCAGAAGTAATATTATCAAAAATGGAAACTAGAAAACTTCCTCAAAAGATCTGTACAGTTCTATATAAAAAATCGATTTTGTTCTTCTTTTCAACAATACTATTTATTTTATATTTGTATTAGCTTCCTATTGCTGCTTTAACAGATTATCATAAATTTAGGGGCTTAAAATAACACAAATTTATTATCTTACAGTTCTTGAGGTCAGAAGTCAGAGAGGAATCTTATGGGGCTAACATCAAGATGCTAGCAGGGCTGCGTTCTTTCAAGAGGTTCTAGTGGAGAGTCTGTTCCTTGTCTTTTTCAGGTTTTAGAGGCTGTTTATATCCTTTGGCTCATGGCCTTCCCTCCGTCTTCAGTCTTTCATTCCAACCTCTGCTTCCTTTGGCATAGCTCCTTTTTCTGACTCTGACAATCCTGTTTTCCTCTTACAAAGACCACTGTGGTTACAGTGGGTTCACTCAGATAATTCAGGATAATTTCCCCATAATCCTTAACTAAATCATATTTGCAAAATCTTTTTTGGCATGTAAGGTAACATGTTCAGTCTCTGGAGATTAGTTCATATGCATTTTAGGGGGGCTATTATTCTGTCTACTACAGTCTGAGGTCACTTCATCATTTTCATGACAATGGGCAGTGTGTGTGTGTGTGTGTGTGTGTGTGTGTGTGTGTGTGTGTGTATGAG
The DNA here is from genome assembly GCF_965194825.1 of Balaenoptera physalus. Lineage (NCBI taxonomy): Eukaryota > Metazoa > Chordata > Mammalia > Artiodactyla > Balaenopteridae > Balaenoptera > Balaenoptera physalus. Next base: position 44,879,109 of record NC_138891.1, read on the forward strand.
GCAGAAACAGTACATCACATCTGCTTTTGAATAACTCAGTAAGCATTCCATTGAGTCAATAGGTATATCATTATCCATAATCACAGAAAAGGATTGAGTTTCCTCAAAGAATGAAATGCCTATTTTGTCATATGTTGCAAAAGAGAGACTGACAATTAAGCAGTACTTTATTCTTCAGTTTAATATACATGGATATTTTTAGTGTTTTGTGGCTATGTTTTTTTTATTTTGTTCATTTTAAGGAGTGAATTTTCTATAATTTTATTAGAACAAAGAAAACATTTGAAGACATTGCCTCTTTAATATGTATATTTAGGGACAAACAATTATTTCTAAAGTAGTATGGCTTTTACCTTCAAAACTAGAATTTTCTTGGTTTGAATTTTTTGTTCTCTTTTTCTATTCTGTAAGGTAGATGATCCAGTTTTGGGGAACACTAAAGGACTCTAATTTTGAAACTGATCCCTTAATTTTATTTTTCCCCAAATCTTTGCAACCACTTAAAATATCCTGCAAAACAAACTTTGAGAGTATTATTAGTCTCTGTTCTTTTGAGCTATACCAGTTTTTTCTCAAAAAAGTGCTTTCAGGAAGATTTGGGAACTCTTAAGGAGGTGGATTTCCAAACCAGCCTTACTCAGTGGTTGTTTATACTGTGATTTTTAAAAATGAGGAAAACACACCTCATTAAGCTCTTCAAGTATACTGTATTTTGCCTTCAGTCTACTTTTCAGTTCAACATAAGTTTTCCATTCATATTTCCAAATTTGAATGCCCTAGAAGGACTGTTTTCCTTTATTTTATTACAGTTGGACCTATGAGTTTTTTCTTTGATGACTGATCATCTACATCTTAAATAATAATTTTGTTTCAATTGCAATTCTGATGAAATTAGTTTTGCAGCAATTTAGTTGATGGTGTATGCTTTCTTTTCTTCTTTCATTCAAATTTGTGTCCCCTGAATTTGACAACAAAAGAGAAATCTCAGTGCTTTGATAGAGAAATAGCAAAAGATTATAACAAGTAAGGCAAAAAAAAGAGTTGCATTTTATGGTTAGAAGATCTACTTGCAAAATAATATTGATAGTTCTTTCAAGAATCTGGGCTGTGGAAGGAGAACAAGAGGGAAGTTATGGAGAAGTGGTAAGGGGCAGTGTGGGGAAGCTGTGTTTCTGTGGTTGGTTGGTTGACATTAGTTTAGTTTGCCATTTTACACTTTGCTTGTTTCATATTGTTTCATTGTAATTTGGGGTGAGAAAGATATAAATCACATTTAAATTCAGATTAGTGAAAAACCAGATGAATTAACTATTCTTAAATATACCTGTAGAAATGAATAACAAATCAAACATATAAGTTCAGAAAAGAGCCATTATTATTGTTTACTATTAACATCACTTGAAAAGTGGATTCAGCAAGTTTCCTAAGGAGATTAGAGGAGACGGGGAAGGATGCTACAAGAAGTTAAATCAACTGAAATCCATATTTCTGTCACAACCCTAAAATAAGGGTGTAGCAGTGCAAGAAACTGCCCAGGAGAATCATAGCCCCATTGAAGTTGGAAGTCTTTGGAACCTTGTGTGAATGCTAGCTATAGCAAGTATTTCTTTAGAAGTCCAGTTGGCCTCCCAGAAACTAGGGAGATGAGATACTTCTTCTCCTACAGAACCAGCAAATCAACATGGGCCAATTAATATTTGTAAATGCTAAATACACATAAAATAATGTATTTACCTTCATATTTGGTCCCCCAAATGAAAAGCTTTGTTAATTAGTTCTAATCAGTAATAACGTGACCAACCATCCAGCTTTGCCCAGGACTGTCCCAGTTTGAAGACTGAAAGTCATGTGTCCCAGAAAACCCCTTCAGGATGGTTGCTCACTCTAATTTTATATATATGTATGTATATACGTATATATAAAATTTTATATATATATACATATATATAAAATTTTATATATACGTATATACATACATATATATAAAATATATAAATTCAGTTTAAATTTTCAATCATCCTGAAAATCTCTGAAGTCCCCAGTATATATTATCTCAAATATCACAGATAATTGCTTGAGATTACCAACACCTAACACTAGGCCCCGGTCTATGAAACACACTTGTATTGTTGTCACTTTTGTCCAAGAGAATAAATAATGAATTTCCTTGGCATTTGATTACATACAGAGATATAATATTTATATCTCATAGGGCATCGTTAGAGTAAAAACCAATACAAAAAAAAAGGGAGAGAGAGTGCGAGAGGCTGGAAGCTGCTTTATCAGCAAGACTCTATGTACACGACCAAGAACACTAATTTTGAGAATGAAACATTTTTTTCCAAGCATTTTCCTTTTGTGGCAGCATCACCCTGATTCAAACCACTGTCATGGCCGAAGAAAGTGACCTGAAGGCACATTTGTGATGCATTGGCTGTGCTAATTTGGAACTTCTTTGCCTGATATGCAGTAATGATATATAGTTACAATGACTTGGAGTTCCTTAGAGATCCCACTGTAGAAAAATGGATATCATTTGAATATTGGATGCACTCATCCAATTTCTCTATTGTTCATTAAGCAGCACTGGTGGTGAGTTATGGGGGGAAAAGTCTATAAATATTAATATCTTATGTCATTACTAGTAGTAGTTTCCAGCTTATTATTCTCAAATATTGTCTAGAACTGGAATTCTAATAAAGTTAAATTCTTCGACTGTAAAAATGTATTGGAAAAAATAGATTAAGCCAAATGATTATCACTAGGGACAATAGAAGTTGCTTTACAATTAATTCCATTTTTAGACTTTGTTTCAATTAACACCCTGCTGAATGTCATCATAGTATAGTAATAATACCATAACAACTTTGGAGTCAGAGAGACACAAATTCAAGAACTGACTCTCCAATTCAATGGTTTGGTTATTTTAGGCAATTATATTATTTCCGTAAGCCTCAGTTTCCTTAATTGTAAAATGTAGACAACTATCCTTAGAATTTATATTGAAGATTGAGTGATAATATATATCAGGCACAAAGCATACAGTGTGTGTTCGTACTTTACCTTTCAAATCTGTTCAAAACTCACTGACCAAAAGGGGAGTGATCTTTCATCATCTGCTTATTCAATATGTGAATTTTCTGAGGTTGTCTGATCTCTTTGGCTTAGGTGGAAAAAGAAATTGTTTCCTCCCTTAACACATGGGGCAAAAGAGGGAGATTATAGGTGGAAGAAATCAGGGTGGCAGAAGTCCTCTTCCATTAGATGGCAGATGCCTGTCCTACCCAGTCATAACTATCTTTCTGACTCAAAGACCCAGATCCTTAGAGCTGGAATAAATGGGGTTGTATTATTTTATCAAAACTTTTTCCTAATTTTTCTGTATTATCATTTTATGAATTATTGTGTATGCAATATACACAAATATATTGCAAAGTCAAGCATATCACATATACAGTATAGCTATGGTATAATATAATACCTGCTCTTAAAGAGTAACAACTACCGTTTGCTGACTTCCTAGTATCTGCAAACAGATTTATAATCTCTCCCAAATCCTGAAAAATACTCTCCCAAATCCCAAAAAATATTAGACTGATTACAGTGTATTCAACCTGTTCTAATTTTTATAAAGGTACAACACAAACAACTTCTCAATCTTTATAGCTTAATTTAAATATTTGTGTGATGGAAATAAGATTACAAGACTGTGAGATTAAATGAAATATTGCTTTAAAAAATCATAGGAGAGTCTTGGTATCGAGTACTGTTTATTCAATAGTGACCTTACTAACAGTAATGTAATATATATTCATTTTAATTTTCACTATTTCTTGATTCATATTTTTGTAAAAAAATATTAAATATAATAATCTCTCCCCTAGGATTATTTAAAATGAAATTATTTACTCTAGATGACTTATATCCATGTAGTGGTTAAATGTAGTGATACATTCCAATCCAGACCTCAATCTTAAACTTTCTGCTTTCTATCTTCATTGCTATAAGACATTCTTGATTTCTGGAGCACTTAAGTTTTTCTTTGTCTTTCTCATTCTTGTCAGACAGATCATGATTTCACAAACTACCTCATAGAGTAAATAGAACTTCTAGATGGATCAAAGCAGTCATATTAGAAACCTCTAATTTTCTCCAAGTTCTTACCTATATGACTTACTCAAAGGGCATATAGGCTTGGGCTCTGTCTAACCAAACTGACATGTATCTCCACATCTAGGTCAGGAACTCCCATCTTTATTTTTTGTACATTTCATTTCACCTCACTTTTCAGTGCCAGCTGCTGTGAAATAATCTTGGGACATTTAACACAGGTATAATTGGACCCACTGTGCACTCATAATAAGAATTTCAGAAATAAAAATCAATACTGGAAGAAAACTATAGATCAACTAGAAAAATCCCCATTTGTGCCCTTCATACGTACATTGTAGACTTTTCTACTTCCACATCAGCTGGCCATTAAAAAATCAAAAGTCCTCAAGCAGCAGAAGCGTATTTTTATATTGATTCCCTATCTTTTACAGAGTTATCTCTCCCATTTTAGTACTGATTTATAAGATTGAAATTTCCTTCCCTCCCTTGGCATTCCTGTTTCTCTTTGCCTTAGACTTTGCTTTTTTCTGGCTCTTCCCATCTCCCTGGTTTCTCTCTTAAAACCTAGACAAATGTTTAATATAAATATTGAATACATTCTTTTAAAATTCTCTGAATATATTTTATAATCCCATGCTTTCAAGTGGAAAAGACATCACCTGGCTGTAACTATCTCGGCTGTAGGACACAGAGATGACTCATATCTAGAGTGACATCTGGGGGAGGAAGGGAGGACACTGTTGGGAAGTACTCATGCAGCACATCAGACACGGCCTGAAACCATGATAGCAGCTGGTCCACCACAGCCAATGCCCAGAGACACACCAAGAGCCTATATGGACCCTGACTGCCCTGCAGTGTGGATCCACAACAGGGAAGGAGAGGCAGAGGCTGGGGTGAATGGTCAGTTGTGAGGGACAAAAAAAGACCCCCAAGGCTGTATATGAGCAGGGCAAGGGCAACAATTTCTGGTGCATGTGCAGGCAGTGCATCGGAGGCAGCTTGGACATCTGTCTGCAGCCAAACCACTGCAGCCCATGCTCCCTCATGAGCTGAGAGCCTGTACATGCCCCATTTGCTTCAGCATTGCTCCCCTCTGGGGCAAGGATATCAGTGCTGGGAGAGAGGAAAGCACACTTAAAGAGAATAGAGTCAGCTTGGAACTGACCCACAGGGCTTCTGCCCCAACAACTTGGAATCCAACCCCACCCCCACATAGGGTGATGATGGCCACTGAGCAGCACACTCAGCTCTAACCCTAGCTCCTCTATCTCCAGCCCCACCTCCTACCAAGTTGATAGCTGCCAATAAACCCTGAGGAAAGATGTGACTTGCATCCATATCAAATCTAGCTCTCTAACCAAAGACATTGGGCACAAGCAATCTGTATAGGGATGCTTCCACATAAGGACACCCTTTCAACATAGCAATAGGTAACTATTTCACCTAAATTTGTAGAGATAGAGAAAGTTAAGCAAAATGAAAAGACGGACTGGTCTCAACTGAAAGAGCACTAGAAAGCCCCTTAGGTGGGGGGAGGGATAAATTGGAAGGTCACACTACTATATATAAAATAGATAACTAATAAGGACCTACTGTATTGCACAAAGAACTCTATTCAGTACTCTATAATGGCCTATATGGGAAAAGAATCTAAAACAAAAAAAAGAATGGATATATGTATATGTATAACTGATTCACTTTGCTGTACACCTGAAACTAACACAACATTGTAAATCAAGTATGCTCCAATAAAATTATCTTAAAAACTTAAAAAGATAAATCATGAAACAGAATAAACAACTTAAGAGATAAAAAATTAAAAACATTAATAATCAGAATGCTAATTGAATTAGTGAAAAGAGTAAATGAACACAGTGAGAATTTTAACAAGGAACTAGAAAATATAAAAAAGACCCAATTAGAAATGAAGAATTCAGTAGCTGAAATAAAAAAAAAAAAAAAAAAAAACCACACTGGATGGAATGAATAGCAGACTAAGTGACACAGAAGAATGCATACGTGGTCTGGAATATAGAATAATGGAAATCACCCAATCAGAACAGCAGAAAGAAAAACAAATTTTAAAAATGAGAGCAGTTTGAAAGATCCGGGATAACATTAAAAGTACCAACATTTGTATTATAGGGGTCTCAGAAGGAGAAGAGAGAGAGAAAGGGATTGAAAATATATTTGATAAAGTATGGCTGAAAACTTCCCAAACCTGAAGAAGGAAACAGATATTCAGGTACAGGAAGCACAGGGGGTTCTAAATAAGATGAACCCGAACAGACCACATCAAGACATATTATAATTATGGGAAGGATTCAGAGTTTGGGATTAGCAGATGTAAACTGTTATATATAGGATGGATAAACAACAAGGTTCTACTGTATAACACAGGGAACTATATTCAATATCCTGTGATAAACCATAATGGAAAAGAATATGAAAGAGAATGTATGTATAATTGAGTCACTTTGCTGTTCAACAGAAATTAAACACAGCATTGTAAATCAATTATATTTCAATAAAATTTTTAAAAAGACATAATTAAAATGGCAAAAGTTAAAGAGAGGTTTAAATGTATCAAGAGAAAAACAGAGTCATATACAAGGTAACTCCCATGATTATCAGCTGACTTTTCTGCAGAAACTTTTCAGACAAGAAAGGTGTGGCATGATATATTCAAAGTGCTGAAAGGGAAAAACCTGCAACCTAGAATACTATACCAAACAAGATTATTATTTAGAACTGAAGGAGAGATAAAGAACTTCCCAGACAAGCGAAAACTGAAAGAGTTCATCAGTACTAACCCTACCCTAAAAGAAATGTTAAAGGGTATCCTCTAATTGGAAAAGAAGTAAGACTCTATAGGAACATGAAAATCCTACTATGGTAGCAATACTCATATCAGATAAAATAGGCTTTAAAACAAGGCTATAACTAAAGACAAAGAAGAACATTATATAATGATAAAGAGATAAATACAAGAAGAGGATTTACAACAACTGGTATATATGCATCCAGTACAAAAGCACCTAAATATAAAAAGCAAACATTAACAAACATAAAAGGAGAAATTGACAATAATACAGTAATAGTGGGGGATTTTAACAACCCACATACATCAATAGAGAGATCTTCCAGACTGAAAATCAATGAGGCAGCAGGAGTCTTAAATGACACAACAGACAAATTGGATTTAATATATATTTACAAGACATTTCATCCCAAAATAGCAGAATATTCATTCTTTTCAAATAAGCATGGACCGTTCTCCAGGATAGATCACATGCTAAGCCACAAAACAAATCTCAACCAATTTAAGAGTATAGAAATTATATCAAGCATTTTTTTTGACCATAAGAATATGAAACTAGCAATCAATTATAGGATGAAGATTGGGAAAAGCATATACACATGGAGACTAAACAAAATGCTACTAAAAAAACCAATGGGTGAATGAAGAAATCAAAGAGAAAATCAGGAAATACCTTGAGACATATGAAAATGGAAACACAACTTTCCATAATCTATGGGATGCAGCAAAAGCAGTTCTAAGAGGGAAGTTTATAGTAATACAGCATACCTCAAGAAACAAGACAAATTTCAAATAAACAACCAACCTACCACCTAAAATAATCAGAAAAAGAAGAACAAACAAAGCCCAAAGTCAGAAGAAGGAAGGAAAGAAAAAGATCAGAGAGGAAATAATAAAATAGTGACCAAAAACAATAGAAAACATCAGTGAAATCAAGAGCCTTTTTTTTTTCTTTTTAATAAACAAAATTGATAAACCTAGCCAGGCTCACCAAGAAGAAAAGAGAGAGGACCCAAATAAACAAAATAAGAAATAAAAGAGGAGAAATAAACACCAATATCACAGAGATATGAAAATCATAAAAGAATACTGCAAACAGTTATATGCCAACAAATTGGACAAACTAAAAGAAATGGACAAATTTCTAGACACATACAACCTGCCAAGACTGAATCCAGAAGAAACAGACAATTTGAACAGACTGATCGCTAATAGTGAAATTGAATTTGCAATTGAATAACTCCCAACAAACCAAAGTCCAAAACCAGACCACTTCACAGGGAAATTCTACCAAACATATAAAGAGTTAATATCTCTCCTTCTCAAGCTATTTCAGAACATTGAAGAGGATGGAACACTCCCAAATTCATTCTATGAGGCCACTATTATCCTGATACCAAAACCACAAAACGCTACAAAAAAAAGAAAATTATAGGCAAATATCTTTGATAAATATAGATACAAAATCCTCAACAAAATATTAGCCAACTGATTCCAACAATATATAAAAAGGATCATACACCATGATCAAGTGGGATTTATTCCAGAGATGCAAATATGGTTGATATTCACAAATCAACCAATGTGATACACCACATTAACAAAGGGAAGGATAAAAATCACATGATCATCTCAATAGATGTAGAAAAAGAATTTGAGAAAATTCAACATCCATTCATGATAAAAACTTTCATCAAAGTGGGTATAAAGGGAACATATCTCAACATAATGAAGGACATTTATGACAAACCCACAGATAATATCACACAAAATGGTGAAAAGTTGAAAGTCTTCCTCTAAATTCAGGAACAAGACAAAGATGCCCACTCTCACCACTTCTATTTAACATAGTAATGAAAGTCCTAGCCACAGCAATCAGACAAGAAAAATAAATACATGCATTCAAATTGGAAGAGAAAAAGTAAAACTTTCACTATTTAGAAATGGCATGATACTACATATAGAAAAACCTAAAGTCTCCACCAAAAAACTATTAGAGCAAATAAATGAATTCAGCAAGGTTACAGGATACAAGATTAATATACAGAAATCTGTTCCACTTCTATACACTAATAAATATCAGAAATTAAAAGTAAAAAACAATCCCATTTAAAATCACATAAAAATGAATAAAATACCCAGCAACAAATCCAACTAGGGAGATAAAAGTCTTATCCTTGAAAAACTATAAGACAGTGATGAAAGAAATTGAAGACAACACAAACAGACAGAACACTCTTTGAAATATATCAAAGCAATATTTTTTTGGATCTGTCACCTAAGGCGCAAGAAATAAAAGCAAAAATAAACAAATGGGACCCAATTAAACTTAGAAGCTTTTGCACAGCAGAGGAAACCATCAAGAAAATGAAAAGAGTGGGAGAAAACTTTGTAAATGATATGATCAATAAGAGGTTAATATCCAAATATATAAACAGCTCTTACAACTCAATATCAAAAGAACAACCCAATTAAAAAATTGGCAGAAGATTTGAATAGACATTTTCCAAAGTAGGCATACAGATAGCTAACAAGCACATGAAAAGATGCTCAACACTGCTAATTATTATAGAAATGCAAATCAAAGCAATGAGATATAACCTCACAGAATGGCTATAATCAAAAAGACTACAAATAACGGAAGCTGACTAGGATGTGGAGAAAATGGAACACTTGTACACAGTTAGTGGGAATGCAAATTGCTGCAGACACTATGGAAATCAGAATGGAGGTTCCTCAAAAAACTAAAAATGGAAATACCATATGACCCAGCAATTCCACTCCTGGGTATATATCCAAAAAAATAAAACAAAACCCCCCAAAACACTATAGTGTTTGAAAAGATACATGCACCCCAATGTTTATAGCAGCATTATTTGCAATACTCAAGATATGGAAGCAACCCAACTTTCCATAGACAGATGAATGGATAAAGAAGATGTGGTATATATATATATATATATATATATATATATATATATATATATATATACATACATACATATACACACACATACACACAATGGAATATTACTCGGAAGAAAGAACCAAAAGAATGAACTTCTGCCATTTGCAACCTTGTGGGTGGACCTATAGAGTATTATGCTTAGTGAAATAAGTCAGACAGAGAAAGACAAATACTGTATGGTATCACTTTCTTGTGGAATCTAAAAATAAAACAAATGAATGTATATAGCAAAACAGAAACAGACTTACAGATATAGAAAAACTAGTGGATGCCAGTGGGGAGAGGGAAGGAGGAAGGGACAAGATAGGATATGAGATTAAGAGATACAAACTACTATGTACAAAATAGTTAAGCAACAAAGATATATTTGACAGCACAGGGAATTATAGACATTATTTTGTAACAACTTTAAATAGATTATAATCTATAAAAGTAGTGAACCTCTATGTTATACACCTGAAACTAATTTAATATTGTAAATCAACTATACTTCAATAAAATAAAGAAATGAAACAACCCAAATGTCAACCCAGAAAAATGAAATTATCCTGATGATGGTGATAATATTACTGGATCATATTTATTCTGCATTTAATACTTTTTATTAGGCAGCAGTTTGAGTGTTTTTTTATTTACTGTCTCATTTATTGTCCCTAGAGCAATTATATGAAGCATGTAGACACTAAAATTCTCTCTGTGTATATACTGATATTCATATGGTATGATATATGTTTTTAATGGGAAATAGAGAGTTAGAGGAAAAATATATTAGAGTTTGAATGAATTTATACAAATCTGTATCCTGGTATTTCCATGAATGTTGATACCTTCATGGCTATTTACCAAAATATTAAAGTTTGCTATTTCTAGGTGGTAAGATTTCTTTTCACACTGTTATATTCTTATTGGGAAATACCTTTTTCTAAAAATATTGTGTTGCAATAGTAGCTCTTCTGAGTTCCTAATTTTTTTTTTTTTTTACAACTTCCATGTTTTGCCTTAGATCTTTGTTAAAAATTAATCATTTTTATGTTGTTTATTAGGTTAATTTCTATTATCAGTAAGCTATGATATCTTATTAATCTGAGCTAAAATTCGAGTTCCAATCTTACTCTTTGGCTTGATAACTTTTCTCTAAAGTATACTTAAGTAAAATTTAACATATGAGCATTTAAAAATGAATGTTTCGTACAAGTAAGGATTATTAAACAATAAAGATGTAGTAAGAAAGTTAGAGCATGTGCCTGATTATTTATTCAGTATCATTCCAAGAAGGGTTATTCAATAATAAAAATAGGACTATTGAGGTTCAGCAATGTGATTATTATGATATCCACGAATAACTCTTCTCAATTTTCTTTTCATTTTTGTTTCTCATAGAAGCAATTTAAGCAAGAGACAAATTTAACATTAACTTTTCCGAAAAATAACAGCATAGCAGAAAATGTTGCATAATTGTCTGTATTTTAAGCATCTGAAGTTTGGAATTTGCACTGGAGTATATTTATCATTGTCACTACATGAGACTACAATTAATTAGAACATTTTAGTTTCGTTAAGCAGTATGATCTTGAGGGAAAATGTATGCTTTAGTTGGGATATATTGGGAGTTGACTTCAATTCTGAAATTGCTTCTATTCTTTTATTGTGTGGCATTTTATTTCATAAATAAAATTGAAAAACCTATGAGAAGGTGATTCTTCAAGATGCTTTCTATATAAATATAAAAATTTACTATTTATATAATAAAAACTTATTTATATGTTATACAGACTGATCACTCTGATAAAAATCCGTTAAAACAAAAAACCTGTGGTCAGGCTGCATCCCACCACTTGCCACCACCAGTGCCAGGGAACCTGAGTAAAGCAAGTTCATTTCTCAATTGACATTTCTGGTCCTTGCCTCTATTCCCAGCTCAAGTCAGTCATTTTTACTTGTACCTTGACTCTTTGGCCATTTTGCAAGCATGTTAAATTTAACATGGCTAATACTAAATTACATTTCTGTCCCCTAAACTAGCTTTTCCTCCAATGTTTCTGTTCTTCCATATTCCTGTTTATCCAACATGGATAGTTATTTTTGATACCTTCCTTCCTTCCTCACATCCAATCTATTGTCAAGTTTTGTGCAGTCTTCACTTATATCTTTCATTTATATGCTTTCACTTTTCATTTGTACTCTTTATATCATAGTCTAGGTACTCATGAATTCCTGGAATACCAACAAAGTCTTCTAATGCATCTCCCCAGCTCTGCTTTTTTCTCCCCTCCTCTAGTCTGTCCTGTATACCAGCATCAGACTGATATTCCAGGAACTCTGCTTTGATCATAACATTTCCTATTGTCTTCCAAGGCATCCTCACTGACTTGGAGATAAAGTGCAAACCACTGAGTTAGCATCCAAGACCCTGTTTCCAGCCTTTTTACTAGTTCCTACAGTTAGCTATAGCAAAACTGATGTATTTTCACTGCTCCAAATGCAGCAGTTGACTTTTTGCCTCCTCATGTTTGTTCTTCCATTTTCTCTTCATGTAATGACATCTACCCATAACACCATCCAAGGAAATCCCACCATACCCACCTTAGATGTCAACTCATTTTTTAATTCTTCCTGATACCTACAGCTATTGTACTGTTGTTTGAATCAATTTTTTTTTTTTTTTTTTTTTTTTTAGATCTTGCTGTATGGTATGTGAGGAATTATATATTTTAGCTATCCTACAAAATTTTAGGAGATAGAAGCTCTTTCATGGATATGTATTAATATCCTTCAGTATCTACTCTAATGCTGTGCATATAGTCAAAACATTTGCATAAATATCAAGGAAAAATTCTCAAGAATTATTAAAGCCAAGAAATCAAGAGAAAGAAAATGATACATTATCTACTAAATTTGTAGGAAATTTTTATAAATATAAATTACTATATTTAACAATATAAATAAGATATTGTTGCCACAAAAATCATAAAAATATATTATAAATGGTATCTATAATTGATTAAACACACTGGCTATGAGTCTGTTTATTTTAAAAATGAATATCATTGATTACTTCTTTGAGAACATGGTATAAGAAAATAGCATATAACAGAAATCTATAGGTATTGGCATCATTTTTAGTTTTATTTCAAATTGAAACAATTTTTATTTTGTTTTTTTGTGACTGTATTACATTTCAAGTAGAAAACACTAGAAAAAAAGCATGAGTATATGAAAGCAAATGAATTCACCTTCACTTCCTTGCCCTGTAATACCATCTCACAGAGATAATTGTTATGAGTTTTGGTGATTATCCTTCTAAATATCTACTGTTATTTAAAATGTATTTAATCATATAATAGCTAGTTTTATATAATTTTAACTCTGTATAGTCTATGAACACATTTCCATGTGAATATAAATTCTTTAAAACAATTTCTACTGTATCACTGTATCTCGGTTTAAAAATACTTTTGAAAATGTTTAAAATTATTTTTTAGTGCTTTATATAATCTTTTGTACATTGACTATTAGTCAATAAACAAAAGAAGACATATCCTTGGGCAATATTAAGTTGTTTCAGTATACATCCAATATATATGTACATATATATAAAACTTTGAATCATGTGTATGCCAGGGCTTTACAAGAGAGTCAGAACCCTGGTCAAGAAGTAAAACCTATTCTTTAAAATGATCTATTGAGCTGTCAGAGAATATTTTCATGTCGAGAGATACTTTAGGATAGAACTATATCTCCTTTTCCCCATGTAAACACTCTATTACTCTTAGTGGAAAAAAATAATTTGGAACTCAGAGAATATGCCCAGGTAAAATTCACCTTGAATCTTCTTAAATCCTAAAACAAGGTTGAGCAAATTATTATATCCTGATATTTATATTTAAATACATAAATCAAAATACTAGCCAAAATACATTAAATAAAATTGATTTTAAAGGAATAGACTAACCTAAAATGGAAATAAAATTTGCCTTTGTAATTGCTAATGTTCATGAACACTGCACAGTGACTGACAATCCACTGTGGTTCAGGTTCAGGGGAAGCTGCCAGGAAGTTAAGTCATTGCATTTGTGATCAATAAGTATGTATATTTATACTAAGTACTTTCCAAATGCTTAAAACAGAGTAATTTAGCCGATTTTCTCCATTTTAGAAGCAGAAAGAGATAAAAGAATAATAATTAAAGATAAAAGAATAATAATTAAATTGGTTTAGTATTTAGTGAGCACGATAAAATAATTCAAGGGGAAGTAATTTCTATGCAGGATGAGAAGCATATGGAAAATTACTGTGGAACACAAATTTGAAAGATTATAAATCAATTTAAAGGATATTTTATTTGTTTGTCAAGAGGTTTAGAGAGTATGGTAGAGAACCCGAAAATACGAATAAGATCAAACTTACATATGGGTGTCTGTGTGTGTGTGTATATATATATATATATATAGATGCACACACACATACTAGCTATATGTGAAAATTACTAAGTTTATTCATGTAACCTCTGAAAATTAAACAAAACAAATTTAAAAAATTTTATATTAAGACCAGCACTGAGACTTCAACTCTAACAGAACTTTTCTTCTTTATGTACATTCTTCCCTGTTTTCTTTGTGTTTCCAAGTCATTCCAAGATTTTATATTCCACTGCTGTTTTACAATGTATTGTGAAATGTTTTTGAAATCTGTTACAAACTTCAAATTCATTTTTATCCAGTGAAATTCAATTTCTTTGAAGCTGCATACAGTTGCAAGAACCATAATCAGAGATTTATAAAATGCTATGTGTTTTCTAGTGACTTAGTCCAGAATATCAAATCTAAATTACACTTGATATCTTTAACCTTGAGTAAGGAAAGGTGCATCAGTCAGGGTCCATGCAAGAGTCAGAAATCATACCAATAATCTGAAAAGGGGAATTTTAATATAAAGAATTATTAAATAGGAATCTAAAATATGGCACAAATGAACCCATCTATGAAACAGAAACAGAATAACAAACATAGAGAACAAACTGGTGGTTGCCAAGGGGGAGGGAGTTGGGGGAGGGATGGAGTGGGAGTTTGGGGTTAGCAGATGTCAGCTTTTATATGTAGAATGGATAAACAACAAGGTCCTGCTGTATAGCACAGGGAATTATATTCAATATCTTATGATAAACCATAATGAAAAAGAATATAAAAAAAGAATGTATATATATATGTATAAATGAATCAATTTGCTATATAACAGTAATTAACACAACATTGTAAATCAACTATACTTCAAAAAAAACAATAATAAAGGGGGAAAATGCACATAAAAGAACAACAACAACAAAAAGAATTATTAACTAGTAATGGGATTAAGTATGTTGACTTAAAAAAAATGCACAATGTGAGAGTTGTGAGTTGTTTTATTTAGGGCAAAATGAGGACTGCAGCCCGGGAGACAGCGTTTCAGATAACTCTGAGAAACTGCTCCAAGGAGGCGAGAGGAGGAGCCAGGTTTTATAGAAGTTTTGTAGCAAAGGGCAGGTAGTCTGAACATCAAAAGATTACTGTTAATTAAAGAAAACCAGATATCCCAAGTTAAGGAATTTAGCCCTTTTCTGTGTATGGGAAGATGCAAGAGGTCTGGGATTGTGGGAATCATTCCTTTGATATGCACCTCAGCTATCTGGGGCCAGTATCCCCAGTATCCTGTGTTTTCACATCCTGAGTTTCCTCAGGGCTCACCAGCTCACGTTGGAGGGCTGCAAACGTCGATGACTGTGGCAGCCATTGTTTACTGATATGGCAGGAAATATTCCATTTATCAAGTGTGAAGAGGCTAGAGAGAACTCTAAAGAACTTAGGAATGGTAGATAGAGGTAGGGAGCAGCCACTATCTGTAGGACGGAAGAATATTAAAGAAAGAAGCAAACTTGAAAGAAAGGAGCTCCCTACACACACACACACACACACACACACACACACATTGCAGAGGGTGGGGCCCTGGTTCACTGGAAGGTGAAAGTTTTGAGATGTGCTGTAGGTCAGGGTTAACAGGCAAGAAACCCCAAGGTGGGTGCTGGTGAAACTCAGTGTGAAGCATCCACAGGGCTGCCTGTGAGATTTGCTGGGAAGTCACTAGATGAGCAATACATTGTAGGAAAAAAAAAAAACAGGAACAGGAAGAGAAGCCCCTTCCTTTTGAAGTGTCCCTTCACTGCCCTCTCCTGACAGAATCTAACATTGTGGCAGCAGACAAAGGAAACATTTAAAGGGCTCAGCTCCAGTATCACAAAGCAGAGAAAACAAGGGTGGATTTGGAGCTGAGAGGCAATTGATAGCTGGCATAGAAGTAAAAAATGGAAAATAAGCATTTTATTGGAGTGTATTTGTGGGAATCTAATAGCTGCTTTTTTTGTTTTTGGCTTTTGGTTTTTGTATTGAGGCATTTGCTGTGGGTTTTAATGTTATTATTTCTGGCCTCTCATTTAAAGGAATCTTCATGTGCAAGGAAGGGTAAACTATTTGAACATGTTTATTTTAAGGTTACATTGCACTTTATCACACATTATATCAAATATGTGTAGAATACATTCTTATCCTTGTTCTCCTGGTGAAGAAAACATAGTTTATGGAGGTAAAATTGAGGCAGGAGACAGATGGGCCCTCCGGGCAAACGGTTTGAGTTTGTTCCTTGTGGACTGATACTCTGGGCCGGGAATAACAGGACAATTGAGAGAGGAGGCTGGGTCCTGCCCAGATAGAAGATAAGAAACCACATATTCCTCATTCTCGAAGTCAGGAGACCTTCCCGACTACACATGCACAGAAAGGCTCCTTGGATGTCAAAAGGGGAGGGATGTCAACTAATGCTCACTTACCCATAGGCCTCTTCGGTAGAATCCATCTTGGCTAAGAGATGCGTGCACACACAGGGGACGATCCTGAGATATACCAAATACAGACTTGAACACGGCAAATCAAAATGATTGGCCAAAGGAAACCTGGAAGAAATGCCCCATAAAAGTGATTCAAACTGCCATTAGGGTGCGACTCTCTCTCTGAGCCCACTCGTGTGTCTATCCACACTTATTCTTTTTTTTCTCTTAATAAATACTTTACTTGTTTCACTACTTTCTGTCTTTTGGGGAATTCTTTTTCTGCAAACCCATAGGGCCAGGGCCTTGTCACTGACCATTGGTCTAGTGGCTTGGGTTTTGTGCTCTCACCGCCGAGACCCGACTTCAATCACTGGCTGGGAACCGAACCCCTGCTTTAAGCCACTGCAGGCTGAGGCCACCTGAGATCAAAATAACCATCCAAGGTCTTACAGCTGTTAAGGTGCAAAGTTAATACTTTAGAAACAAACAAAAAGGTGTCTCTGATTACAAGGTTCCTGCTGTTTCTCTTGACCATGATAATTTTTGTTTCACCCATGAAGTTTCTGATTCTCAATGACTTTCTCATGCTCAACTATTAGAGAAAGATGCATTAGTACAAGAACTCAGACTGCCGACTCCTTGTTTAGATCTTTTGTCATTCTGTCTTCCATTCCCTAAACACTGTTAATGATGTTTGTTATGTGAATGAGACAGAAGAAGAGGAGGAAAAGGACCAATATGAAAATAGTCTGCATAATTAAAAATAATGTATACAGTTTTTCACAACCATGAATGGGTTATATGTATTGGGTATCTGTGAAAGTTGCAGAATTAACATTTCTGTACATAATATTCTTTGGAGCAAAGTTTGAACTTTTTTTAGACCACATCTGACCTAACCTGCTTGACATTAAAAGTAAACAGTGGAATAATAAACATTATCTCCAAATAGGAACTACTGAAATGTTTATATTTTTGATTCAGAGTGAAATAAGATCTACTAGTGCTGATTGCTGGCTAGCATTCAACTTGATGTTTATAGTTCTTCAAAATATTCACTACGACAACAAAATTTAAAAACCATTCCGTCTTAAAAACAAACAAACATTAAGTTCCATACAACACAGAAAAAAAGCATTTCTATTATCATTGATTAATTGTGGAATATATAAAAAGAGGATTGTGCATTAGAATTTGGAGCAAAAATTATTGTAGAAAAACTCATCTAAATTCTCATTGCAGGTCTATTTATGTTACTCTTTCAGGATTTAATTTATTCATATATATTGCTTCGTTTGGGCTTTATCTGATCAATTAATCTATTTCCATCATTTTGTCCCATTTATAAAACACATTCTGTCATGTTAATATAACTTCTTCAGTCATTGGGTTTCTTTTAATGGAAACATAATCTGAAATGATTTTATTTAAGAATGATTATATGTTTAAATTATACATTTATCTTCACATTTTTCTATTCAAACTTCTTACGATGACCATCCATGATCTAACCCTAATTATCTACCTCGTTTCCTATTGTTATTATCCACAGGCACTAAAATCAAGCCAAAAAGACTTTCTTTTTTTAAACGTAAAAGATTTGCATCCCTAGGGGTTTAGGTATACTGTTTTCTTCTAGAATGATCTTACTTCAACACTTCATATCGTTGGATCCTACTCATTTTTAGGTTTCAATCTAAGTATCATCTTCTAGAAAGTAGTTCCTTGCTATTCCAGTAGAGGGGAAAACAAACAAAAAAACACCCAATCCCTTCAACCTTGATCTTTTGTCTTTTTCTCTTTAGCACCCAATCCTTTTAAATCAAAAGTATTTTCCCACTTATTTTAAGCACTGCAGTTTTGACAAAACTGGAAAATACAAAAGTGACCAATTTCTTATGTTGGGGTCTGGAAAAAATCTTATTACATTAAAAGACATACTGTATCTGAGGACCTTCAAGATGGCAGAGGAGGACATGGAGATCACCTTCCTCCACACAAATACATCAAAAATGCATCTACATGTGGAACAACTCCTACAGAACACCTACTGAACGCTGGCAGACCTCAGAATTCCCAAAAGGCAAGAAACTCCCCACGTTCCTGGGTAGGGCAAAAGAAAAAAGAAAAAACAGAGACAAAAGAATAGGGATGGGACCTGCACCTCTGGGAGGGAACTGTGAAGGAGGAAAAATTTCCACACAATAGGAGGCCCCTTTGCAGGCGGAAATGGAGGGTGGGCGGGGGGAAGCTTCGGAACCACGGAGGAGAGCGCAGCAACAGGTATGCGGAGGGCAAAGCGGAGAGATTCCCGCACAGAGGATCGATGCCGAGCAGCGCTCACCAGCCCGAGAGGCTTGTCTGCTCACCCGCTGGGGCGGGCAGGGCTGGGAGCTGAGACTCGGGCTTCGGAGTTCAGATCCCAGGGAGAGGACTGGGGTTGGATGCATGAACACAGACTGAAGGGGTCTAGTGCGCCACAGCTAGCCGGGAGGGAGTCCAGGAAAAAGTCTGGACCTGCCTAAGAGGCAAGAGACAATTGTTTTGGGGTGCATGAGAAGAGAGGATTCAGAGAACTGCCTAAATGAGCTCCAGAGATGGGTGCAAGCCATGGCTATCAGCGTGGACATGAGAGATGGGCATGAAACGCTAAGGCTGCTGCTGCAGCCACCAAGAAGCTTGTGTGCAAGCACAGGTCCCTATCCACACCTCCCCTCCCAGGAGCCTGTGCAGCCCACCACTGCCAGGGTCCCAAGATCCAGGGACAACTTCCCCAGGAGAACACACGGCACACCTCAGGCTGGTGCAAGGTCACACTGGCCTCTGCCACTGCAAACTCGCTCCGCATTCCATACCCTTCCCTCCCCCCAGCCTGAGTGAGCCAGAGCCCCCAAATCAGTTGCTCCTTTAACCCCCTCCTGTCTGGGGGAAGAACAGATGCCCTCAGGTGACCTACACGCAGAGACAGGGCCAAATCCAAAGCTGAACCCCAGGAGCTGTGTGAACAAAGAAGAGAAAGGGAAATTTCTCCCAGCAGCCTCAGGAGCAGCAGATTAAATCTCCACAATCAACTTGATGTACCCTGCATCTGTGGAATACCTGAATAGACAAAGAATCATCCCCAAATTGAGGTGGTGGAGTTTGGGAGCAGCTGTAGACTTGGGGTTTGCTTTCTGCATCGAATTTGTTTCTGGATTATCTTTATCTTAGTTTGGTATTTAGAGCTTATCATAACTGGTAGATTTGTTTATTGATTTGGTTGCTCTCTTCCTTTTTTATATATTTATATATATTATTTTCCTTGTTCTCTTTTTGTGAGTGTGTATGTGTATGCTTCTTTGTGGGATTTTGTCTGTATAAATTTGATTTTACAGTTTATCCTAGGGTTCTGTTTGTCCCTTTTTTTTTTTTTTCTTTGTATAGTTTTTAGCACTTGTTATCACTGGTGGATTTGTTTATTGGTTTGGTTGCTTGCTCTTTCTTTCATTTTTTTAACTACTTTTTAATATTTTTATTTTTAATAATTAAAAAATTTTTTTTATTTTAAAAACTTTATTTTATTTTATATTTTTTTCTTTCCTCTTTTTTTCTCCTCCCTTTTCTTCTGAGCCTTGTGGCTGACAGGGTCTTGGTGCTCCGGCCTGGTGTCAGGCCTGAGCCTCTTAGGTGGGAGAGCCGAGTTCAGGACATTGGTCCACCAGAGACCTCCCGGCCCTACGTAATATCAGTCAGCGACAGCTCTCCCAGGGATCTCCATCTCAATGCTAAGACCCAGCTCCACTCAACAACCAGCAAGCTACAGTACTGGACACCCCATGCCAAACAACTAGCAAGACAGGAACACAACCCCACCCATTAGCAGAGAGGCTGCCTAAAATCATAATAATGTCACAGACACCCCAAAACACACCACCAGACGTGGTCCTGCCCACCAGAAAGACAAGATCCAGCCTCATCCACCAGAACACAGGCACCAGTCCCCTCCAACAGGAAGGCCACACAATCCACTGAACCAACCTAACCCACTGGGGGCAGACACCAAAAACAATGGGAACTGTGAACCTGCAGCCTGCGAAAAGGAGACCTCAAACACAGTAAGTTAAGCAAAATGAGAAGACAGAGGAATACACAGCAGATGATGAGCAAGGTAAAAACCCATGAGATGAAACAAATGAAGAGGAAATAGGCAGTCTACATGAAAAAGAATTCAGAGTAATGACAGTAAAGATATCCAAAATCTTGGAAACATAATGGAGAAAATACAAGAAACGTTTAACAAGGACCTAGAAGAACTAAAGAGCAAACAAACAATGATGAAAAACCCAATAAATGAAATTAAAAATTCTCTAGATAGAATCAGTAACAGAATAACTGAGGCAGAAGAAAGGATAAGTGACCTGGAAGACAAGTTAGTGGAAATAACTACCGCAGAGCAGAATAAAGAAAAAAGAATGAAAAGAATTGAGGACAGTCTCAGAGCCCTCTGGGACAACATTAAAACCATCAATATTGGGCTTCCCTGGTGGCGCAGTGGTTGAGAATCTGCCTGCCAATGCAGGGGACACAGGTTCGAGTCCTGGTCTGGGAAGATCCCACATGTCACGAAGCAACTGGGCCCGTGAGCCACAATTACTGAGCCTGCGCGTCTGGAGCCTGTGCTCCGCAGCAAGAAAGGCCATGATAGTGAGAGACCCGCGCACTGCAATGAAGAGTGGCCCCTGCTTGCCACAACTAGAGAAAGCCCTCGCACAGAAACGAAGACCCAACACAGACATAAATTTATTAATTAATTAATAATAAAAAAAAGATCATACACCATGATCAAATGGGTTTTGACCCAAGAATGCAAGGATTCTTCAATATATGCAAATCAATCAATGTGATAAACCATATTAACAAATTGAAGGTGAAAAACCATATGATCATCTCAATAGATGCAGAAAAAGCTTTTGACAAAATTCAGTACCCATTTATGATAAAAATCCTCCAGAAAGTAGGCATAGAGGGAACTTACCTCAATATAATAAAGGCCACATATGACAAACCCACAGCCAACATCATTCTCAATGGTGAAAAAGTGAAACCATTTCCACTAAGATCAGGAACCAAACAAGGTTGCCCACTCTCACCACTATTATTCAACATAGTTTTGGAAGTTTTAGCCACAGCAATCAGAGTAGAAAAAGAAATAAAAGGAATCCAAATCAGAAAAGAAGAAATAAAGCTGTCACTGTTTGCAGATGATATGATACTATACATAGAGAATCCTAAAGATGCTACCGGAAAACTACTAGAGCTAATCAATGAATTTGGTAAAGTAGCAGGATACAAAATTAATGCACAGAAATATATTTCATTCCTACACACTAATGATGAAACATCTGAAAGAGAAATTAAGGAAACACTCCCATTTACCATTGCAACAAAATGAATACAATACTTAGGAAAAAACCTACCTAAGGAGACAAAAGACCTGTATGCATAAAACTATAAGACACTGATTAAAGAAATTAAAGATGATACAAACAGATGGAGAGATATACCATGTTCTTGGATTGGAAGAATCAACATTGTGAAAATGACTATACTGCCCAAAGCAATCTACAGATTCAATGCAATCCCTATCAAACTGCCAATAGCATTTTTCACAGACCTAGAACAAAAACTTTCACAATTTGTATCGAAACACAAACGACCCTGAATAGCCAAAGCAATCTTGAGAATGAAAAACGGAGCTGCAGGATTCAGGCTCCTGGACTTCAGACTATACTACAAAGCTACATTAATCAAGACAGTATGGTACTGGCACAAAAACAGAAATATTGATCAATGGAACAGGCTATAAAGCCCAGAGATAAACCCATGCACATATGGTCACCTTATCTTTGATAAAGGAGGCAAGAATATACAATGGAGAAAAGACAGCCTCTTCAATAAGTGGTGCTGGGAAAACTGGACAGCTACATATAAAAGAATGAAATTAGAACACTCCCTAACACCATACACAAACATAAACTCAAAATGGATTGAAGACCTAAATGTAAGGCCAGACACTACAAAATGCTTAGAGGAAAACATAGGCAAAACACTCTGTGACATACATCACAGCAAGATCCTTTTGACCCACCTCCTAGAGAAATGGGAATAAAAGCAGTAATAAATGGGACCTAATGAAACTTAAAAGCTGTTGCACAACAAAGGAAACTATAAACAAAACAAAAAGACAACCCTCAGAATGGGAGAAAATATTTGCAAACAAAGCAATAGGCAAAGGATTAATCTCCAAAATGTACAAACAGCTCATGCAGCTCAATATCAAAAAACAAACAACTCAATCCAAAAATGCGCAGAAGCCCTAAATAGACATTTCTCCAAAGAAGATATATGGATTGCCAACAAACACATGAAAGGGTGCTCAACATCAGTAATCATTAGAGAAATGCAAATCAAAACTACAATGAAGTATCACCTCACACCAGTCAGAATGGCCATCATCAAAAAATCTACAAACAATAAATGATGAAGAGGGTGTGGAGAAAAGGGAACCCTCTTGCACTGTTGGTGGCAATGTAAATTGATACAGCCACTATGGAGAACAGATGGAATTTCCTTAAAAAACTAAAAATAGAACTACCATACGACCCAGCAATCTCACTACTGGGCATATACCCTGAGAAAACCATAATTCAAAAAGTGTCATATACCACAATGTTCATTGCAGCACTATTTACAATAGCCAGGACATGGATGCAACCTAAGTGTCCATCAACAGACGAATGGATAAAGAAGATGTGGCACATATATACAATGGAATATTACTCAGCCATAAAATGAAACAAAATTGAGTTATTTGTAGTGAGGTGGATGGACCTAGAGACTGTCATACAAAGTGAAGTAATTCAGAAAGAGAAAAACAAATACAATATGCTAACACATATATATGGACTCTAAAAAAAAAAAAAAGTGGTTCTAATGAACCAAGGGGCAGGACAGGGATAAGATGCAGACATAGAGAATGAACTTGAGGTCATGGGGAGGGGGAAGGGTAAGCTGGGACGAAGTGAGATAGTGGTATTGACATATATACACTACCAAATATAAAATAGATAGCTAGTGGGAAGCAGCTGCATAGAATAGGGAGATCAGCTCGGTGCTTTGTGACCACCTAGAGGGGTGGGATAGTGCTGGTGGACAGGATTTGCAAGAGGGAGGAGATATGGGGATATATGTATACATATAGCTGATTCACTTTGTTATACAGCAGAAACTAACACACCATTGTAAAGCAATTATACTCTGGTAAAGATGTTAAAAAAAAAAAAGACATACTGTATCAAAATTAGAATCTAAAATAATTGAGAAAATATGCTTCAAAGACATATCTATAATAGATATACTGATGTTCTGATGTGATTTTTACATCTTTATTATTGTTCATTCTGTGACTGGTAGAAAGAAATGTAGCATTATGCAACTGACTTGCTCTGTGCCCTTGGAAACAGGCCATCCAAATTTGCTGATTTGAGTATGTTCCCATACTCAAGTATTCTACTCCCCTTCCTCTGTTTTGTCAATAGCAATTTTTGCAAAGTTGTCATTACTTCGTAAAATTTTTCTCATTTTTCATATTAAAAAATGAGTTGTATGACTAGTTTCATTAACTCAGCCATTTTGGACCCATTAATTTCAAGCCCCTCCTTATTAGTTAGCAGCCTATTTTTGTATCATTGCTTATTCCCTAATTAATTCAAAATAATTCACGTTTTTTAATCATTCTTCCAACACAGAACTTTTGTTCCTTCTGTTATTTTATCCTTGAAAGCTTTTCTGTCTATTTTCTTTTGTTGTAGTTAAGAATGTAGCCTTTTTTAACCTTAAAAATTTAGTTGAGTCTTTAGTAAAAATATCTCCTTATTGATAGCAACCACCTGGCAGCAGTTGGGAAAAAAAAAATTGAAGGATAGGCGTTCATGTACTCCTTTAACAAATTCGTTCATTGACATTTAGGGGTTGTCAGCAGAGATTCACCGACTCAATTACTTGTTAAAACCAAAACACAGGTAAAGAGAAAAAGCAAAGATCTCAAATGGCAGTAAGGAAAAATAATTTTACGTCTGATCCAGGTTAATGGTTGATTCAATCTGTATTTATTAAATAAATAGCTAGAGAAACAAACAAATAAATGTTGACTGTATGATGCTCTCTCCCAAGAATCTGTGAGTTGCTGAATCCACAGGAACCAGCTACAATATACCCTATATACCCACTTTATAAAGCAAGGTTGTCTTAGGTCTTACTTAGCAATAAGTTTGATTTCTAGCCAATTATGAAATAAATGAAGAGAATAAGTCCTGACCACTTAATTACTGTCATATGGGATGATTATGTCCCAGCTCACATTTTTAGGATTCTTTTTTTTTTCTACTCATAGTCTTGTACATTTGTTCTTATTGTTGTTTCTTAAGGAAAATAATTAAGAAACTCTGATGCCAGTACTACCTCCTGCCTTATGAATATTTCTATTAGCTACACTGTGTGAGGCAATAACAAAGTGTTTAGTATTTATATTATATATATAAATTTCATAAATTTATGACTGAACTTACAATATATGACACCCAATTGAGCTCTGAGAATGAAAACTGGCTTAACTGGTGCCTTTGTGTGATTCTGTGACCTAATCAATTTAATTTTAATTTAACACCACTGTGCCTTCTTGCTAATTGTTCATATATTTTTAAGGAATATCTACCATGAAATATACTGTGGTAAATTTTTTATTTTTTATTTTTATTCATTTATTTTTGTGTTTTTATTTAAGATACAGTAAAACTGACATTTCGGGGAGAATCATGCAGTTGCATGAGCCTTAGCCATGTACAAATTTGTTTAATCGCCATCACAATCAGAATACAGAACAGTTCCATCACCCCATAAAAGTCCTCCTGCTACTCTTTCATTGTCACCACATTACCCATCTCTGCAACCACTAATCTTTTCTCTGTCACTATAGTTCTGTCTTAAGAATATCATACAAATGGAATTATACAGTAGGCAAACTTTTGAAACTGGCTTCTTTCATGTATAATGCCGTTGAGCTTGGGGGTTAGGCAAGGAGTTCTTGGACATAATACTGACAGCACAATCTATAAAAGAAAAAAAGTAATAAATTGGACTTCATAAAAATTTTTAAAATTTAGTATGTAAAAGACATTGTTAAAATAATAAAAAAGATAAGCTACAGACTAGGACATATTTACAAATCATATATCTGGCAAAGGATTTGTATCTAGAATATATTTTAAACTTAATAGTAAGAAATATACAACCTATTTAAAAAGTGGCCAAAAATCACAGAAGAAATAGTTTTTATTTAAAACATTTTGTGACCCAATGTTAGGAAACAATATGCAATGTACAGCTTAATTTTTAAAGATTTTTTCCATTTTTTGCCAAATATTAGTGTTAACTTTCCTAGTAGATGCTTTTGTTCAACTTTCATTGATCCATCTAATAAAGCCCTTCATTGCTTTTCTAAAAGCCACATTAGAGCAGCTGAATGGATAAAACAAACATTGTACTCACTTTGCAGGCTTCTGAAAACTGACAATGTTTATTAAATTAAATGGACAAACCTAGAGACGACATGCAGAAGACCTGTATTCTGTATAACAGAGAACACTTAAAAGACCATAAACCATTATACTATTTCCAGATGTATTACCTCTTTCAATGTCTTCAAACCTCCATCTTCAATACATCCTAATTTATAGCTATTTTGATATTTCTGTTATTTTAAAAATAACAAATGCTTCTTGCTAGAAAACCTAATATTCACTTGAAGTAGTTATATAAGGAGATGTATTAGTTTGGTAAGGCTGCCATAACAGCATATCACAGACTGGGGTCTTAAACAACAGAAATTTATTTTCTCACAATTCTGAAGGCTAGAAGTTTATGATTGAGGTAATGGCAGCATTGGTTTTCTCTGAGGCCTCTCTTTTGGACTTGCAGATGGCTGCCCTCTTGCTATCTCATCCTTCTGTGTACAGGTGCCCCTGGTGTTTCACTCTGTATGTCCTAATCCCCTCTTCTTATAAAAATACTGGTCAGGTCAGATTAGATTAGGGCCCTCCCTAACAGCTTCATTCTAGAGTAATTACCTTTTGAAAGGCCCTATCTTCAAACAGAGTCATATTCTGAAGTACTGGAGGTTAAGACTTCAACACATGAATTTTGGGGGCACACAATTCAGCTTCTGCCAGAAGACATAGTAGCTATGCATGTGTTGTTGTTCATACTGATACATTAATTGGAGAATTTGAAATATTTGCTTATTTTACATTCAACCAATAACATTAAGGAAATCAGTTTACTCTACTATGATTCTCCAGCATCATATAAGGATATTTAACACTGGCGTTAGCTAATTGCAGATAGGATTTAAAAAATAATATTAGTTTTAACCATAAAAGTATATTTAAAAATGAAAATCCAGATGCAATTTTACATAACAATAAAATATCCAAAATTTGGCTTATCAATCAAAATCTTTCAACATTCTACTCTTTCTCTCAAACCTTAATGCTATAAATAATTGAGAATTCACTCTATTTAAGTGGATTGCTTTTTAAAAAATGAAATAGAAAAGTTAGAAATATATTTAACAGCTGCTTAATATTTCAAATTAATCTATGGATCTTTTATAAATGATTTCAGAGGTAATTTTACCCAAATACATCAATTTAATTTAGAAAATATTAGTGATAAAATTAAAACTGAAAAATGAACTAGATCAAACTACCTTACTTCAGAGTGTGAAAATTATTAGTCTATGGTTTTGTTTATAAAATTTTCCAGCAAACACTAATCTGCATGTCCATGGCTAAGATCCAGAATAACAATTCATTCATTTGCATTAATTTTCTGTGGTGGATTATATTGATTCTGGCTCTAGTACAATAGCAAAAATAATTATAATATATGTACATTGAATGTTATAACTAACCCACACTCTCTCTAAACATCCATTGTCAACTAATGAGGTCACCATTAGTCTAATAAAATTAAAACAAATCTTTTTTATAAGTGAAAATACAGCATATATATGCATGTAAACAGTATTTAGGCCTTGGCCAGATACAAGCACACAGATAGGCTAAATTGACATAAATGAAACGCTACAGCAGGCAGAGCAGTTACAAGTGAGGAAATATTGTCTCCTTATAAACACAGTCAACAATGTATGGTGTTTGACCTAGACATTTGATAATAAAACACAGAACAAAAAACCTTGAAGGGAGTCTATAACATCATTCTTGAGCACAGACAGATTCCATGGTTCAGCCTCCCAGGGAGAAGTTCCAAAATTGCTATGCAAGGCAGTGGAGCCCAAATGGAGGGGGACTGACTTGCTAAGGAGGCTAGAATTTCTGGGCAGGGTCAAGAGACGAGGGAATGTCAGAGATAGAGCCCAGGACAGACTCTAAAAAAGAATAACAGAACAACTTCTGGCAAGTGAGAAATGAGAAAAGATTTCAGAAGTAATACAGTACTGAAGAAACATTGGATTTCTGATTTAGCTACAGTGGCTAATTTAAATATATATATATAATTTAAAACACTACCTCATAATTAATTTATTAATAAAGTAAAAGCAACACAATTTATTTTGAGACAATTGGAGAACTTTAAATATTGACTGCATATTCATTGTTAAGGCATTTTTGTTAATAATATTTAGTAAGATAATGTTATTCTGATTGTTAACAAAATGCCCTTATTTATTAAGATATGTATAGAAGCACTTATGAGAAAAATAACATGGTTTTAGGAGTTTTAAAAAAAATACATTACAACAACATAAAAAGAAAGGAAGTGACTAAGAAAAGAAGAAAAAACAATATAAGGAAGGAATAAAGGAGGGAAGAAAAAAGGAGGAAAGGAAGGAAGGATAACAGTTTAATAGCTTAAAACAACAGCTTATTGATTTTGTTCACAATTTTGTAGATAAGCTGTGCTGTTCTTGTCTGGGCTAACTCAGCTTCTGTTTACTGGGCCCTCTGATATGTTTGTCGTTCAGCTGATGGCTGGAATATAGAATGGTTTCATTTGTTCTAGAAGTTGACAGACTCTTTGTTGCACTTGATTTTCCTACACTTAACCTTTTACATTCCATCAGCCTAGCTCAATTTTGTTCACAAGCTGGTCTCAGGGTTCTGAACACAGCAAAAGAAGACAAAGTCCAATATGCAAGCTCTGTTAAAGACTCTGAATTATGTTTGCTAATGTCCCGTGGAGCAAAGCAAAGCAAGTCACTGGCCAATCTCAGATTCAAGGTGTGAAGAAACAGTTTCCACCTCTTGATAGGAGGAGGTGAAAAATCACATTGGAAAAGGCTTGCTAAAATGTTGGAAAGATTATGTAGCCATCTGTAATCAAAAGAAAAGGGAAGGAAAGAAGAAATGAAGGAGGAAGGAAAGGGAGGGATAAACCAAGCAAGTGTGACAGAATGTTAACTATTGAATATTGTTGTTGGTGTGAGGTCTCTTCTCCTCTCTACTTTGCATATTTTGGGAAACTTTTAAAATGCTTAACTTAAAAAAAGACTTTAAAATAGAAAAGTCATCCAACAACCATTTGATTGTATTTAGCAGTTTTTCTTAATTCTCCTCAATTGCTCAGCTCCGCATAAATTCCAGAAATGTTAAAAATGAATGAATCAAAATAAATTTAAGCTTGCATTTGATATATCATTCTTATATCTTACATATTGTAGACATTGCCAAATCAGATACCAAAAAAGACTATAGACCAACTAAAATATTTTCCAAATAAGCTGCTTCTATAATATTTCTGTAGAGTTCATAAGCTAAGTATAAAATTGAGAGATACTGTTGGCAGTAAAATAATAATCCAAGGAATATTTATATGACTTAACATTCAAAATTTTAAGAAGCACATTAAGGGTAGAGAAGGAGTCACTGCATTTGACATCTTACTTATACACCTGATAGTGAAGAGAGAATAATGTTCTTTTTTCTACAAGGTGTGATCCTAAAGAAAAGAATTGTCAACAGCAGAGAAATCTGTCAGCCAAATAGAAACATTAGAATGGAGTGACTCAGGAAGTTATTTATTATAATGTAGACCGCTTTTGAAAAACTAATATCATATTACTAGGTAAAATGTCAACCTAACTAAAATAATTATGTGGTTGTATAGTGAAACAATACTTGTAATTAGGTAATTAACATACTATAAATAAGATTTTGAAATTCATTCCAAAATTCTTCAGTTTTTCAGTATTGAAGTAGGAGTGTTATTTTCTAAATATTTTCTCTCATGATAAGCTTCACCTTTCCTGGTTCTTGAAATAGACAGAGCAGACTTTGGGGGGCATATTTTTGTCTGCTTCCATTGCTATTTTCAGCTTGTCGGCTTATTCAGCTCCAAGTCTGGGATAAATGTGAGGCAAAAAGAAAACCAGGGAACTCACCACCAAGTAATTCCTTGGGTTTCCAGCGCCCTAGCCAGTCTGACTCTTTGTCAGAACCTTTTTAGTTTTGTTTAGTTGTACTCATTCCCCCCAAATAGAGAAAATTACATCTACTCTATCTTCTCAAAAGTGGATCCCTGTCCTATTAATTTTAACATTGCTACTAACCAAAATGAAAAGAGAGGGAACTAGAGTGATTTTTAAGTGTCAGTTGATATTCTTTTGAAAATCTACTTTCTGTAATCATATATCTCATACAATCTATTCCAAAATTTGAAGTCTCTACTGGAAAGAGACAACATTATGAGTATAACTTGAATAGTGCTCTATTCTCCTAAATTGCTTTGTATTAGGTTTGCCAATAAAATATGACAAATATAAAGCAAATTTGATATTCAAATATTTGCTAATGAGAATTCTTCAGGATTTCCTTTCAGTGAAGGCTATCTAGCTAAAATATGAGATGTCTACCTGCTTACTTCTTTCTTATTTTTTTCCACTGTTCATTTTGTTACAGTTTCCTTCACCTGTACTCACTGTAGTTCTCAGTGCCAGAACGAGCAGTTGGCTATCAGATGTCAAAAATAAGGCAATGATGGCTCTAAAACCTCATATCTAGAGCCTTTTATATTTCATAGAGAAGCAAACAAAAACAAATAACAATTATTGAATTTACTTTAAAATATATACGTGTGTGTGTGTGTAGACTGTATATGTAATATAAAAACTATATATGATATAATTTGTCCCAAATGGGTTTAGGCCAGAGAGAACTAACAAAAAATGCATTCAGAATTTTGGACATGTTGAATGAAATATACTTTGTGTTTATGAGAAATGTAACAAATTGATAAATCTGAAGGAGGAGATTGAAAAGTCATATTTTAACTTCAGAGGAATGAGCAAAGATGAAGACATTTACTACAATTTTAAGAACACCAGCCAGGAAATTTCTCAGTAGGAAAACCTGGAAGTCAGTAGAAGCAAATTAACTGCTGAAATAACTCTCTGTGGCAATCTGGGAAATGCTCATTTTACCTTCACCTCTAGAAATGAAACACTTTTATAAACAACAACAACAAAACATTTTTAAACCACTGCACACTCACACAGATGGAGAGGAAGATAAACTAATCTGATACATTTTTCCCTGTGTGGAAATATTTTCCTTCCATGTATGAAATCTAAATGAAAGCATGATTTAAATAGATGTCAAAGGCTGCATTTCCCTCTGTTTTTCTGTAATATTTTTGTATCACAAAAGTTAAATACTAACATGAGTTTAATATTTACTTCTACCTGGTTTAGATGAATCAAAAACTAAAATAAATTCAAAGTGCTTTTTTAAATAATAAATCTCACTGGGGGAATTTATACCCACTTACTTCTTATCTGTCAGTGCACTGAAAGACATCACAGAAGTTTCTCTTGGACTGTACTTTGTTTGATCATTTTAAACTACTTATATGTTTGATCAAACTATTTATAACATAAGCATGATTTGAGAAATGAGTATGCTTTCATATTTAATCAGTGTTTTTACTTCTGATTTATACCTAAAATGAAGATTCATATAATATATCCCAAATTAGTATTTTAAGTTATATTTAGTTGAACCAGGATTTGACTTTTAGAGTTAAAGTTTCAAATTTGGATTAAAGCTTATATTTCTACATAAACTATACAATGCATCTAACATTAAATACCCTCTTAGTAATAAATGATAATAAAGATTGAGTTGTTGACAGATTATGGAAGGTGGCAATGTATCTTCCTTTTTGGTTTTAAACAAAAAAGCAAGTTTAAAACATATTCTCATACATTTTCACAAATAATTTACACTAGTAAATATTCCTTTCAACATTTATAGTTCTTAGGAAAGGTAAGAAGGGAAGACATGAGCAGAGAGCATTTGTACTAAGGTTTATTAACTGCTTTATTCTCTACCAGCCCTCATTTCACCAAGAGTGAGTAATTTTTTAATGCATTAATCATATGGAAACATGAAGGAAATGACTGAGAGTCAAAACATTGTATTATAAAGATAACAGCATGATGTAGTAGGAAGGAACTTGGATCTGGAATCTGACAGAAGTGAATTCAAATTCCAGCTCCTTGTCTACAAGTACTGAGCCTATCAACAGATTACTTGTCCCTAACAAACTATGATATCTCATATACAAATTAGGAAAAATAATAGCTGACAGGTTTTTTATGGTAAAAATGATAATTCTTGGTATTTTATTTGACCAGTGATGCATATAAATAACACAAAATATGTTTGTTATTCGTTGTAATTATTCTTAATAGGCCTGATAATTTTTATCATTGTAGTATTTTACTTCTGTTTTTAAATTATCTGTAGTTGCTTTCCATAATTAACAGTGAGATTGAAAAAGTCAAATTATATAGAAGAGAAGCTAAATCAGCATCATGGGATATATTGTAAGGTTATTTAATATAGTTCCCATTGAAATTATAGGTTTGCTAGAGTAAGAATAACATAATGCATATTTTTTAATTAAATATATATCTTGACTTAGAAATATAGAGGTCTATCAATATCCTCAATGTGTCAGTTTATGCTATTCATCTATATACAACTGAAGCTGAACCATTCATATATTTCTCCAAATATACATTGATTGTTATTATTTATCATTATGACCTGGAATTAGCTTCCCAACAATGTCTAATATGTTTATTTTCTCTTCCAATTAAAGTAATCAAAATAAATAAATTGATGACTGCAGGAAAAGCTTTTTAGATAAGAGGAGGAGTTCTATAATAACTGTGAGAATTTGAAATACCATCTGACTATTCTGATAGTTTTGAAATATCTAGAATTGATTAGACAAAAACTGAGTTTGCATTGTGAATCTGTTAGCATTATTGAATTGAAAACAACATAAGAACATCAGAACAAAGGAAAAATAATTGACGCAGAGCTGAAGAAGTTGAAAAGAATAAATACTTTTTCACTGATACTTACATATATGTATTGCAGGACCAAATGGAGAAAAACAAAAACTAAATATAGAATTACTTTTTCTATTTTTTCTCTCATATATAACAATTATTAAAAAATCCTTCTATGCATGAGTTGTACATCCAACAGTCCTGGAAGTATAGGTGCTATATTTTATATGATCTCAGAGGCATAATCACACAGAGTTTATTATTACTGACTTATTCTCTTACGCTGGGTTTTCCTCCACTTAACTACATTATATAGTATGATTAAGACAAAGTTGACAATATGATAAAATGTACAAACACACACACATACATATATATATGTATAGTATATGTGTGTATATATTCACACTATATTTTACAAACCTTTGGGACTGTAATTGTTTATGCATTTACTCACAAATTATATTAAATGATAAAAAAACAATATATTAAAACAGATTTCCAATAAATGTAATGCATCATCATATCAATAAAATGAATGATAAAAATCATATGATCATCTCAATAGATGCAGAAAAGGCATCTGACATTCTTTCATGATAAAATCCTTAACAGATTGAATACAAATGAAACATACAGCAACATAATAAAGGCCATATATGACAAACCCACAGCTAACATTATACTCAATAGAGAAAAATTGAAAGCGTTTCCTCTAAGATCAGGAATAGACAAGAATACCTACTCTCAGCAGTCCTATTCAACGTTGTACTGGAAGTCCTAGCTAGAGCAATTAGACAAAACAAAGAAATAAAGGCATTCAAATTGGAAAGGAAGAAGTGAAATTGTTGCTATTTGCTAATGACATGATCTTGTATATAGAAAATCCCAAAGAGTTAGTCAAAAAACTGTTAGAATTAATAATTTCAGTAGGGTAGCAGGATACAAAATCAACATACAGATATCAATTGAATTCCTTTACACTAATGATGACGAATCTGAAAAAGAATAAAGAAAACTATCCCATTCACAATAGTATCAAAAACAATAAAATACTTAGGAATAAATTTAACCAAGAAAGTGTAAGAGCTATACAATGAAAACTTCAAGACTTAGCTGAAAGAAATTGAAGGAGACACAAACAAATGGAAAGACATCCTGTGTTCACAGATCAGAAGAATTAATATTGTTAAAATGGCCATACTACTTAAAGCCATCTACAGATTCAACACAATTCCCCTCAAAGTATCAAAGGTGTTCTTCACAGAAATAGAAGAGACAATCCTAAATTTTTTCCTGAGAAAAAAGTACAAAGCCTGGGGTATTATGCGTCTGGATTTCAAACTATACTGCAAAGCCACAGTTATAAAAACTGTATGGTAC
The DNA here is from genome assembly GCF_965194825.1 of Balaenoptera physalus. NCBI lineage: Eukaryota > Metazoa > Chordata > Mammalia > Artiodactyla > Balaenopteridae > Balaenoptera > Balaenoptera physalus. Next base: position 44,913,670 of record NC_138891.1, read on the forward strand.
TGCTACAAAAATAGACACATCGACCAATGGCACAGAATCGAAAGCCCAGAATTAAATCTCAGTATATAGTCAACTAATATTCAACAGAGGAGCCAAGACTACCCAACAGGTAAAGGATAGTCTTTTCAACAAATGATACTGGGAAAATTGGAGAAACACATGCAGAACAATGAGATTGTACCTCTGTCTCACACTACTCACAAAAAAATTAGCTCAAAATGGATCAAAGATTTAAACATACAACCTGATTCCATAAACCTTCCAGAAGAAAGCATAGGGAAGAAGCTCATCCATATTAGTGTTGGCAATGATTTTTTTGGACATGACACAAAAGCACAAACAACAAAAGTAAAAATCAACAAATGGGACTTACATCACACTCAAAAGCTTCTGCACAGCAAAAGAAGCAATAAACACAATGAAAAGACAACCTATAGAATGGGACAAAAAATTTTTAAACCATATATCAGATAATGGGTTAATACTCAAAATATATGTGTGTCAACTTAGTAATAAAAACAAACAAAAACCACCAAACAATCCAATTTAAAAATGGGCAGAATAACTAAATAGACTTTTTTCCAAAAAGAACATCAAAATGGCCAACAGGCACATGAAGAGATGCTCATCACTAATCATCAGAGAAATGCAAATAAAAACCACAGTGAGATATCTCCCCAAACCTCTTAGAATGGCTATCATCAAGAAGACAAGAGATAACAGGTGCTGGCAAGGATGCGGTGAAAAAGAACAGTTATACATTGTTAGTGGGGATGTAAATTGGTCCACCCACTATGGGAAACAATATGGAGGTTCCTAAAAAATTAAAAATTGATCTACCATATGGTCCAGCAATTCCACTTCGCATTTATATCTGGAAGAAATGAAAACAGGATTTTGATTAGATATATGCATATATATATATATATATATATATATATATATATATATATATATATATATATACACATATATATACACATATATATATACACATACAATCACATATACACCCACCCACCTACATGGGCTTCTAAAATTAAAAATGTTTATATTATTTTTCATATGAGACTAGGGGCTATTCTGTTCATACTTATCAAGAATGTATACCCCAGCCTTTTATATCTCCCAGTGTGGTGGTAATACTCTTTACGGCAGTGGCATGAACCATATTTCTTCGGCTTATTAGGCTAAAGGGTGATGATTTTATTGTTGATGATGTTAAGATTGGGAATAAAGAAAATAAAGGATAATGGCTGCACTTAGTGCATATTTATGTACCTATGAGTTTATTTATCCAAGAATAGTCTTTGAATATTTACTCTATGTTAGAGTCTGTGTTAGGATATTGTGCTTGGATACTTTGGTGATGAAAATAGATGAACTCTTTACCCTTATGGATCTTTCAGTAATTATAGCTGAAGTTGATGAAAAATTAAAAAAAAAGTAGTGAATGAATCAAATTTCCTCTTGGCATTCTGATAAATGACTGCATCATCCTGTGCAAATAAATTAATGAAGTAGTTGGTAGAAAATATGTGGGAGATTATTGAAAAGGCTATGAGTGACTAATGGGAATGGCCATCTACAAAGGGGTAAATTTTATTTTTAAGAGCATTATGATTAGCAACTTTTAAAGGAGTGAAAAGAAGAGATTTATTTCTTATGTGATATCAAAGATCTGTGTGCTTGTTTTTCTTTGCAGATCACAATTGGATGACATGCTGGTTAGTAGCTTAGAGTATTAGAAATGTTTACTACATTTTAAAGATTCCCAAATAGCTTCTCCTAATTTTTCAATGTTGCAATTTTGTCTTTTGACAATTTCAGTTACATTTCCTGGATCTTCCAACAGCTCCTCCTTTGTTGCCTTTGAATAAATAAGCTCTTCCAATTCAGTTTAAGCATTGTACTCAATAATTTTACCATCTGCTATCTTAGAAACAGCATATTTTATTTTTAAGAAGTTATCCCTTGAAATAATTTTATTTACATGGAGCTCTTCAAAATTATTCAATGTTTCAGACCTCACTTGATATAAATACTTATTTATTATGCATTTTCATTCAGTACCTCCTCACAACATGCTCAGTATATTCAAAGAGTAAATGTGATCCTTGTACAATATGTTGAATATATGTACTGTGTCCTAGTCAAGAGGCTGAAGGTATATGATGTTATAGGGAAATAATAACATCTCAACATTAAGATGCATGAATAGCTTACAGATGACCCTGTATCTATCTGTAATTTGTGAATTAATAAAAGTGTTTTTCTATTTCCATCTCCAATCAATAAAAGGAGAAAAGAAACTTTATTATACTTTTAGCAAATCATTTATTTTATTAAATCCAGCATATAACAGGTCCCTATTTTGACCCCTTAATGACTTATAGTTTGTAGAATAATATAGTAAGCATCTCTCAATCTAAATTTTGGTCATATTGCCAATCAGCTGATGAGTTGATCTGCCCTTGACATGCTTATCCTTAGATATGCATGCTTGAGAAGGTCTTATCTTCCAATATATGTATTTTTTTATGTCCTATTACATTCATTCCTTCTAGGAGATACTTCAATATATTAGACTCATTCTTTTGAAAATATGAGGAGATTATTCCGCTTCTCTTAGTGTCTCCTTATACACAAAAAGGTTTAACTCCTGAAAAAGCACATATTCATGTCAGTGCTTTCAAACATATGTTCTCTAAGTATCAGATCCTTCATGTAATTGATATATAAAAGTTTGATTTTTACCCAGAATTACTATATCTCCATGAGAGTCTCATGTTTCCTACAAATATCTTGTGACATCAAATGAATGAGTCCGTCATCTTACAACTGTTTTGTCATTGATTTGAGAAAGAATGTTATGCTTACTGGGCAGTTTAAAATTATATATATATATATATATATATATATATATATATACACACACACATAAATTACGGCACAATTCAACTCTTTTACTTTAATTTATCCAAATTTGCACAAAAATTTCCACTTCTAAAACTTCATCAACACCAAGGCTTTCACTTGGATTTTTTGTTGTTGTTGTTCCATTTGCACTAATAAATATCATGTGAGTCTAATCACAGGAGATTTAGCAAAGGGAGAAACGTAGGAGAAAACCATGCTGAGATGCATTGTAAGGCGGCTGCTCAGCAACTGAGTTGTTCACATCCCTAGCCAAGGGGTTCAATTCCACACAGAAGCCTCCTAAAAAGCTAAAAGTAACCACATATCAATGACTTTTGGAGTCCCTTGCAAATATGTTAACCTGGGAATGATGGATCTGTATTTGCTGAGTTTCTACAATACTTAATATATATGCCATTGTATAGAGTAGTTATCATTGTAATATTTCACCTCTTATTCAGTCTTTCTGTATTAATTTAACCACAAAAGGATTTTTTTCTCACTAAAGGATTCCTAGGTGGATCTTTTAGTTTCACAAGGGAAATTACATATCTTCAGGTACCTGCTGGATAATGAAAAACTAATGTGGACTTTAATTCAAGTCTCCTTCATAATTAGACTGTAGTGCATCTTATAATCAACAATAATCTTAAACAGAAATGTTTAGAGAACTTTCCCTTTTCAGAAGTGTTTGGATAATCCAGAAGCTGTTCTTTTCTGGAATTCAAATAGTGCTTGCCTACAGACAAATAAAATAGAGTGCCTGGGCTACTTTTCCCCAAAACATCTGAAGCTCTAGGTGGCTAATTTAAGCTTCCAGCTTTATATTCTCTATAAGATAATACTAACTTTATATTAACTTTATATCTGCTGTCAAAATCAGTTTCAATTATTTTCAGAATAATAAACTCAGCAATGTTTCAAAATTCCACAGCAAAATTTGGTTTTCTATTTTGAAAACTAACACTACTTGTTGGGATCATCATCATGTTTCTCAAAGAATACCTGCAACACTCACAGCAGTATCCATTACCAAATGTCAATCCTGTTGCTTTCCAGCTTTCCATTTAAAGGTGTTTTATGAGGGAATAAATATATTGGCCAATTCCCCCAAATAATACTGTGATTAAAGCAATCAACTTTTTTCTTCTCTCAGCTGCATTCATGGGTAGCTTCATCCTTCTACTGTTCCTCAGAATAAATGGAGAGAACAATTTATATGGAGGGCGATGACCAATGTCTATGCTGTATGGATCCGAAATATTCCTAGAATTCAAAACAGAAGTTTATAACTTATGACTACATGCACACACACACACACACACACACACACACACACACAAGTCCACTATCAATATACTTAGGAGACTCTTCATGATCTATGTTATTTTGTTTGCTTCTAGGACAGTGATCTTCAACTTTTTTAAAGAAGAGCGAAATCCTTTACTTAAGACTAAAATGTAAAGTGTAGAATCAATAAATGTCAAGTGAATCTATACTGGCTTCTCTGGCTCTCTGGTTAGTGGTGGGATGATGGACCAGAGACATTCCAGAGCCTTTCTCCCCTTTCTTTGATGATACAGTTGAAGCCACAGTGAAAACAAACAAAACAAAGCAAAACAAAATCTAGGCTCCTAATAGCACAGTTTAAGCACTGTTTCTCTAGGTGTTTCCATGGTATAGAGGGAATATTTGAAAACTCATCTTGATGTTAGCTTATGTAGGAAGGGTAATGACATTTTCATTGTCCTTACTGTGGATTCTCCATAAAATGCTCATTTCATCAAGGTGGAAAAGGAAGTATTTCAAACTCAGACATTAACTAAAATGATGTCTTCTCACATTTTCACTAAGTAGTAATTGCAGCATAAAAAGAATCAATTGAATTTTTTAATGTTAAATATTTTAAATGAGGTTTTCAATTAAAAAAGCATCTTGGGCAGGGAGAGATCTGGGCAATAGCTTTTTGTTATTTTTGTTTTCAAGTTCCATAAGTTATTATAATGCGAAGCCAATTTTAAATCTTGTAACCTAAGCTAGGGTAAGGATTAGACTGAAATTTTGATGTCAAATTAGTTAAGCCTATTTATGGGGTTTTAAATAGATTTAGTAACTAAGCTAGAAGGAATTATGGGAAAGAAAACTAGACAGAAAAGTTCAAAAGCTAAATAGCAACCGTAGAATCAAAAAAATTAAAAGGTATTACATGTTAAATACCACAGTCCCATTATAGAAACAAGAAGGCTGACATCATAACTACTGGCATTTGTTTATCTCCTTACAGGTTAAAAATCAGTTTCTTCTACTTTGTATCTTCCTAATTTTTACTGCTGCTTCCTAACCAGTGATCACCCCAGACCTTCTTAAAGTGTTTTAGCACCTTTGAAGTTCATGCCTTCAGGTTGTGGCAACTCTTGCCCGCACATGGATCACTGTATATTTTTCTACTATAAATCCTGTCTTAATTTCTGGAGATATCAACAGTTCAGCCTATCCTGTTTTTCCAATTTCTTGACACTCTCTAATAATCCCAGTCTCAGTCTCTCATCCCGTAGATCAACCCTAGACTATAGTTCTCAACAATGATTGTGTACTAAAATCACCTGAGTTGCTTTTCAAAAGTCACAGAAGTAAATCATAACTTCAAAGTTTACCTTAACCAATCTACCTCTATCTGTATCCATGATTTTGCCTTCCCTTCTATTATTGTGTTTTCACTGTTCAATCTATCATCACACCCTCCGTTTGATGTTGGGCTCTCTTGGCACTTAATCAAGAATACCAATTATTGTAGTTTTCCCCTATATATCCTTTATCATCAGTTTTCCTTTTTACTGGATTCTTCCTCCTCATGAGCATGCTAGGTTCCCAAATTGTATGTTAGGCACAGATCTGACAGAGAGTGCTACATAACTAGATCAGACCCTATACATAGGAGAAGAGTTAGTGATGGAAAATAAGTGTTTTAATCACCAAGTAGACATTCTACTTACAGTACTAGACTCTCTGATTTATTAGATCTTAATTATTTCACTAATTTATTTATAATTTATAAAGTTCTAAAGGAAACTTTTCATCATATAAAGTTGCATATAACAGAATTTTTAAAGGTCAAGGTGGCCTTGCCTGAATATATTGATCACGTCACTTCCTCTCTTATTAGCATTAAAATATGACAGTCAAAGAGATTTCATTTTTCATTGATTTATAGGTATAGAAAGACACTGTAAGTACAGTGCTTTGCCAAGTGCTATATTCAAAATAATATTTGCATTTAACTCTATCTGGTTACTTCCTGTGGCCACATAATATATTTAAAATTGGGGAAAATGAGCCCATTTGTTTGTCACAGAAACAAAAATATTTTGCTATAATTATTGTAAAGTTTATGAGTATGTCTCTCACCTGCCTGAGAAGTAGAAATATCTATGAAGTTTTTAATCTTTTCTAAAAATTAAAACTGTGGGCCAATTTTAGGGATCAGAGTAGAGCAATTATATTCTTTAAACAATTTTAAGGTGGCTTTGTTTAGATCCTATTTAGAACACCTCTATAGTTTAATTTTTTTTTAAATGACTGATTAAATTAAGATCCCAATAACTACATGAACCACACTTTTCTGGATTTTAATAGAGCGAAATGCCAAATAGAAACAAAAGTCACAATTTTATAAAATAAAGTAAGGTCCCAATGCCACACAAAATCTAGATTAATTTTTTGTAAAACAGTTCTGTTATCATGACTTTAATTTCAAGTTCATCATAAGCCTTTCTGAAAACTTTCATCTAGGATTAATTTGTCATTTTAAATACTCAGAATACACCATAAGAATAATCCTGTAGTATGTTTAAAATGTTATATTTTACTTTAATTTCCTTAGTTTTTACCTAATGTCCAAATTTCTTTTTTAAAATACCTAAAAATAAAATGGAAATGAGATGGGAACATCGTGGTATCTGCTTTATAACAATATAAATCTGGATTTGAATTCCTGCTCCAACAATTGTAAATTTGGACAAGTAATTAACTTTCTCAGTGCTGCATTTTATTTTAACCGTAAAATTGGGATACAATGTCTCTCATAAGAGTTTTTTTAAATTAAATTAGAAAATATAGTAAAGGTACTTAGCTCAATAACTGACACATAAGGAGAGCTTCATGAGGGTAGTAGTTACAGTTTCTAATTCAGTAGCTTCACATATTTCATGTTTATACATGAAATTATACAAAATGTATAATCTTGTAATCTTTGTAGTTTCTCAGTTTTCTTCATGTCTGTAATCACCCTGAATATTTCAAACTGTCTTCTGGCTAATGTGCAGAGACTTTACCCAGCATTCTTTTAATTACAACAAAAGAAAGATCTTACTGACTCTTGGGCTTCAGTACCATTCAGTGAGTGTTTCAGTGGTCTCACAATGAAAACCCAATGGGCCTGTGGCTTTTCTGTTTTAATAAATGGGAAGCCACAGGAACCCATACAGCTCATTCCATAGTGTCCCTCTGACCTTTTGTGAACACTTTTGTATAGTTTATTGACTGTGAAAACAAGTGAAGCAGAAAAGAAGAAATAAAAACATACTTCTTGATTCTGTGTAGAAGTAAATTACATTAATCTTATGTCCTGGTATGTGGTTAGGTTATATCTGTTTGCACGTATCCATGTATATAGAGGAAATCCATAACATAGAAAAAAAAATGTTCTTTAAACTTCTGAATTTGAAGAAAAATGTATCATACAATGTGTTTGGAATATTCATTTGGGTAAAATATGATTAAAATTTCAAGCAGATTTCCAAGTAATACCCACCTAATCGGACAGCTGACTATCTTGCCTATGTTTTTCTTTACTTATGAAAATCTAAAGTGTGTCCTATGCTGTCTCCCTGAGTTCTACTTGTCCAAAATGCCCCCCATTTAATAAAACATCTTTTATTTATTTCTGTCTCTCTACTCTCTCAATTCCCCACTCCCCTATGTGGGATTACCTCATGTAGTACTAATTCACAAGTGCTTTTCTCAGGGTCTGCTTCTGGAGGAACCCAATCAAAGACACATGGGTTCCAATTAAATGTATAAAAGAAAATCTACAGCATTGTGGCAAAAGTCAACAGTTACAAGAGAACATGTATTTTTATTTATTTATTTATTTATTTATTTATTTATTTATTTATTTATTTATTTATGGCTGTGTTGGGTCCTCGTTTCTGTGCGAGGGCTTTCTCCAGTTGCGGCAAGCGGGGGCCACTCTCTTCATCGCGGTGCGTGGGCCTCTCACCATCGCGGCCTCTCTTGTTGCGGAGCACAGGCTCCAGACGCTCAGGCTCAGTAATGGTGGCTCACGGGCCTAGTTGCTCCACGGCATGCGGGATCTTCCCAGACCAGGGCTCGAACCCGTGTCCCCTGCATTGGCAGGCAGACTCTCAACCACCGCGCCACCAGGGAAGCCCAAGAACATGTATTTTTAAATTAACTTGTTTTTAATCTTTGTTGGCAAAGCCAAGTTTTCTTGTCTTCCATGAACTATCATAGTCAATATAAGTAAAATATAAAGTTCTTAAAATGTCAAGAGAAATGCAACAAAATACAATTTAAAATTGCACCTACCATCTTTTGGTACTAGATAGCTATATAACAAGACCACTTGCTGAGTAAGAAATTACTTTAAAATTGCGGATGGCGGCTGCTGGAAATCATTACATAGAACGGTATAACTTATATACTGTCAAAATTAGCTTTGACAGCAAACTGAGAATGAAGCATTGGAGCTTAAAACCTCTATTAGTATCCAGATAAAATCTCCCAATATTTCTTGAATTACAAAAAGTATATATATATATATATGTATGTATATATGTATATATATATTAGAATTAAACTCCCTGGTTCCATTTAGTTAGTGGGTTATGCTGATGCTTGGCCCATCTTTCATGGTTACATCAACATGTTTTGTTTTCAAAAGCTTTAACCCAGAATTATGAATCAAATGAGACTCTTCTGTAAATGGTTTTAACAAGAAAGAATCTATGGTTCATTCCATATTAAGAAGAAGTTTAAAATTAGATTGCTAACGCTGTCTGTGTGTTTCTGTATTTTTCTAAATACAACAGAATACAAATAAAGTATTGTATATTTAGGAGCATAGTGAATACTACAAAATTATTTTATACCCTTTTAATTTAGAATAGTTTTATATTTGCAGAAAAATTGTGAAGACAGTTCAGAGAGTTCCTATATAACCAACACCCATATCTCCCTATTGTTAACATCTTATATAAGTAGGGTATATTAGTCACACATAATAAACTGGTAATGATGCATTATTTTAACAAAACTCCACTTGTTATTCAGATTTTCTTGGTTTTTACCTAATGTTCTTATTCTGTTCCAGGATTCGATCGAAGAGACCATATTTCATTTAGTCACCATGTCTCCTTAACTTCCTTTTGACTGGGGCAGTCATTCAGATATTGCTTATTTTTGGCGACTGTATGGGTTTTGAGGAATGATGGTCAGGAATTTTGCAGAATTTCCCTCAACTGAATTTTACTGATGTTTTTCTCATGATTAGACTGGGAATATGGGTTTGGGGTACAAAAACCACAAAGGTAAAGTGTACATCCTACCAACATGACATCACTGTTGATCTAAACCTCGATCACCTGGCTGAGGTAGTGTTTGTCAGGTTTCTCTTATCCATATGCTATGATCACCCCCCAAACCTTGTTACTTTGAATCAATTAAGAAAAGGAAAATATTTAATTTTACCTTAATTTATACTTTTCTGACTCTCTTCTTTATGTAGGTTCAAATTTCTGACCTATATCATTTTCCACCTGCTTAAAACTTCTTTTAACACTTTTTTGCAAAGAAGTTCTGGCAATGAATTCCCTCAGTTTTTGTTTGTCTAGGATAGTCTATATTTCTGCTTCCCTTCTAAAGGGTAATATCACTGAACAGAGAATTCTGAGATGGTGGGTTTTTCTTTTCAACATTTTAAATCTTTTACTCTGCTCTTTACTTGCTTGATGTAATTTCTCTTTTTATTACTCTAGAGGTAAGGGCTTCTTTTATTTGGCTTCTTTAAAGATTTTCTCCTTGCCTGTGCGTGTGTGTGTGTGTGTGTGTGTGTATGTATGTTTTCAGTTTTAATATGATATGTGTGAGTGTTTTGCTGTTGAGGTTTTCTGGATTTTTTATTTGTTTGTTTTGGTTTTCGGCATTTATCCTACATTGTGCTTTCTTAACTTCTTAGATTTGTAGTTTGGTGTCTGTCATTAATTTTAGAAAATTCTCTACATTTATACTTCAACTGTTTCTTCTACTCCATTCTTTTTTTTCTCTCTTTTTTTGGTAGTCACAATTTATGTTACACCTTTTGAAATTTTTATACAATTTTTGATGTTTTCCTTTTTGATTTCTCTGTATTGCAACTTGGAAAATTTTATTGACCTATCTTTGACATCACTGATTATTTCACCTGATACGGTGAATATAGGATGGACCCATGCAAATAATTCTTTAATTCTATTACAGAGTTTTTAATTTCTGGCATTTCCTTTTGGTTCCTGCCTAAAGTTTCCATTTCTGTTTGCATTAGCCATCTCTTCTTGCATGCTATGTACTTTTCCATTAGAGCCCATTACATATGAATCAGTCAATTTAATTTCCTGATAATTGTAACAACTGTATAATATCTAATTTGGGTTCTAATTCTTGCTCTGTTAATTCAGGCTGTGTTTTCCCTTGCCTTTTGGCATGACTTGTACTTTTTTTTGAAAACCAGACATTATTTATCAGGTAAATAGATAAATAGACCTATGGTGTGAGAATTTATCTTACTCTCACTAGAAGTTGGACTGTGTTTAATGTGTTCTTGGTTTTTTCCTCATATCTTTCTTTTGGCTTCCCTAAATATGCCTCCTTATAGAGTATCTGTGACTTGTAGCTATTCCAGATGTTTTTAACCTTTAATTGAGATATGATTCACATTATTATTAAATTTCACCAATTTAAAGTGTATGATTCAGTGATTTTTAGTATATTCACAATATTATGCCACCATCACCACTATTTACTTCCAGAACATTTTCATCACCCTGAAAAGAAACCCACATTCATTAGTAGTTACAACCAATTTCCTCTACTCCACATCCCCTAGCAACCACTGATATACTTTCTGTATCTTTGCCTTTGCCTATTCTGGAAATTTCATATAAATGGAATTGCACAATATGTGTCCTTTTGTGTCTGACTTCTTTCAATTAACATAATGTCTTCAGGATTCATCCATGTTGCAGCGTGTATCAATACATCATTCCTTTTTATAGCCCAGTAGTATTGCATTGTCCAGATATAAACAGCTTATTTATCCATTCACCAGTTAATGCACATTTGAATTATTCCCACTTTTTGGCTACTGTGAACAGTGCCACTATGAACGAGTTTTTGTGTGAGCATATGCTTAAAACACTCTTGGGCATATACTAAGAATAGAACTGCAAGGTCATATGATAACTCTAAAAATAATATTTTGAGGAACTGCCAAACTGTTTTCCACTGTGGTTATACCATTTTACATTTCCACCAACAGTGTATGAAGTTCCCAATTTCTACCTCTTTCAGTTCTAATTCATTATTACTGGAGCCACCCTCTTCCATTCTTTCTCCTATTCTCATCCCTGGCTGCAATGTTCCTAATATATTTCCTAATATATTTTCCTGTTCACTGTGTTTTTGTCACATTTAAGCAAAATAAGAATGCTATAGGGGGTTGTATTGGGAATAATGTCCTTCCTCCAGCAGAGATAAGGCTATGGCAGTTTTTCCCCTGGAAGTTAGGCTTTTGTTATCGAGAAGAACTTGGATATATTTCACAATGATTATTTTCCCCTCCCCTGGCCAGAGCCAAAATGATGTATTTCTCAGATCTTCATCGTGAAAACCATATGCTCATTTTTGAAACAATAAAGCAAGCAACAGAAAAAAGTAGTAAAAAAAAAAATCAGGTATATAGGTATATTAAAAAATAAAGGAATATAAAACAAAAAATTCATGGTAGTGGATCTACTTATGAATAGAGAAGAACTAAGATGCAATTGGAGAGCAGACAATATATAACTTCAAAGGTACTTGTAATCATCTACAAGCTTAATCATTCTTAAGCTAAATGGTTTTGCCTTACAGTTATGCTTGACATCATATAATATGCCATGCCAGTGCTTTCACATTGTCATATCTATATAGAAATGCAATAAAGAGTAAATAGAAACAATTTTACTCACATGAGATAATGCTTTACATTTTTATTTTAAGAGGGAATACATTAAATTATGCCTGAAATTAATAAAATCAAAAATTAATTAAAATTAAAATAATTTATGATATACTTTTCCTCATAAACAGAATTATTAGCTCCTAAGTTAAGAAAAACAGATTTCAAATAATAATGAGGAACTGTATCTTTTTTTAAACAATGATGATTTTAAAACAGCAGTGTCTAGGTAATATAAAACTAATGCTTTTAAGAATTTTTAAGATTCCAACATTATTCCCTCCTCCTCTCATACCAATTTCATTACCTCTATTATTATTTTATTTTAATTTCAAGGTTTATAATATTTCTATGGCCCATAATCATAATTTCTCTCTGGAATTCCATGTTTAAATTTAGTTCATGCTTATTACCATTCAAAATATGATGGTTCCTTCAAAATTAAGCATGTTTTGAATGTACGTGAGGAATGCGGTATTCTTTGAGCACTCTCACATTTGAGAATTTTTGTCTAATTTGTTTCTTAGTTAAAGGGTACGTTGGATTTAGTTAAAAGGCCATGGATTTAAAGAACTTCCATTTCATGTGTAAAGGCTGAGGATGTGCTAGAACTTCTACATCCTATCTCAACCCCTAAATGTGTTAAAAGCAATCTGAAAATAAAAAAATAACATAAACTTCATCAAAAACAGGAAGCTGAATATTAGCAGTATCATAGACAAGAGGAAACTTTCTAAAAAAGAAAAGTAGATAGATTCTTACTGGAGCAGGAATCCCTACCCAGGATGAATGAGAAGAAAACTGTAGGAAGAGTGGTAGAGCCACACGGACAGCTGAGCGAAGCTGGAAGCAAAATATGGACATCTTGTATGATTAACTGGAGTGCTATAAACGGAAACAGCCTACCTCCAACACAATACCAAAAACTCAGCATGATGCAATGGGTAAGAAGTTACCTGATTCTAGCCAAGAGCTATAGTTTAATTTTGGATTTGTATGATAAGCTGTGTTTCAGTTAGCTGATGTCATTAGTGAGAAATAAGAGTATCGTTAGGAGAACTCTGTCAAGTGGCATGTCCTGACCCTCAATCCTTCCATTCTTTCTATTGGACACATGAAACAAGCTTGAAAGATCCAAGGTAGTAGCTCCAATCAACACCCCACCCTGACTCTTCCCATGGCAGGCTGGACAAGGAGATGAGGCAGTTGATTTAAGGAGATTATAACAAAAAAGTGAGAGCACGGTCCAGAATCACAGAACATTTGGAGCTACTTCACACTATAAAAAAGGAACAACAAAATCCATAAGTGGAAGATCTTTTCACAAGGAAAACATTCAAATGGCAAAAAGGAACTGAGGTGGAATAAGTAAAAATCCATTAATTGTAAAAGTATACGGTGTTATTTCTTGACTTAGCAACTTTAAAAAGAATCTTTTTTTTTCTAACTAGAAAAAACAAGGAATTGTTGTAATTAATGTTACCTTTCAGAAATATTATAGGATTTTCTCTTGAATCTTGAAATGAATATGGAATTAATTTTTCACTGATTTTTTTATTAAAAATATTATTTCTTACCACTCAGACAATTTCATTATGAAGTCTCAAGTGTTTTACTTTTGTTTTGTTTTTAGTTTTAGTTTGTGAACTTTCCAATCTCATGGATTTCAAAAAAAAAATTAATAAAGCCCTCAATAAAAGTAGATACCATGCCCTGTAAGGGAAGAAAAAATCCTTTTCCTTCTACCCTTCTAAATTTTCAGCATGGACCCCTGTAACAAAAGACAGAGTTACAAGAGAAAAAAAGACCTTTATTAGCATGTATATTTCATATATACATGGGAGAGACTCAGGGAAAGACTAACTCAAAGAGATGGCTTAGAATTCAAGCTTATGGGCTCTTAAACAAAGAAGAATACATTTATACAGAAGTGACAGGAAAAAGGAAAGAAGTTTTAGGCTTCCTAGGGCCGCAATCTGAAGGAAGATAAATATATGGGGACAAATTAATACAGTAAGGTTTGTTTTCAGATTCCTCTTGTATCTGAGAGGAATATATCATATTCAAATTCTAGCAGTCTGGAAATAAAATTGCTTATATATTCTGGTTTAGTTTGTATATTGATAACATTTTCAATATTCATCCTTACTACTTTTTTCTTTTCTTTTAATCTTATAATTCTGTTTAACCTCACAGTAATCATAAATTATAATTTTTTAAAATACATATGCTGAAGTTGTATCTAAAGGGTAATAAACATAACAGTGGCATTGAAGATATAATTTTGTTTTTGTTTTTGGTTTCCTGTCTGATCCTCTAATAAAACAACAATATTAAGCAATTAATATTAAAAATCTTGCTAACATTTTTATGAAAAATGTGTGTTCCAGTGTATGTCAAAATATAAAGTACAACTTCAAACTTGAAAATAAGTCATTAATGCTTAAAGATAGTAAAGATGAAAAAAGGAGCAGTATTACATATATCATTATAAATATCAGAAAGAATATGTTTGTCTTGGCAATGACAAAAACCAGAAGGAACTGCATTTGGTAATCCTGAGACTAATTTGCAAAGCTTAGATACTGGAAAGTGATGTAACACTATGGCTTCAGTGCGATTTAGAGGTTAGGAAGATCACTCTGTAATTTAAGGCAAAGCCTGGAAGTACTCTATAAACATAAGCAAACGAATTTACAGTATTCTGTCAATACTAGTATGTGACATGCTTCTCTAGAGCCAGTGAATTTGTCATGAAGGTCTCATTAAAATGGAGTGAGTGTGCTGATCAAATCACAGCTCATAAGTCATGGAACACATCAAGGCTACACAAATTATGGTATTTCGTTGTTTTTCTTCAGATGGTTCCTTGACGAATTAGTAAAGTTAGAAGCTTGATTTTTTTTTATTTCTTAAAGGTTTGTCAGAGGAATTTTTGAAATAAAAGTTAGAAGTGTTTCTGTCCTTTAAAAATATGGTCTACCTTTTTTCCATCATCAGGGCACCACTGCGACAACTGGAACCTTGACTCAAACTATAGCCAATTGTCTTACTTGAGCTTGTAGAAGAAATAAGGATGTTCTACCCTAACCCAAAAAGAAAAATTTAGACATGACACAAGAGATTATTCATAACCCCCATCATCACCTAAGGCTCTCATATGAGTGAGTCAGTTTGAAAAGAAGAAACCACGAATATAAAGAACTGATTTCACTATTTTATAACTTGCTACAAAATAAATGTTTGCTTATGTTTATCAAAATTGGAAAGCAATGTTGTTAAAAACCAATGTGAGGCGTTTGGTCTAAGATTCATTTAAGAGAAAAACATTGTTCCTTTTTTAAATAAAAATGTATTAATGGCATTACTGCTAATGCAGTGCAAGTCACATGATGCCATGTAAGAGATACTTAAACCAAAAATATTAATTGATTACATAGCAAACTGGTAGTTTAAATTATTTGAAATCTGTATAGATCTACAATTATGAGTGTACAGGATTGTTATTTTAAAAACACATGGTTAATTTTCTGTTTGGTCTATTCATCTAAAGACCTACTAAAAATTTCCTTTTCAATATATATAGTTTTCATTTTAGAGTCATGAAAACCTGTCTGCTTTCTTCTCTTTAGCGTTTTTCTCAAATATAGTTAAGCTCTAATTCAGATTAATTATTATTTCTTCAACCTATTAGGCAAAATTATAAACCATATTTATCCCCAAGTTTATTCTTAATAGGTTACATTAAAAAAACTTGGCTCAATCTCATTTATTCCAGTGTCTATCTAACATTCATCTCTCATGTCATTTATTTGCTTTTCAGAGATGCTAATATAATACTTGTTTTTACTAACTATTATTTGTCTTGAGCCAGTTTTTACAAAAAAGGAGATAAAATATGAATTCTAATAATATGTATTATTTGAAAAGTATTATTAAAAAAGAAAGTAATTTAAAATAAAATTGTCCCTATAACAACACCCCAACATCCTACCAAATGATTTTCTGCAGTTTATAGTTGAAGGAATAAAGAAGCAGTCTCATGATTATGGTAAACAATAGCGAAGTTACTCTTAAAATGTAAGGAAGTAAATGTTTTTGGCCCTTCTGTCATATACTATATATGGTTTTTTCTTTCTTTTTCTGCTCTTCTTCATTTCTCCTTAATCATAAATTCTGATTATACTCTATCACAGAAACCTTTATTCTCTGTTTTTTTTATACTTATCACTGCAGTGTTTTGCTATTAGATTAGGTTACTGTGTCCTTGGTCATACAAGTAGGTTCTTGTGGTTCTTGGGAATACAATACGGAAGACGAACTATCCATTTGATTTCCTTTACTTCTTGCTAGATGCACTGCATTTGGAATTCCAGATGGCTGTACAACATCTATTATCCTTTTGTCTGTCAGAGTTTTCTCCCATGTATATTAGCCCATAGTGAAATATTGCAATTTCTGTGTTTTATTTTTCTTTGTATTATTTACTACCTCATTTCTTCATCTAAGTTTGTCAGCTAGAATTCAGCACCATATATCATAGGTAGATGGACACAAACATTAAAAAGCACCTTTAATTCTAGGGAAGAAAATTTGATTCCTGGAGTCATAATCAAGTTGCTCTTCTTTTCAAGTTCTCTTTTTTATTAAAATTATTTATTGAATTGCATGGTACAGTGGCCTAAAAATCAGTGGACCTGTATCCAAGTTATAACTTTGCCACTAGCCCGCTATGTGATATTGGACAAAGTCATTAACCTCTGTAAATTTCTAATTTCTCATCCATAAAATTAAAGGGCTGATATGGCAGGGGAAAGTACATATACATATTTTGGTGTTTAGATAATCCTTTTACTGAAGAAATGTACTTTAAACAGTAAATGTCTTTGCTTGAATACAGTGATAAGTATCAATCAATCAAAAATGTATTTAACCAAATATGTTATGCCCAGTATTATATTAATGAAGCTACAGGAGTACCACAAGATGTATCTTGAGTAGCTCAAAAAACATAAAATCTCATGAACAAGAGAAATTAACCTAATTATAGCAAAAGATTGTGCATATAAATTGATAAAACATATGGTACTGAAATTGAAAGTACCAGATGTGGAATATATTATTTAAGGTAGACTCGAAGCACATGAAGAAATTTAATGTGACACAGATAGAAGTTACAATTCATATAATTCATATATAAATATATATATACATATACACATATATATTTAGGGTTTGTGTTTTAGTATTGGAATCTTAAATAGGAAATAATAGCCATTGGCTGGATCAATATCTTTTTTTCCATTTTTTTTTTAAATTTAGTTTTCATTTTAACCATTCCTGTATTTTATCACATTTACATTTTTCTGATTAATGAGGTTAATTAGGTTTAATTGTTTACTTTCATACTTTCTTTTGTGAAGTGGCTATGCAACTTATTCTCGAGTGATCTCTTTGCCATAAGATAATATTTTCTTTGATTTTTGAATTTCTTTTTTTAGATTTGCTGTAAGAATTGTAGAAATAACTAGGAGAATTGATTAGAATGATGGCAACTTTAAATTTAACCTAGACTCCATAAAAGTGATTTTGAAATACCATTTTGCTTCACTTTCATTCATCATGTCAACTATTGGATTCAAACTTTTTTAAACATAAATGCACCATTTTATTGAATTCAATATACTTAAAATATTTACTTGGGAAAAAATATATATTTTTTAATGAATGGAGAGAGCAAGTGAGGGAGGAAGTATTTTTAGTCATTTTAATTATTAATGAAGCAATAATAATTGAGGTGAATCATGCCATGATAAAAGCATGTTACAAAAAGTCAACTAGGATTTGAGGCCAGATTTTCTCAAGTAGTAGGTCTGTGATCCTGGGAAAATAACTGAGGCTGTTCGTTCTTCTATAAAGTGAGAATTATTGTTAGTTCAGGATTAAATTAGGAAATTAACAAAACTGTATTGCTCTGAAAACTGTTAGTAATATTTAAATACCACCACTACAAATTTTAAGTCAATAAATGAATGGAAATATAGATAGGCTATAATATTAAAGATACTTTTCTAAAGAATAATGACTAGGACTGCAATTGTATAAATTTTAGAATGTGGAGAAATAGAAAGTTCTTGCTGCAAACTCAATTCCCTACTAATAAAGAAAATCACACCAAATGTAGGTACTTAGTGTAAAGATAGCCTAGGAACTCCCCAACATCAAATTTTTATATTACATTAGTATTCAAATAATTATAATGCAAAGTTTTATATAAGTAACTGTTAGTGATTAAATTATATAGGAGAAAAGAAGGGGAAGTTTTGCTTCTCAGCTGTAGCTAGGTATACATTCATGGAAGAGGCAATATTGGATTGTAATTTGAAAAATGGATGAGATTAGGGTAGAAATTTTGCTTAGGGAAGGCTGAAACACACTTTGTGCTATGGAAAATAGGTTAAACTGGTAAGACAAAAAAGAAAAATGAAAATATGTGTTCAGGTGGACTGAAGGGACACAAAGAAACCAAAGGATGATTCAAAGATCTTGTCAGAGATGGTGGGTAACTAAGACATTAAAGTTCAAGGAAAGATTTAGAAATGTATATCCAACTTAACTTAAAATACAGACTAATGGTACTGCATGTGAATTTCTAGAAAAAGAAAATATTGCCACCTGTAACTTAATGTAAATACTAGGCCATTTACAATAATGCTTAAATATGACTCTGAAAGGACCTAGTTTAAAAAATTCTAAATGACTGACAGTTAAAAAGATAAGGTAGCTGTCATATTAATAATTAAAACATACATATTGTGTATCTTAACAGGGTCTGAAAGAAAGCATATAGTAATTTCAGAAACTTAATATTTGAAAACACTTAAATATGTATAAACTTGTAATAACCCCAAATATAACCTGCATATATTTCACCATAATATTATTCATTGGGATACCACATGAATAACCTGCATGTATTTCACATAATATTATCCATTGGGAAAAAACGTGGTCTGTGGTTTGAAATGATACAGATTGCCTTTCTGCCGACTTCACTAGACTATCTATATTTTAAGGAATAATGCCAAATTGATTAGTCGCTTAGAATGTATGAACACTTTTTTTTAATATAAAGCTTTCACTCATCATTGAGGTGATTCTAATTATAAATCTATGGAAAATATATGAATAAGCATGCATTATTTTTCATATGTAAGTGGTGATATACAATAAAGTACAATATTTCATTCCAACTGTATGATAAAATTTCCATAACGTAATAAGTAAGATAAGAGAAAATGCACCGGGGTTTCCCTGGTGGTGCAGTGGTTGGGAATCCGCCTGCCAATGCAGGGAACATGGGTTTGAGCCCTGGTCCGGGAAGATCCTGCATGCCACAGAGCAACTAAGCCCGTGCGCCACAACTACTGAGCCTGCTCTCTAGAGCCTGCGAGCCACAGCTACTGAAGCCCGTGTGCCACAACTACTGAAGACGTTGCACCTAGAGCCCATGCTCTGCAACAAGAGAAGCCACAAAAATGAGAAGCCCGTGCACCACAACGAAGAGTAGCCCCCACTCGCTGCAACTAGAAAAAGCCCACTCACAGCAACGAAGACCCAACACAGCCAAAAATAAATAAATAAATAAATTTATAAAAAAAAAAAAGAAAAAAATGCACCAATTTGAAAAAATGCCTTAAAACCCACTACATATGGAAATCTGAAATGCATAATGGAATAATTTTAAGCCTAAAGGATCTCAGTCACTGTCAGCATCTGGGCATTACATATGTGAATTTGACACTGGGCCTAGTAGGAGTATCAATTACAAAACGGTAGATATTTATTGGCTACTCTAAGGTGCACTACTTTTTTTTTTTTTTTTTCCGGGGATCATTCATTTATTTATTTATTTTTTTAATTTTTTTAAACATCTTTATTGAAGTATAATTGCTTCACAATGGTGTGTTAGTTTCTGCTTTATAACAAAGTGAATCAGCTACACATATACACACGTTCCCATATCTCCTCCCTCCCGCATCTCCCTCCCTCCCACCCTCCCCATCCCACCCCCCCAGGCGGTCACAAAGCACCGAGCTGATCTCCCTATGCTATGTGGCTGCTTCCCACTAGCTATCTATTTTACATTTGGTAGTGTATATATGTCCATGACACTCTCTCACCCTCTCACATCTCACCTCTCCCCCTCCCCATATCCTCTAGTCCATTCTTTAGTAGGTCTGTGTCTTTATTCCCATCTTGCCACTAGGTTCTTCATGACCTTTTTTTTTTTTCTTTAGATTCCATATATATGTGTTAGCATACTGTATTTGTTTTTCTCTTTCTGACTTACTTCACTCTGTATGACAGACTCTAACTCCATCCACCTCATTACAAATACCTCCATTTCATTTCTTTTTATGGCTGAGTAATATTCCATTGTATATATGTGCCACATCTTCTTTATCCATTCATCTGATGATGGACACTTAGGCTGCTTCCATGTCCTGGCTATTGTAAATAGAGCTTCAATGAACATTTTGGTACATGACTCTTTTTGAATTATGGTTTTCTCAGGGTATATGCCCAGTAGTGGGATTGCTGGGTCGTATGGTAGTTCTATTTTTAGTTTTTTAAGGAACCTCCATACTGTTCTCCATAGTGGCTGTATCAATTTACATTCCCACCAACAGTGCAAGAGTGTTCCCTTTTCTCCACACCCTCTCCAGCATTTATTGTTTGTAGAATTTTTGATGATGGCCATTCTGACAGGTGTGAGATGATACCTCATTGTAGTATTGATTGGCATTTCTCTAATGATTAATGATGTTGAGCATTCTTTCATGTGTCTGTTGGCCATCTGTATATCTTCTTTGGAGAAATGTCTATTTAGGTCTTCTGCCCATTTTTGGATTGGGCTCTTTGTTTTTTTGTTATTGAGCTGCATGAGGTGCTTGTAAATCTTGGAGATTAATCCTTTGTCAGTTGCTTCATTTGCAAATATTTTCTCCCATTCTGAGGGTTGTCTTTTTGTCTTGTTTATGGTTTCCTTTGCTGTGCAAAAGCTTTTAAGTTTCATTAGGTCCCATTTGTTTATTTGTGTTTTTATTTCCATTTCTCTAGGAGGTGGGTCAAAAAGGATCTTGCTATGATGTATGTCACAGTGTTCTGCCTATGTTTTCCTCTAAGAGTTTGATAGTGTCTGGCTTTACACTTAGGTCTTTAATCCATTTTGAGTTTATTTTTGTGTATGGTGTCAGGGAGTGTTCTAATTACATACTTTTACATGTAGCTGTCCAATTTTCCCAGCACCACTTATTGAAGAGGCTGTCTTTTCTCCACTGTATATGCTTGCCTCCTTTATCAAAGATAAGGTGACCATATGTGTGTGGGTTTATCTCTGGGCTTTCTATCCTGTTCCATTGATCTATATTTCTGTTTTTGTGCCAGTACCAAACTGTCTTGATTACTGTAGCTTTGTAATATAGTCTGAAGTCAGGGAGCCTGATTCCCCCAGCTCCATTTTTCGTTCTCAAGATTGCTTTGGCTATTCGAGGTTGTTTGTGTTTCCATACAAATTGTGAATTTTTTTGTTCTAGTTCTGTGAAAAATGCCAGTGGTAGTTTGATAGGGATTGCATTGAATCTGTAGATTGCTTTGGGTAGTAGAGTCATTTTCAAAATGTTGATTCTTCCAATCCAAGAACATGGTATATCTCTCCATCTATTTGTATCATCTTTAATTTCTTTCATCAGTGTCCTATAATTTTCTGCATACAGGTCTTTTGTCTCCTTAGGTAGGTTTATTCCTAGATATTTTATTCTTTTTGTTGCAATGGTAAATGGGAGTGTTTTCTTAATTTAACTTTCAGATTTTTCATCATTAGTATATAGGAATGCAAGAGATTTCTGTGCATTAATTTTGTATCCTGCTACTTTACCAAATTCATTGATTAGCTCTAGTATTTTTCTGGTAGCATCTTTAGGATTCTCTATGTATAGTATCATGTCATCTGCAAACAGTGACAGCTTTACGTCTTCTTTTCCGATTTGGATTCCTTTTATTTCTTTGTCTTCTCTGATTGCTGTGGCTAACACTTCCAAAACTATGTTGAATAATAGTGGTGAGAGTGGGCAACCTTGTCTTGTTCCTGATCTTAGTGGAAATGGTTTCAGTTTTTCCCCATTGAGGACAATGTTAGCTGTGAGTTTGTCATATAAGGCATTTATTATGTTGAGGAAAGTTCCCTCTATGCCTACTTTCTGCAAGGCTTTTATCATAAATGGGTGTTGAATTTTGTCGAAAGCTTTCTCTGCATCTATTGAGATGATCATATGGTTTTTCTCCTTCAATTTGTTAATATGATGTATCACGTTGATTGATTTGCATATATTGAAGAATCCTTGCATTCCTGGAATAAACCCCACTTGATCATGGTGTATGATCCTTTTAATGTGCTGTTGGATTCTGTTTGCTAGTATTTTGTTCAGGATTTTTGCATCTATGTTCATCAGTGATATTGGCCTGTAGTTTTCTTTCTTTGTGACATCTTTGTCTGGTTTTGGTATCAGGGTGATGGTGGCCTCGTAGAATGAGTTGGGGAGTGTTCTTCCCTCTGCAATATTTTGGAAGAGTTTGAGAAGGATAGGTGTTAACTCTTCTCTAAATGTTTGATAGAATTCGCCTGTGAAGCCATCTGGTCCTGAGCTTTTGTTTGTTGGAAGATTTTTAATCACAGTTTCAATTTCAGTGCTTGTGATTGGTCTGTTCATATTTTCTATTTCTTCCTGGTTCAGTCTCGGCAGGTTGTGCATTTCTAAGAAACTGTCCATTTCTTCCAGGTTGTCCATTTTATTGGCATATAGTTGCTTGTAGTAATCTCTCATGATCGTTTGTATTTCTGCAGTGTCAGTGGTTACTTCTCCTTTTTCATTTCTAATTCTATTGATTTGAGTCTTCTCCCTTTTTCTCTTGATGAGTCTGGCTAGTGGTTTATCAATTTTGTTTATCTTCTCGAAGAAACAACTTTTAGTTTCATTGATTTTTGCTATTGTTTCCTTCATTTCTTTTTCATTTATTTCTGATCTGATCTTTATCATTTCTTTCCTTCTGCTAGCTATGGGGTTTTTTTGCTCTTCTTTCTCTAATTGCTTTAGGTGCAAGGTTAGGTTGTTTATTCGAGATGTTTCCTGTTTCTTGATGTAGGCTTGTATTGCTATAAACTTCCCTCTTAGCACTGCTTTTGCTGCATCCCATAGGTTTTGGGTCATCGTGTCTCCATTGTCATTTGTTTCTAGGTATTTTTTGATTTCCCCTTTGATTTCTTCAGTGATCACTTCATTATTAAGTAGTGTATTGTGTAGCCTCCATGTGTTTGTATTTTTTACAGATCTTTTCCTGTAATTGATATCTAGTCTCATAGTGTTGTGGTCGGAAAAGATATTTGATACGATTTCAATTTTCTTAAATTTACCAAGGCTTGATTTGTGACCCAAGATATGATCTATCCTGGAGAATGTTCCATGAGCACTTGAGAAAAATGTGTATTCTGTTGTTTTGGGGTGGAATGTCCTATAAATAGCAATTAAGTCCATCTTGTTTAATGTATCATTTAAAGCTTGTGTTTCTTTATTTATTTTCATTTTGGATGATCTGTCCATTGGTGAAAGTGGGGTGTTAAAGTCCCCTACTATGATTGTGTTACTGTCGATTTCCCCTTTTTTATGGCTGTTAGTATTTGCCTTATGTATTGAGGTGCTCCTATGTTGGGTGCATAAATATTTACAATTGTTATATCTTCCTCTTGGATCGATCCCTTGATCATTATATAGTGTCCTTCTTTGTCTCTTGTAATAGTCTTTATTTAAAAGTCTGTTTTGTCTGATATGAGAATTGCTACTCCAGCTTTCTTTTGATTTCCATTTGCATGGAATATCTTTTTCCATCCCCTCTCTTTCAGCCTGTATGTGTCTCTAGGTCTGACGTGGGTCTCTTGTAGACAGCATATATATGGGTCTTGTTTTTGTATCCATTCAGCCAGTCTGTGTCTTTTGGTGGGAACATTTAATCCATTTACATTTAAGGTAATTATCGATATGTATGTTCCTATTCCCATTTTCTTAAATATTTTGGGTTTGTTATTGTAGGTGTTTTCCTTCTCTTGTGTTTCTTGCCTAGAGAAGTTCCTTTAGCATTTGTTGTAAAGCTGGTTTGGTGGTGCTGAACTCTCTCAGCTTTTGCTTGTCTCTAAAGGTTTTAATTTCTCCATCAAATCTGAATGAGATCCTTGCTGGGTAGATTAATCTTGGTTGTAGGTTTTTCTCCTTCATCACTTTAAGTATATCCTGCCACTCCCTTCTGGCTTGCAGAGTTTCTGCTGAAAGATCAGCTGTTAACCTTATGGGGATTCCCTTGTGTGTTATTTGTTGTTTTTCCCTTGCTGCTTTTAATATGTTTTCTTTATATTTAATTTTTGCTAGTTTGATTAATATGTGTCTTGGCGTGTTTCTCCTTGGATTTATCCTGTATGGGACTCTCTGTGCTTCCAGGACTTGATTAACTATTTCCTTTCCCATATTAGGGAAGTTTTCAACTATAATCTCTTCAAATATTTTCTCAGTCCCTTTCTTTTTCTCTTCTTCTTCTGGGACCCCTATAATTCGAATGTTGGTGCGTTTAATGTTGTCCCAGAGGCCTCTCAGACTGTCCTCAGTTCTTTTCATTCTTTTTTCTTTATTCTGCTCTGCAGTAGTTATTTCCACCATTTTATCTTCCAGGTCACTTATCCATTCTTCTGCCTCAGTTATTCTGCTATTGATCCCGTCTAGAGTATTTTTAATTTCATTTATTGTGTTTTTCAGCATTGCTTGGTTCCTCTTTAGTTCTTCTACATCCTTGTTAAATGTTTCTTGCATTTTGTCTATTCTATTTCCAAGATTTTGGATCATCTTTACTATCATTATTCTGAATTCTTTTTCAGGTAGACTGCCTATTTCCTCTTCATTTGTTAGGTCTGGTGTGTTTTGACCCTGCTCCTTCACCTGCTGTGTGGTTTTTTGTCTTCTCATTTTGCTTATCTTACTGTGTTTGGGGTATCCTTTTCACAGGCTGCAGGTTCGTAGTTCCTGTTGTTTTTGGTATCTGTCCCCAGTGGCTAAGGTTGTTTCAGTGGGTTGTGTAGGCTTCCTGGTGGAGGGGACTAGTGCCTGTGTTCTGGTGGATGAGGTTGGATCTTGTCTTTCTGGTGGGCACGTCCACGTCTGGTGGTGTGTTTTGGGGTGTCTGTGGCCTTATTATGTTTTTAGGCAGCCTCTCTGCTAATGGATGGGGCTGTGTTCCTGTCTTGCTAGTTGTTTGGCATAGGGTGTCCAGCACTGTAGCTTGCTGGTCATTGAGTGAAGCTGAGTCTTGATGTTGAGATGGAGATCTCTGAGAGACTTTCGCTGTTTGGTATTACGTGGAGCTGGGAGGTCTCTTGTGGACCAGTGTCCTGAAGTTGGCTCTCCCACCTCAGAGGCACAGCCCTGATGCCTGGCTGGAGCACCAAGAGCCTTTCATCCACACGGCTCAGAATAAAAGGGAGAAAAAAATAGAAAGAAAGAAAGAAGGAAAGAGGATAAAATAAAATAAAATAAAGCCATTATAATAAAAAATAAAAAATTAAGAATAAATGTATTCAGAGAAAAATTTTTTTTAATTTTTAAAAATAGATTTATTAATTTTTTATAGTAAAAAATAAGAAAAAAAATTAATAGGAGAAAATTTATTAAGAAAAAAATTTTTTTAATTTTTTAAAATAAAAAATATGAAAAAACTTATTAAATTTTTTTTTAATTTCTAAAAATAGAAAATAAGGAAAAAATTATTAAGTAAACATTTATTCGGAAAAAGAAACTTTTAAGTGAAAAAAAAAAAAAAAACATGGACGGACCTAACCCAGGACTAATGGTGAAAGCAAAGCTATACAGACAAAATCTCACCCAGAAGCGTACACATATACACTCACAAAAAAAAAAGGAAAAGGGGAAAAATTATTATATCCTGTTCCCAAAGTCCACCTCTTGAATTTGGGATGATTCGTTGTCTATTCAGGTATTCAACAGATGCAGGCACATCAAGTTGTTTGTGGAGCTTTAATCCGCTGCTTCTGAGCCTGCTGGGAGAGATTTCCCTTTCTCTTCTTTGTTCGTACAGCTCCTGGGGTTCAGCTTTGGATTTGGACCCGCCTCTGCATGTAGGTCGCCTGAGGGCGTCTGCTCCCCGCCCATACAGACCGGGGTTAAAGGAGCAACTGCTTCAGGGACTCTGGCTCATTCAGATTGGGGGGAGGGAGGGGTACAGAGGAGGTGGGGCGAGCCTGCGGCGGCAGAGGCCAGCGTGACGTTGCAGCAGCCTGAGGCGCGCTGTGTGTTCTCCCGGGGAAGTTGTCCCCGGATCACGGCACCCTGGCAGTGGTGAGCTGCACAGGCTCTCGGGAGAGGTGGTGTGGAGAGTGACCTGTGCTCGCTCACAGGCTTCTTGGTGGCGGCAGCAGCAGCCTTAGCGTCTCCTCCCCGTCTCTGGTGTCCGCGCCAATAGCCGCGGCTCGCGCCCGTCTCTGGAGTTGTTAGGTGCACTACTTTTAGTCTCATAAGAGGCTGAGCCAGGAGATTAGGTTTCTTCCTGATGTATGCAGATGTTTAGAATATCTGGGAAGTTAGACGTGAGCTAAGCCAGCATCTGGGTACAAAGTCTGATCTAGATTAAGAATAATAACTTGTATTCAGCTTGATTTATTTTCACTTTGGTTTTCTACTAAGTCAAAAAATAAAGAAAAAATAGGATACACTGAGTAAGGACACTGGTAAGTTTGTGGAAAAGGTCCCCTGGGCCCTTCCAAGTCCTCACAAGTGAAGTCACAAATGCTGGGAGCTGTAAAGGGAGATGTGACCACAATTCAGAGCAGCATATCATCCCTGACTATTGTCTTTGATAAGATGAGGTTTGAAAAAGACCTCAAAAATGTCAGAGCTGGTACAATATCTGCTTTTTAAAAAAATAAATGGCTAATTAGAAATAAATTTTTCAATAACAATAATCCTTGAAATAAAATTTGTATATAAAATACCCACAGTTGCACACATATATCCAGTAATCAGTACTTTTAATATAATATGAAGGAGAAAATAAAATTAATTGTAATGAAAATATATGCCTCACCTCTGCAATAATGAAAATTTGCTCAGGCATGATTAATAATATTCCCAGCAAATTAAAGCTTTGTACCTTCAAATAATAGAAAATGAATGTAAAATATATAATTCTCTGCAAGCCATAGACTACAGTTGTGAACACAATAATCATTCACACCATAGTCTTCTACTTGGCTCGGTTTGGACATGAGCTTAATACAATGTGAACCAAAGTTATTTATCTGGTGCATCACATCATTTCATGAAAAGTCTCCAAATACTTTTCCACCTGAATTTTCTGACAATGATGACAACCCTCACTCCTCATTTCCATAATTGAATGCCATTGACCTTCTGAAACTTTCCAACAAACTAACTTCACTATTTTCAATAAAAGATAAATATTCCTACTTGTTGTGGTACTTCTGCATTTATTAGAAATACAGTATATCATTTAAATCACGTTGGTGTTGCTTTCGCTAGTGTTCTTGTCACAAAATTGCATTGTTTTTGGTTGGTCCAATCTTCCCCAAAGCTCTGATGTTTTCAGTGCATGATTTTGCACAGCACAATGTGTTTCATAAAACCATATATAATAGTTATAGCAGAATGCCTAAAGAGCAACATGTGCATGAGTTACGGTGAAGTGCAAGAAACAGAAACCACTTAAAGTAACTTAAGCATAAGTGATTTAATATAAGTATTGGTGTGTATAAAAATATTAGTTTGAAGGAGAGGCTCTAGACTGGGACTCCAGGAAAGATACCAGAATAATACAGAACTGAATTAGAGGACAGTATACCTCTTAGACCACCATGAAATTATGCTGAAACCCAACCTTGCCAATGCCATGGCTGCAACTTCCTCTCATTACCTGGGAAGCTGGAGAATGGACACCCATATCTGTTACCCAGAATAAGAAACTGTATTGGAAAACTAGGAAGCCACCATAAACACCAAACTATTTCTTGTCATTAAGAACACTGGAGTCTAGAAATCATAGTGTTTTTTGCAGAGCACTCTCATTTGCACAACCATACTTGTCACCAGAAAGAAACAAAAAAGGAACAAAATGCTCTCTCCCTTCTCTCTTTTGAATTGCATGCTAGTGCAACTGTTACCAGAACCTAGTGCCAGCCAGAAAATCAGCAGTGGGGATATCTGTGATATGTAGCCTTTAAATAAGCATCTCCTCAAACTAAAAGGAAGTAAATGAAAGCTGAAGGAGACAAACCATAACATGAATCACAATACATAATGTTTGGACATGACTACAATAGAAGACAAAACAGAGTAATCAGGTATTTACATCTATTTATATTATGCTTGCATTTGAGTGATGTATAAAGACAGAAGACATTCCATCTCTCACATGTTCTCACAAATAAATAGGACCCTAATTAGAAGTGTTGTGTCAATAAATACCTATCCTAAAAAATGAGATAGAATGCATGAAAGAAATAGAATTCCAATGCTGCACTTCTATCACACAAACACATATCAGTGTACAATTCAGGTATTAGCAGTGGCAGAACAAGGGTAAAGTGACAGAGATGTCTGCTTTGCATGTGGGCAGTAAGTATGTGCATTGTTTTATTATGGCCTTTAAATTATAACAGAAGAAGACCAAAGAGTTTGTTTTTTTAATTAACCTTTGTATCAGCAAGTCTAAATAAAGTCAGAGATAAAATCTAATTCCCCAAAACTCGTTTCTGGTCTAAGTTCTTAACACCTGTTATATTAGTATTGGTGTTATACACACCAATACTTGTATTAAATCACTCACCCTAAGTGGTGTCTGTTTCTTGTACTTAACTGTAACTCATGCACACACTGCTATTTAGGCATCCTGCTATAATTATTATATATGTTTTCTGAAGCACCTTGTATTGTGCAAAATCATATATATATATGCTTTAAATTAGTGTATTTTCTGAGTTTTCTG
Organism: Balaenoptera physalus; assembly: GCF_965194825.1. NCBI lineage: Eukaryota > Metazoa > Chordata > Mammalia > Artiodactyla > Balaenopteridae > Balaenoptera > Balaenoptera physalus. The sequence goes on from NC_138891.1 coordinate 44,942,978, forward strand.
TTAATAAACTATTGTATTCTACATGGAACTTAATTCTAGAATGCTCAGTTACAGTTAGCCTCCAACACAGCCTCACACTCAGCTACATGGTTTTATTTCAAGAGCAAGTTTGGAATTGTTTGGATCCTTGTGTAGTTCCTGTCTCCAATACTGTGGGACTACATATTCCTGCACTTAAGCAGCAGATTTGGATAAAAAAAAGTGGTAACACAATAACTGTAAACATGAAAGAAAAAGACTTGTGTTATTTCCATTTTGATATTCTAAATATATGATTATGTGGAGTACTTATTTGTGTTGAAAATGTAAAAACCCAAAGTTATTTAATCTTTTGATATGCAGTATCTTTATTTTCATATATTTCACTTTCAGCTATTGCCATCAAGTTCCATCATAAATCAGATTAAAGTGAACTGTTTGAATTTCTTTAAAAATAGCATATAATATGACTTGTTTTATTAACATTTTTATAATGGCTAATTTTTTTTGCTAGAAAAAAATAATGGCATTGAGAATATTCTAGGTTTCACAAGATATCTAGGAAACGTTTACTTAGAAATCACCTTATTCCAGTTATGTTACAAATTCGCTTTCTAATCATACATCTTTTGCCTAAGAGGATTTGCAGCTAAGTCAGTTATTAGAGAATTAGCCTAAAAACCTGATGAAATTACAATTCATAACTAAAACCAAAGAAGAATAGAAAATACTAAAGAGTGAGTGAGCTCTCCTTTTCCCTTTACTCAATACCGATTATTTTGTCAGAATTTAAATGAGACTAGAGCAGAGTTTAATATGTGTCTGAGTTTTAACTTTTCTCATTGTCTGCCCTCCAGTGACCCTATTTTAAAAAATATGTTCTACAAATACAATCCACTGGATATCATGGAATATTATTATAAGCATATTTTCTAGGGTTTCTTAGTATGTCTAAAATAATCTAATTGTGTATTTGTATATAAAGTAATCTTAACATTTTTCAATCTAAAATAAAATTATTTCTCATGGCTACATAATCCTGCCGATTATTCAGAACCCAAAATTACATTGGTGTGCAGTTGATTATTGCTACCTCTCAGGGAATAAATAATTAATAATTAGATGTGCCTAAAAAATGATATAGTACTTTGTGTTATAGCTGTGTATTCTGTGTTTACTCATAAATCATACTGAAATTTCAAACATAGTCTAAGTCGTGTTTATCAGACCTTCAGTTTTTTATTTAAATTTTATTTTATGCTTTGGAAAAAGCAAACGCCTTATTTCTTTGATATGAATGAGAAAAACTGATATGCATCAGAATAGTATAGGATATGATTGTTAATATAATTATTTCCAAGCAGTTATAATTGATGTACTTGGATGTTATTGGTAAGTAAAATGCTCTATTTGTTTTGTTTATGGCTAGATCTTTGAAAAAAAATGTTTCTCCATTGTACAATTTTAGCACTACAAATGAATTAGCTTAATTTCTCCTTGGTAATGAAAGGCCTACTCCATACCTTTCTTTGCCTAGAGGACGTTAGAGAATTCTTCTGCCGTTACATTTTCCCTGCCCCTAGCTGGTACTATATCCGTCATGCAATCCAGAACAGTCCTTTTCTTTGTGTAAGTGGCAGTATCAAGGATTTATGGCACCTTCTCCCTCCTACTAGTGAGGGGAGAATAAGACTCAATATATTTTAAAATCGAGTATAAATCAAAGTTGATGAAAGGCAAACTTGAAAAAATTCCATATGCCTATAAAAACACCCAAACATTTGTGAGGATTTCTCTTTATACCTTTACTAGATGGTGGAGAGCAGAAATGAGAGGAAAGAAAATTACAAATCATAATCATAATTTCAACTCAACTAACTTCATAGATCTCATCATTAGTGACAACTAAGGTACATGAACACTTTTTGATGTGATTTGGAACAATCAACTTTCCTCTCTGAGATTTTTTTTTTTTAAACACAGGAAAGGGACTTTGAACAAGAGGATGGCTGTGTGGAGTGTATGAGTTTCCACGTCTGAGGCATCTATCCAAATTCCAGGTCTGTTACATTCTTACTTATAATACTTACTACAAGTTACTCAGCTTCTCAGAATCAGTGACCCCCATTTCCATCCCTGGGTATTGCTATATATGTAAGTATTTCCATTATGGACTAAAAAAATCCCAGTATAATAATAATACTGCCATCACATTTTCCTTCAGAAGCTATACCACACTTGTAAACATTGTTTTTGGAGAGATAATACCAAGAAGAGATGTCATTTTTTAACAGTGAACTATACACAAAGTCAACAATGGAGGAAGAGTTACATCTGCATTTCCTCTGCATAAGGTCTATCTTTTAGACATTCAAACACAGTTCCTCTTTTGAATCTATGTTTTTATGAAGAGATTAGGGTTAAATATATCCATTTACATTAAAAGTGAATTGTGTCTTTATGCTTTTTACAGTTCCCACATTTCTATTTGAGGGAATAATGTGATATCAGATCACTTCTCTGCTTTTATTGGATAAGAGTTCAGTGTTCTATTAAATGGCTTTATGGTAGGTTTGCTAAGTTCCTAAGATGTCCTATCTATCAAGGAATATGGCATGTAGTTGTAAATGATAGCAATTATTAATAAATTATAGTGATTTTGTTTTGAAATAGTAAGTATTGATACTATTTTTAGATATATTTCTATTGTATAATATTTGTCATTTTCTACTGTGTTGAACACTATTAGTAATGTTTACTTATGTTGATTTTAGAAGCTACCACTAAAATAGAATTTGATTTTACTGAAATTTTAAAAACTCCTATGACTTTCATTTGTATTGCTACACTTTAAGGTGAATTGTGCAGTCCAATCAAGCTGCATTTATTCACTAATTTGACCATTTACCCAACAAACGTATTTTCAGTCTAAATTTCCAATAATAATACGAGCGTGTAATAAAGTGCAAAATCTTAGACTCTCTGGTATTTTCATTTCTAATTCTCTTTATTTTAAAAAATGTTTTAATGATTTTACATTCTGGTGAATATTGCCTTTCCCTGGCTACTTAAAATTGAAATTTTGATATTTTTGACCATTGCTCTGTTATTTCTTGACACTTTCAACCATTCTTCAAAATCCACTAGAACAAATATTATCAGTAGATTGAATGCCTCAAAGAGTTAATTTTAAATTAAAAAAGTAAAACCAAACACAATTTAATATCCTAAAGATAATAGGCATTGACTTACTTGTTATTTACAATAGATATTATTTAACTCAGGATACTTACTTAAGTGGATTGACAGGGAAAAAGAAGACTGGAATATATAAATGGTCTAGTGGTCAATTTTTTTGATCTTGATTTTAATTTGGAAAAGTAAATGAATTTTTTTATATATTAAGGATCACTGAACATTTATTCCTCAGTGATTTTTAAATACCTGTCCACATCTGTCCTTGAAACTTTTCTTACATGAAAGAATACATTGTTCTCAAGCTGATTTTAAATACATAGAGAACATCAAATTCTGCTAACCAAGGCAGCCACTGTCTAGGTCTTTCACCATCTTATCGATTTCAAATAATGCCATTAAACAAATTTATATTTATTTATTAACTATAGGCATTATGTTCAATTATATTACTTTAACGAAGCCTATCTACCCTTTCCCCTACTGCTTTGTCCAAATTTATGTTCACTGCATTATTATTATTTTAATTGCTCTATTAATACTCTTTATAATATAAAGTAGAACTAAATATCAAATGAGGGGAAAACTATGATTGCACCAGCTTATTGCTTTGAGAAATATTTCATTCAGTCTGTGGGTCAAAGACAGAGATCTCAGTTGTAGCCTGTCAGATTCCCTGAGTTTAAGAGTTAAGAGTCTAGAGGAACCAGGGAGGCTAGAGTTTGCAAGGCAGAGTATCAGAGAAAGAGGTCTTCACAGAGAGAGAAATCCAGACAACAGTGGCAGAACCCCTAAATATCCAGACAATACTGAATAACTCATAAATCTGAGGAAATTATCCAAAGCCAGGAAAAAAGAAAACACCTGAAAGGATTAGAGGAAATGGGACCCATATCCTGCACAGTACCAGGAATAGTGCTAATTGCCAGCAGTCAGACTGGAAAATTTCACAGTTCATGGGGAATTGGATACAGTATTCAGAAGAATTTTTTCTTGGGAGTGTGGAATAATTAGCTCTTTGCTAAAAACTGATTATGTCTTCCTAACAAATCTCAAAAGCCATACCCAAGAGTATCAAACAGTTTTCAAGCAACTAAACTGTCTCCCAGAACAAAACCCAAGAATATTTATAGGAATACAAACTATTCAGCTTGATTTAAAATAAAATTAACAATTCTTGGCATCAAACTAAAAATTACTAGGCATGCAAAACCAGGAAAATATGAACACACATCAATGAACTCAGCTTCTCTCTAAACAAGTCTATTTTAAACAAAGAGAAAAATAAACCCCAAAGAGACAGAACAAAAGAAAAAATAAAGATCAGATCTAGAAAATACAAAAGAAATTTAAAAAATCAGTAATGTCAAAAGATTTTGTTGAGAAGATCAATATAATTGATAAAGTAAGAGTAATAAAGTAAGAGTAATAAAAAAAAAGGTTAGAGAAGTTACAAGAAATAGCAATACAAGGAATGAGACAGGTGAAATCATTACAGATATTACAGATATTGAAATGAAAATATGGAAATATTACAAGGGAAATTGTAATTTTTCATAATATGTACATTATGCAAATAAATTCTACAACCTTAATGAAATGGACATATCACTTGAAGGACACAAACTCTCAAAGGACACTCAAAAAGAATCTGAATAAATCTGTATCTATTATCAAATAAACACACCTGAATTTAGGGAGAGATTATGTTTTTCCCAAAAGAAAGTCTATTGCAATAGAGAGAATACAGTGATATCAGAAAACTGCAAGCATCACACAATCAAACAGAAAAAGACTTTCTATCATAGGTAAGGAGGGGTAAGCAAAGACAAGCAGGATGTTTTAAAGGAACGTTGCACATCCAGAGGAAATGACTAATGAAGTCAGATAAGAAAAGTGTCTCACTGTGGTCAGCCGATTCTCTGGATAAGTGGATGAAGCAGCATGTTCCACTTTTTACAGCTTGCTCAGGCTTGGGAACAGAAAGAGTTCAGGACATAGTAAGAAGGAGAAAAGCCTAACTAAAGTTTGGTTAAGACAAAGCAGACAGTAAGAAATGGGCAATTGTGAGCCCATTATGAAAGAAATTGAACTTATATCAATAGTTAAAAATCATTTCACAAAGAAAACTCCAGGTTAAGATGCCTTCACTG